>NC_041231.1:27421341-27530350 GCF_002837175.3 Physeter macrocephalus
TAGCTTTGTAGTATAGTCTGAAGTCAGGGAGCCTGATTCCTCCAGCTCTGTTTTTCTTTCTCAAGATTGCTTTGGCTATTCGGGGTCTTTCGTGTTTCCATACAAAGTGTGAAATTTTTTGTTCTAGTTCTGTGAAAAATGCCAGTGGTAGTTTGATAGGGATTGCATTGAATCTCACAGAACTTTTTGACAATTTTTTGTTTCATAATTAAAATAGGTACATCAAAATCCTCTTAAGATTCACAGTGTAGACCTTCATAAAAAAGAGTTAAAGTAATACTGAGTCCTAACTTGAAAGAGCTGTGAGAGTATTCATCTCACTACTTCTTACCCCAGAATATAATGAAAACACTTTACTTTTTCTATACCTGATAGAGAGTACCATACTAGAAGGACCTGAGTTTATCCTATACAATTTCAAGTTCATATCATCCCTGAGACAGAGGAGAAACTGGTTTTTCAAGCTACCAGTTATCATGGTGACAAAAATATAGCCACAAATCATTAATTACCTTCTCTACTTAAACATATGCATAAGAATATCTGCATAAAAAGTTCAAAGTACTTATTTTTTTAACAAAAGATAAATGTATCCTTCTTTTCCAATGGACTCCTGGAAGGACTTGTTCAAAGTTCTGCAGCCTTCTGGATGTGAGTCATAAAATCAAAGAGCAATGAAATTGGAGGATGGGGGAGATAAAATGAATAAAAAGACAGTTTGATATGTCAAGAGAGTCTGTATCTTAGGTAGTGTGTCATATTTTCTTCATTAAAAATGAAGAAAAAGAAAAATGAGAAAATTGCCATGAAAATCAATTTGTTAACTTGAGCAGTAAAGAAATACAATTATATAAAACATAAGAGGAGATATCCACTTATAACTATATATATCAAAGTTTTATTTAATATGTTATTTATAAAAACTAACTGGTCTTAAAAAAAGTAAGCTGGGGCAAATAATTCACAACTATTCAATATGTGCCCCTAAATAATAGTTAACACAGAAGGCTTAAATATGCTAGGAACTTTGTATATGTTTTACATTATATATATTAATATATTAATCCTCTAACAACTGTATGAGGTAGGTACTATGATTATCCCCTCGTTAAAGATAAGAAAACTGAAATTGTGAAAATTCAAGTTACTTGCCAAAGATCACACAAGCCAGTGAGTGGTAGAGTTTGGGTTCAAATTCAGGGAGTTATGGTGTTAGCTTTGTTTAGTTTGTGTAATAAGTAACACATTCTCTTTGTTTAAACAAGTAAACAAAAATCAACTAAATGAAAAAGCTACTCAGAAACGAACAAACAAAACTCTGCAGAAGACTATAAAATGAAACAGAGAACATGTCTCCATCTCAGCCTGTAAACATAAACAGTTTTGAGACTTAAGTATATAGAGTTTATACATATGTATACACACACTTTCACAAAAATGAGATACATTTATACCATGTATATCATTCTTTCTTAATATCCAACATATATGTTTCTGTGTCTTTAAAACATATCTTTCTACGTACCATTACAAATAATACAACAATTACCATTCTTATGCACATAAACGTTTTCACACGTGCTGCATTTCTCTGGAACAAATTCCTAGGAGTAGGATTCGTGGATCCAAGTGTATGTGCTTTAGGAAATATTGACAGATAATGATAAATTAGCCTCCAAAATGAGAATTTATTAATTAATTACCACCTTGAATGTAATGTTAAAATCAGGTCATCCTTTAAAATCATTATTTTGAAAAAGTTTTTTGTTTGCACACGCCATTGTTTTGATTCTTATATTAACAATCATCTGTGATCTCTGCCGAACTCACCGAACTGTGAGTTCTACTACACAGTTCTACTAACTACTATAATTAGTTCTACTCTTCTCAGTTTGGTTTTCTTAGATTTTTTTTCTAGGTAGGCAAACCAGTCATTCACAAATAAATAATCTCGTCTCTGTTTGCCCACAAAATCTATTTTGCTCCCTTGTCTAATTTTGCAATGGTTGGTGCTACCAGAGCAGGGATAAATAATGGCACCCCTTCTTCTGACTTGAGTAGGAATGTCTGTTCTCCAACACATGTGTTTGGTCAGAGTTTCTTCTAAGGTATTCTGTATCAACCAAAGCAGATTTATTTCACTTCCTACCTTACTGAGTACTTTTATTCACTTTAGGTGTTCAGTTTTACGTATATTGGTATGAGTACAGTTTTCTCCTGTGTAATTTTCAGAAGTCTTTCTCCATGGCCCCGTCTCTATTTTCAGCAGTCTTTTCTACTTTGTTTCTTTTAATGCTGCTTTCTACAGTAATTTGATTAGTTCCCATTTCTTTAGTAAATTTTTCAGCACATTTTCATCTTCTTTTTTGTCTTCTTGCCACTTCTTTGACTTCTTTTTTCTACAATATATGGTTTCTTCAAGTAATATGAAAATATAGATTTGTATGTGTCTGAGGTTTTCTTTTGTTTCCTCAAGTGATTCTTCTCTCATGTTTTCCTTATCTACAAGTTTCTTGTTACGTTTCTCTCTCTCTCTCTTTTTCTTTCTAGTATTAAACCATAGATCCCAACGTGATTCCTTTCTGCATGTTCCTTTTCTTTGAATGTGGATCGTTTTTCCTGGACACCTGGTTGACTCAAGAACAAAATAGGGGCAGTTTAGGGGAGGAGTTGTCTGCCATTAACTCTAATTTGGATTTCTGGTTTTTAAATACTTTCGTCATATCACATCTTCTCTCCTGGGAGCCACACCATTCCTCAGTTTCTAGCATTCTTCAGTTTGGGGTGAGCAGGAAGTGCAAGTGGCCTCATGTGTCACAAATCCTTCAGTGATTCAGTGTTGCTTTATCTCTGATCAGTTGACTTGATTAGCACATGCAAAGGTCATTACTGCTGCTCTTCTCTGTCACTTATCTCCTTGCACTTTTAGGCATTTTTTTCTTGGGAAAGGCATCTAGTTCAGAGTAAATCTGGATGGCAAACCCATATATTTCCCCCTCCATCCCTACCCTCCCATTCTACTCTGGAATGGCATCCCCATAACTAAGTCTTCTTTTCTTATGGCCTACCCATCCATGAAAGTCATCACTCATTTGTAGGATCTTTCAGCTACTTTCACTTACTCTTAAGGAAAACGCAGATCTATCCCAGCTAGTCTTAGTATGAGATATTTCCTTGATTCCACATTTCCACATCTACTTGGGTATCATATGAAGCTTGCCCTTTAAATGTGAGATGAAAGTTAGATATTAATGGTATATGGTATCTGTTCAGCCATCCAACATCTCAGGGGAGAGGGGAGTAACCTGGGCTATACGTAACCGCAGTGAGCGATCTGAGATACTCTGTACTTTCTCTTTGAAGGTGTTGAATCCTTTGCTTTAAGGGTCAGCTCTGCTAGATTGAATAGCTTTTAGAACCCCTACTAGGGGAACTCCTGAAATCTGAGGGTCAGCAGGCCATTTTGGTAAGAAATTGGGTTAGAATGGCAGCTAACATGTCTTCAATTGATGGATTAACAGCAAATTTATGCTGTTTATTTCTCTGCATAGTTGTGTTCTAAAGTTAAAACACTTGAAAGACTCCCAGATGACCCTTTCAGGCCTTCCTTTCTCTGGGATGTGAGACCCAGAAAAAAATGCTACTATGTGGTGATAGCACATATTCTCCAGTCCAAATTGTACTTGTGATTCATGCTGAGGTAGTGGAAGCCTAGTATCTTTGCCACAAACCACCAGCCCCCGTGTAGCCTTTCCTGATGTTTCTAATTTTCAGAATAAAGGTAAAATCCTACATGTTTTAGAGTGAAGTAAAAACTGGTTATTGGTAAAGGAATAAGAATTAAACTGGCATCAGTCTTCTTATCCATGATACTAAATGCTTGAAGGTAAAGGAGAAATGCCTACAAAGTTCTAAGAGTAAAAGGATTGTGATCTTTCCCGATCAAGGGTAAGAGTAAAATAAAAACATAAAAGCATTTTCTGATAAGGATTCAAACATTATACTCCCCATGAACCCTTTATGAACAGGACTGAAGAAAATTTACCTCCAAGTGTTTGTCTTAGAAAAGTGGTAGAGAAGGGGCTCATGCAAAAATAGGCAGAGGTCAAGAAAGAAGAAATGGTAAATCTGACACAATAGAGTAGGACAAGAGTTCTAAAATGACAGTGGGCAGTGAGCTTTGGGGACAGAAGTGTGGAGGACTCTGAGATGCTTGACTGAGGTCTCCAGAAAAGAGAGAGAAGAGATGAGTAGGGGAGGGGAGATGATGGGCATGTAGAAAAAAACTTAAGAATGTGTATTTAATTGGGGCAATATTTTTTCTTTTGCCATTCAAGAATTTTCCCCTGGCCCCTAGGAGTTATCTCCTACCAATGGTTAGAATTCTTTTAGCGAAAGACTGCAGAGAGAGAGAGAATAGAGCAATACTTAGTTCATGGTATGCAAAATAGGATTATGCAGCAAAAAAAGTAATCGTGCAAGGCCAGCTTCCATTCACTTTCACATGACCAAGTGCCAGCCTTAGTCACCTGGAATATAAAGGTTTCTGTGAGACAGGACTCCAGGAGGAGAGAGGGAATGGTGAGAGGTAGACAGGAAGGAAAAGAACTGAGTGGTCAAGATGACTGTGTCATTATTTCTCTCTCAAAGAGAGGATGTGTGAGAGATGTGGCAGCAATGTCAAGAGCAGAGCCAGCCTTCATCCTTGTTCAGAATCCTGGACAAGATTATCCCCTGGGCTGTCCCCACACAAACCCACGACATGGCCACTCTGATTTGGTAGGACAGTCTGCTCAGGCAGAGATGAAACTGGGTGTGTTTATCAAAAAAACTGAAGATTCCTGAAAGGGAACAGTTAAGTTTATTGGATCAAACTTAGCTTTATTATTATTTTTTTAACAGTAGAGGGTTGGAGGTTTTGGGGGGATTTATTTATTTATTTTAAGAATTTATTTATTTGGCCACGCCACAAGGCATGTGGGGTCTTAGTTCCCTGACCAGGGATCAAACCCATGCCCCTTGCAGTGGAAGCGCAGAGTCTTAACCACTGGACCTCCAGGGAAGTCCCAGTTGAATCAAACTTAGCTTCAAATGAAAGTGGACATGTTATTAGTTTCTTTCCATTCACCTAGAAGGACAGCCTGATTGGTTATATTTAAAATAATGAAATTATTATCCTCCCCTATATCTGAGTTACAATATTGAAGTTTTACAACCTCCTTCTTGCTGCACACAGATCCTTTAGTTTCCAAGATGGGCTCCCACATGTGGTTAATAAATATTAGTTTCCTTCCCAGTTAATTTTATGTTTTCTTTAACCCTCCTCCTGCATATACAGCATGATAAAATAGATGGAATCGGTACAACTGTACCATTGTTCAAATGGAAAGGAAATCTGAATTCTCCAAAGAGATTTGGTAAGCATTTACAAAAAGTGTATGAAATCTCAACACTGACAAATATTTCACATGCTGTCCTCTTTTCAGTCAGGAGGCTGTGTTTCTACCCACGTGCTCCTGCTGCAAAACAAAGGACAGTGTTCTTCCTAAAATCCGGTAAAAGAGAGTTCAAGTGTATCACAGTAAGCAATGATCTCATTATGTATATTGCACATGTGTAGAAAAGCACCAGATATTTCCATCTGTCCATCTTTATCTGTAGCAAATTGATTTCACAACTTTTCCAGATGTTAAATGCCAAGCCCCGTATAAAAGTGTTTGCCAATCACTGCTAAGGCTGAAAATGTATCTTTCCAAACAGTGGGGGAATGTGGAGTCTGAAAATCCCAGAGAGGAAAAAGAAACCCGTGGTAAGTAGAAAAGGGACTTTCACATCTCCGTTCATCAGGCAGTTGGGGGACTCCCGTCTGCCACACACCCTGCTCTGTGCTCAGTGGACACTCAAGATTAAATGCACAACGTACGTGGTCCCTGCCCTCAGGAGCTTCAAATCCAAGCAGGGACAGAGGAGGACCAGCATACTAAGTGAAGGTGCAGGGGGCTAAGAAGACAATCCAGCAGAGTCAAGTTCCTCTGAGCCATATTGGTTAGGCAATAGGCGTTCTGATTCATTAAATCATCTGGTTATTCTACATGGATAAACAATTTTCAGAGTCAGAATTTAAAACGTACACTTAACAGTGAACTAAGGAGCAAAAGGCTTTACTGAGTTTCCAGGCATCATTTCAGGAGTCATGGTCATTCGGAACACCCGGTTTGCACTTGACACCGCGGCCTCTTTCCTTTCTCAGTACTGCGTTCCCTGTTCTCCCAGGACCTCTCTGTTCTTGGCTCCTTAGAAAGACTCCCTTCCCCTTCCCGTGCCTCACGTGGGCCCTCCAAGGCTTGGCTTTTCCCCACACCCTTCTTTCCACACTCTCTCCGTGAACACTCACATGCCTCCGGGCTCCAGCTCTGCTTAGTCTTGGGATGGCTGCCAAATCCACATCTTCGCTTGACCTATCACCTTCATTCAGTTTCCTGTCTCCAGGCCCATCCTGACTGTTTCCCTGCACAGCAATCTATACATAGTTATCCCACCATCACTTGCAACTTGGCTCTTCCAAAAGTGAGCTCACTCGTTTTACATCTGACACTGGCTTCCTTTCCAACTGTCTGCTGTCCTAGCACCAACATGTTCTGATTTTCAATAGAACCCATTCTGGCCATCCTCCTGGGTCCCCACTCACGAGGGACTGGGAAGAAATTCATAAATCCACTTTCATTTACAGCTACATTCTTATCCCATAAGTTTAACAATTACCTTTCAGTTTCTTAGTTTCTTTGTTTCTTCAACAGTAAAAACGGAGGCAGCGACAGATGACAGCAAAACCAGAAGCAGGATCTAAAAAGATAACATATACAAACGCGTTTCGAAAAGTCGAAAATGTCACGCAAGAATAAGACATCAGCCGGTGGCTCATAAATGTTAAAATATTTTTCACGTAGGAGGCTATTGTCGTATACAAGTATGATCAAGAGGTTCCACAGCCTTAAAATATAGAGTATGCCATGCTGAACAGCAAATCAAACTTGTGCAGCTCCGTGCCCAGGCAAGTGTGGATAGTATTTTATTTTTGGAGGAGTGACATGTAGGTTTAAGAGAAAAACAGAATCATCTCTTAGAAACCTTCATGGAAGACATACAGATATAGATGCACATATTTTGCTGTATATCACATTTACGTATGACTATAAAAGTATATATCCACGTGCCAAAATTGCCTCCTGTCTCTCCTGCTCCAGCTATCATTCTCTTGTTATTTTATCAACTGTGGACTACAAATGCTCCAGGATTAAACCCTCAGGCACGTACTGCACAACCTGGGGTTGAAATTAGAGAAAGTGCCCATTCACTGGGGGCTGGGCCTAGTGCTGGGTACCATCTCCTAGCCTCCCCGGCTGCTGCCCAGACGTGCTGTACAAACACTGTGTGAGAGGAGCTAGGTCCTCCACACCTTCACACATGCAGGCTCTGATTAGCTCATCAACTCTTCTGCCTGTGACTTGTGCCAACACCACAACCATCAAATTCTTTAGAAAACACAGGCTATTCGAGAACTTATCACAAACCAGATGTTTTGGGTCAGGGGTGGGAACCAGATTTGGCTCTCAACTGAATTTCATCTGGCCCGGGGCGAGGGGGGGGTGGGCAAAGTAGCAAGAAGTTGCAAAAACGGTTAACACTTGTATTCTCTGGCAGAGATGTGAGGCCACAAAAAGTGTGTCTGTTTCTTCTGGGTCAGTAGTTTTTTCCGTGGTTTTTCACTCCACTCCTATTTCTAGGAGTTTGTCTTGCGCCGATCCAGAGCTCAGCCTGCAGGTTTGTGTGTGTCCACGTCCTGTAGTTTTCATTACTTTGAGAGGGAACAGGAGTACTGCAGAACTCTCACCTGGGAACAGTCTAGAAATGGGATAGAGTATGATTTAAATGGGTATGGCTCATTCCCTGTTTTTATTGAAAAGGCATGGAGTGCTCTGATTTTTTAAACTCCATGTGTCCAGCGCCTCTGTTTCTGAGTCTTGCCACCTCCAGGCTTCCTGGGCTGAGCGCTTGCACCCTTACCCACTCACACCTTGAACCTGAACCTTGATTCACAGCAGTCCGATTTCTGTCCCTAACACTCTGCTGAAACTGCTGCCTCCTTTCCAGTCTTTAAACTGCCAGAGCCAGGAGCCTCTTTTTAGTCTTCCTTTTTCCTTATTTTCTTCGGATCACATTCTTGAAATTCTCTCCTGCAGTACTACTCCTTCCTGAGTCCCTTTCTCCTCTGATAACTTCTCAGTTGCCTTTCTTCTGCCCTTTCAACTGAATTTCTCAGAGTTTTGTTCTTAGCGAATTTTTCTTCTCCTTTTACAGTTTGTTTGAGCCAGTGCATCCATTCACTCAAATTTAACTAAAACCAGCTCTACAGATGTCAGGCTCCTAAGTTCCATTGCTAACCTTGTCCTAAGCTTTCAACCAATTGTCAGAGAGCATCTGTGGATTTCTTGTCATCTCAGAGGCTCACTGGTTACAAGGAAATGCCCCCCTGTGTTGTGTAGGCTCCTCTTGGCAGTGACCTTTAAAACTTGCCTTTGGCCACCAGACTCATGGAGAGGCCTCAGACATCCTAATTAAGTGTTGGTATACAGTACTTTGACCTTATCTTGTTATCCTTAAAGGAGCTTTAGAATCACCTATTTCAAGAACTGAACTATGTAACCTGAACTCTACAGATCCCTATCTATAAATGAGAACAAAGGACAGGATAAACTCTCAGGACAGACTCTTTTCTGTTCTTAGAAACAGACAAACAAACAAAAAACCCTAATTTTTATTATGCATACAGAAGTTACAAGCCTTGTATAAATTGCTTTAAGTACCGTTGGTTTAATTTCAATCCTTTACAAATGCACAGTGCAGAAGTGAAAGTGAGAACTGTGTGACTATAAAACTGTGCAAATTGTTTTCATGCGTGGATTGTGGGCACAGTCTCATTAATAAGAGTCCAAATGGTTACCCTTCTTTTTAGCATGTACCTTATATTAGCTATTGAGGAAATACTGTTCTACTAAGGGTGTGGTTTAAGTATATCTAAAAGACAGCAGTATAGCTGTGAATAATACTAACAACAATGACCATTTACAGTGTTTATTATGTGCCAGGCACTGGGATAAGAATTTTTCATGCTTATTTGATCCTCAAAAAAACTCTGTAAGGTGGATTATATTATTAGCCCTACTGTATATATGAGAAAATTAAAGTTCTGAGAGTTTAAGTAATCTGCCCAAAGTCACTCAAAACACTGTAATTCCTGTTCATAAGACCAATATAAAATACTTAGAAAATATATTACACATGTTCTGTTGGTTAATATTTATATCTAGTTTTTTTTTTTCCACCAAAACATACAGTTGTGCATATATTTGCAGAAGGGGAAAGAAAGGAAGAAAAGGATCTATTAATCTCATTTATTTCTAACAAAGTAATCAATAGAAAGTGTTCTGTATGTACATGATAAGGATAATTTTAAATGATTATGTTGTAATGTTCAATTTAGTTTTAATAGTATAATTAAAATATATCTCAATATGATTGAAAATTTTAATTAAATTATATAATTTTGATTTGGCCCTGGAAAGCTGGGCTATTAAGTACTCAAGAGTCAACAATCACTGAACTATATATTAAATAATTCTGTGACCATATAAATTACAAACAAAAGATACCTAAATAAGATTAAGTATATGAACATGTTTACTAAGTAAGACTAACTTTTTAGCTTATTTTTTATTACGAAATATATCATACATGTAAAAGAGGGCATATGATATTTATGTATGAGGTAAAGAATAACTCATTCACTTAGTAAACATATAGAAGCTTATTATAGGGACCTCCAGATTTAGCACTGAAATGTAAAGAGTTTGGAAGTTGTCACTCGCAATGTTACAATAAGAAAAAGCTATTCAACTGAGAATTAATGACTTTTCTTGGACCCATCAAATTAGGTTGCAGGGCAGTCACCCTGAAATCTAGAGTACAAGTGAATTCAGACAATTATAGTCAAGATCTGCTTACCTACACCAGAAGTCCCAAGAGCCATAAAGTAATAAGAACACTTATATGGTAATTTTGATGAACTCCTGGAAGCTGAGTGTGGAGTAGCAGGAGAGTGAGAAACTCCTGGGCCCCTGCACTTTTGTGGGCTTTACCAACAGGAACCAGGTTCTCATGGTGAAGAGCTGAGAAAGATTCCCTAGAGGCTCTGGCATGAGGGGAGGGGTAATAATTGTGAAATACGCCCAGAGCCTTTTCCATAACAAAGGCCTCCTCTCCAGGGAAAAATACTTTGACAGAGCTTGATTAAAAACTGGAAGAGGGCTTCCCTGGTGGGCAGTGGTTGAGAGTCCGCCTGCCGTTGCAGGGGACACAGGTTCGTGCCCCGGTCCAAGAGGATCCCGCTTGCCGCAGAGCCGCTGGGCCCGTGAGCCATGGCCGCTGAGCCTGCGCGTCCGAACCCTATGCTCCGCAACGGGAGAGGCCACGGCAGTGAGAGGCCCGCGTACCACCAGAAAAAAAAAAAAAAACTGGAAGAAGAGCTAGCCTTCCCGTCTCATCTAAGGGGAAGAGGAATTAACACAGTCAACAGGGGTCAGAGCTTCAAGGAAATAGATTAGGAACACTGCACCAGGGAAGGGAGGATGGGGCAAGGGAAAATAAAATCCTGTACCACCGGAGAAGGTCACAGCCCAAGATACAGACCCACTAAAATACTGAGATTTAATCATAAAACTTTAAAATGTTCTCCCTCACCCATACCACCACACCAGCAGGGCTGCAGATAATAAGAGTGGATTATAGCTGAAAGAGCCACAAGACACAAACTCTTTCAAAGAAGTACTTAAACAAGCCACCCCAAAAAAGAGGGGAGACAAAACATGGGAGCTATAGGAATTTGATGCCTCTGGTACCAATAGCTAGAGCAGTCATTAAATACAGCCCAAACTCCTAGCCATATTAACATAAATCCTCACATTAAAGGTCTGTTTACCTCAGTTCCTATTACCTGATGCATCATGTCTGGCTTTCAACAATAATTATGACATGCTAAAATAAGGCAAGAAAAACACAATCTGAAGAGAAAAATCAAACATCAGAACAAGACTCAGATATGTCAAAGATTTTGGAATTGTCCATGTGGGAATTTAAAATAACTCTGATTAACATGTAAGGGTCCTAATGTAAAGGGCAGACAACAGGCAAGAACAGATGGGTAATGTAAGCAGGGAGATGGAAATGCTAAGAAAGAATCAAAAGTAAATACTAGAAGTCAAAAACACTATAAAAGAAATGAAAAATGCCATTGATGGGCTCGTCAGTAGACTGGATATGGCTGATGAAACAATCACTGAACTTGAAGGTATGTCAGTAGAAACTTTGTAAACTGACATGAAGAGATAAAAAAGAATGAAAGCAATGGAACAGAATACCCAAGAACTGTGGGACAATTACAGAAGGTGTAACATGCACATAATTGGAATACCAGAAGGAGAAGAGAGAAAGGAGCAGAAGAAATATTTAGCAATGACTGAGAATTTCTCTACATTAATGAGAAACACCAACTTACAGAGCTAGGAAGCTCAGAGAACATCAAGCAAGATAAATAACAAAAACCATCATGTAAAGATATCATATACAAACTGAAGAAAACCAAAGAGAAAGAGAAAATCTTTCTTTTAGATGAGATGAAGAAAACACCCTACTTATGAAGGAACAAAAATAAGAATTACATTATACTTCTCTTTGGAAGCTATGCAAACAGTAAGAGAGTGGAATGAAATATTTAAAAGGTTGAAGCAAACAAACAAACAAGCAAAACCAGCAACCTAGAATTCTAGGTCCAGTAAAATTATCCTTAAAAACGAAGGAGAAATTTTTTCAGACAATCAAAATCTGAAGGAATTCATCACCTACAGATCTGCCCTGCAAGCCATGTTAGAAGTTCTTCAGAAACTGGTAAAACGATATAGGTCAGAAATTCAGATCTACGTAAAGAGATGAACAATGTCAGAGAAGGAATAAATGAAGGTAAAATAAAATATTTTACTTTTCTTATATTAATTGATCTAAAAGAATAACTGTTTGAAGTCAAAATAGTACCAATGTATTGAGTGGTTATAGCATAAGGTTCAGTGAAATGAATGGCATTGTTACAAGGACTGGAAGGGAAGAATCGGGAACTTTGTTGTAAGGTATCTGAACTCTACATGAAGCAGTACGGTGTTATTTAAAGGTAAACTTAGCTTTAAAATATATATTGTAAATCTAGGCAACAACTAGAAAAAAATGTTAAAGATGTATAATTGCTGTGCTAAAAGAGTAGACAAAATAGAATCTGTAAAATACTCAAAACCGAGAAGGCAGGAAAATAGATGAAAAAAAGAAACAAAGCATAAGGATAACAAAGAGAAAAAAACAGTAACAAATATGGTAGATATTAATCCAACTATATCGATAGTCACATTAAATGTGAATGGTCTAAATATACCAATGAATAGACAGAGGTTCTCACAGTGGATATCAAAACAAGTCCCAAGTATAAGTCATCTACAATAAATCCATTTGGGTTTAAAGATTCAGATAGTTAAAAGAAAAGGGATGGAGAAAGATATATCACAGTAACACTAGTTAAAAGAAAACTGGAGTGGCTGAATTAATTTCAGACAGGAAGTCTCTAGAACAAGGAAGATTATCAGGGATTACATAATTATGAAAGGGTTACTTCTCCAAGAAGACATGATAAAGATACTTTGTACTAAACAAAGTGAAAATGCAGCAACATATCAAAATATGTGAAATGTTACAAAAGTAGTGTTTAGAGGGAAATTAATAGGGTTAAGTGCATGTATTAGAAAAAGAAGAAAGATTTAAAATGAGTAACATAAGCTTCCACCTTAAGTAATTAGAGAAAGAGCAATTAAAGCATAAAGCAAACAGAAGAAAATAATATATATTAGAACAGAAATCAGTGAAATTAAAACCAGAAAACAATAGAGAAAACTGGTCAACCAGAATTTGGTTCTTTGACAAGACCAATAAAACTGATAAGCCTCTAGATGGGTAAATCAAGAAAAAAAGAGGAAGACACAAATTACCAACATCAGAATTTCATCAGAAATGAAAGAGGGTCAATCGCTACTGATTTAGAAGAATAATAAAGGAATACTCTGAACAACTGTATGCCCACAAATTTGATAATGTAGACGAAATGGACCAATTTCTTGAAAGACATAAACAAAATTCACTCAAGGAGAAATATATAACCTGAGTAATCTAATATCTATTTAAGAAGTTGAATTAATTAAAAAAAAAAACTCTCAAAAGGTAAAGCGTCAGGTTCATATCGTTTCAACTGTAAATCCTACCACACATTTAAGGGAGGAATTATACCAGTTTTCCACTATCTGTTCCAGAAAATAGGATCGGAGGGAAAATTTCTTCTTTTTACAATTCCAGCGTTACCCTAACACCAAACCCAGATAAAGACATTACAAGAAAGGAAAACAATTGACAAATATTTCTTATTAACATAGACATAAGAATCCTGAACAAAATATTAGGAAATCAAATCCAACAATGTATAAAAAGAATTATATGTCATGACCAAGTGGGTTTTATTCTAGGTATGTAAGCCTGGTTTAACATTTAGAAATCAGTCAGTATAATCCACCATATCATAGGCTGAAGAAGAAAAAGTATAGCATCACGTAAATTATTTAAAATGTATTTAAAAAAAAAAAAAAAAAAAGAAAAGCAGGGGAATTCCCTGGCCGTCTAGTTGTTAGGACTTGGTGCTTTCACTGCAGTGGCCCGGGTTCAATCCCTGGTCTGGGAAGTAAGATCCCACAAGCTGTGTGGCGTGGCCAAAAATAAATAAATAAATAAATGTAAAATAAGATAAAATAAAATGTATGAAACAAGTTCACCGAAGTGGGTGGGAGGGAAAGGCGCTGACCTAAACAACTCTAGAAATGAGTGGAATCTGTAAGAGAAGGGCCCAAGAACTGTAAATAAGCACTTTGCTCTCATTAATAAAGTTGTATGGGAGTGTGGGTTAACAATTCTGACACCACTGTATGCGTACACTAGAATTGAACAATTTAGTAAATGGATGGCTGATGCTTGGAGCTAGGCTTCTCACTGTCAGAGTGGGAGAGAAGGCAAGGAGTTTCCATGTAGCAATAGATTAGAGTAGGAGACATCAGTAAGAACTAAAATTTAGCCTCATATTGATGTAGTTACGTATAGGAATTTTTTAGACATGTGCATATAAAGCAGTTAGAGGACACACACATTCTTCCTTTTTCAGTCAGGTGAGAGGGTCTAGAAACAAAGACTTCCCAGTAACAATGAGCGCACCAAGTGCCCAGATCTCCAGTGAAAAGAACTAGAGATCTTTGGAGAAATGGCTGATCCCAGGCCTGGGGAAGGAAACATATGAATTAAGCCTGGAGCATCTTATAGGGTGGGAAAATAGGAACAGCTCATAAAATATTTAAAAAAGAAAAATGAAAACACTCACACTAATGGGAGTATGTCCAAGGGGAACAGGAGCCAACTGAAAGAGCTCCCGGTGGCCAAAGCTGGAACGATTTGAGCCACAAAGTAAAGTAGTAGTAGATCACAATCCAAAGTGTAAAAAGATATATAAAAAATAACCCAAAGTATAAAATGATTCCACACTGATATAAATAAATGATTGATCAATAAATAAGGGAGAAGAGAAAACTCTTTGCATTAGCATCCCGAATAACTTATGTAGATAACTCTGCCTTCAAGGAGGTGGTGCATAATTCTGCACTCCTTAAGTGGGAGCTGCACACAGTGACTTCCTTTCAAAGGCAAGAGGGGGAAATAACTTTACAGAGAAGTAACCTAACAAACACTGTCTCAGCCAGGTGATCAAGGCTAACATCAACAGAGACAAGTCATATTGAGAGTATATACCCTTGACATGATGATGTGGATGGCACTTTAGCTCTGTGGTCTTCCTTCCTCAAACACATAACCCCAGTCTAATCATGAGAAAAACATCAGACAAATCCCAGTTGCGGGATATTCTAAAAAATGTCTGACGATTACCCCTCAAAACTGTCAAAATCATCCAAAACAAGAAAGCTTGAGAAACTGTCACAGCCAAAAGGAGCCTAAGGAGACGTGACAACTAGTTGTTATGTATCCTGCATAAGATCCTGGGGCATAAATAGGACATTATGTAAAACCTAAGGATTTCTTAGTAAAGTATAGAATTTAGTTAATAATAATGACTCTATATTGGCTTATTAATATAAGATGTTAATAATAAGGGAAACTAGGTGTGGGATATATGAGAACTCTCTGTTCTATCTTCTCAATTTTTCTGGAAACTTAAATTATTATTTTTTTAACATCTTTATTGGAGTATAATAGCTTTACAATGGTGTGTTAGTTTCTGCTTTACAACAAAGTGAATCAGTTATACATATACATATGTTCCCATATCTCTTCCCTCTTGCGTCTCCCTCCCTCCCACCCTCCCTATCCCACCCCTCTAGGTGGTCACAAAGCACCTAGCTGATCTCCCTGTGCTATGCGGCTGCTTCCCACTAGCTATCCACCCTACGTTTGGTAGTGTATATATGTCCATGCCACTCTCTCACTTCGTCACAGCTTACCCTTCCCTGTCCCCATATCCTCAAGTCCATGCCCTAGTAGGTCTGTGTTTTATTCCCGTCCTACCCCTAGTCTCTTCATGACATTTTTTTTCCTTATATGCGAGACACTTTTCCAGGTACGGGCAAACATTGGATGGCAAATAGGCCTGGGCTCTGCCTTCATAGAGCTTTCTGTTTAGTGGGGAGACACCAAAAGTTGTGGGGAAAAAAACCACTTTGGGTGGTAAGATCTAGCATGACAGGGGCTTTTACTTTAGCTAGGATTGTTTAAACAAAAGTTTAAATACTGCAATAGGATTTAGTTAGGAAGATCTCTTTGAGACCTGAAAGATAAGAATGAAGTGGTCGTGCAAAGAGCAGAGGTGAAGGAGAGGCCGTGTTTCCAGGTATAAGAAACAGCATGAGCAAATCTCATCATATAGGAGCCTTGAGGAGTTGAAAAAATGGCCAGTGTCTTAGGTTGAGTTTTTGCAGAAACCAGTCATGAGCAAGGATTTCAGTGCAAGAACAAGGATTTGCATGCAAGTAGTTCATTAGGGGGAGGGAAAGTGGTCCCAAGAAGCATTGGTTGGAGAGTAGGAAAGTGAATTAGGGAAGATGTGGTTATCAAGCAGATATAATGGGCAACTAGGGCTTATCCACTTTGGGGAGCTCTAGGAGACAGTGTAGAATATGTCTTGCTTATCCCACCTGTGGGAAGAAGCTGGGGTCTTTATCAACCAACTCCCATCAGCTCCCATCAGGAACTGGCTGTAAGCTGCTCCTCAGGGGTAACTACCTGTAACTGGAATACCTGTATGGCAACTGGAAGCCATAAAGGTCAATACACATGGAAACAATGAGTGCCAAGTGTGTATGGGAGGAGCACCCACAAGGTCTTTAGATATAGCCAGTATATCTAAAGAATAGGTAGCAACAGGGAAAGTGGCACTGGACAAGGTTGGAGAGGTAAGCAAGGGGCCATTTATGTAGCACCTGACGATAAGCAATTGCTGCGTTCTACCCCTGGCAGTAACACAATACCATTTGTTGTCAGATCACTCCGGCTATTGTACTGGGAATGGATTACTGAGAATGTGGACACAAGTTGAAATAGGCAGAACAGTTATGCTGCTGCTATAGCAGTCCAGGCAGTAGAAGCTTGGCTTCAGCATAGGTGGGGTAGTGGAAATGGAGAGAAGTGGACAGATAAAAAATGCATTTTGCAGGTGGAGCTTTCAGGGGATGATGGAAAAGGAGGATTTAAAGATTTTAAGTTTGAGATGTCACCACCAACTCAACAGGAGCTATCTAGTAGGCAGTCGGATGGGAGCCTGGAGCCAAGAATAGAGATACGGTTTGAAAATATAAATTTGAAAGTCATCAGTATGCAAATGACATTCAATGCCAAAGAAATAGATGAGGTCAAATGAGAAGAGATGACAGAAGAGGACCCAGGGAGAGAAGGAGCCAGTAAAGGCAGGTTAGTAAGGAGAGGCCGGTAACAAGAGAATTTTCAGAACATGGTATCCCAGGAGCCCAGCGAGGAAAGGGCTTCAGAAAAGATATAATGTTCAACTGTGCCAAACATGTCTGTGAAGTCAACGAAGATAAGGACAGAAATGTGAAGAATGAATTTAGAGCTTAGTGTTGTTGGAGACCTTGACAACAGCAGTTTTGGTTATGAGGAGAATGGAGTGACTGGAGTGGTTGAAGAGTGAATGAAAGCTGCGAAATAGAAACAGCTTGTAGAAACAACCGATTACAAAAGTTTGGCTTTCATGGAGTCCAAGAAAAGGGGCACTAAGTGGAGGGAGGTGCTGGACCAAAGGACAATTTGTTATTGTTTGGTTTTGTTTTGCTCTGTTTTGCTAAGTGGGAGAAAATTACATTTTTTGTTTTATTAGAACGATCTGAGAGGGAATGGTAAAGGACCTGGAGCACAAAGCAACCACAGGTAGAAACAGCACACTTCTTCCACATATTTTAAGAGGAAGAGCAGAGAAGATTCAGGTAGATGGTGGGAGGAAAAGGGAACACCTGTGCAATGGCTGCTATCTTCTTGACACATCATGAAGAAAAGTAGAGAACTAAGAACCAAGAGGGATAAAAGATATATGTGGCAGTTTGAGAAAAGGTAAAAACTGCTCCATTATGTTGAGAACGCATGGGAGGTACATCATGTCAAAGAGAGTCAGCTTGACCATGGAATTTCTCCAGCGGTATTCCTCCACTCAGGGCCAGACACAGAGGTGGCTCATAGCTGGGATTTTCAGGGTTGGGGTGTTTTCAGGCGAGTATGGCAGTAGTAAAGAGAGGGAACTGAGGAAATGTAAAATGACATTATTTTGAATGGATCATGGAATTTAAGATGGGTAATTTCAGAAAAGTCCCCAGGAGGGGCTGATGGATAGTGGAAAAAGTCATGGGGTCAGTGGATTGGCATCTCAATGAAATCCAAAAAACTTAACTGCAGGATTCTTGGGCAAGTGAGTTTAAATAATAGAGGCGGTAGCTGGTAGGAGGCTTAAAGCAGGTTACAAAAAAAGGAAGGAAAAATCAGCAGACCCATGAACCGGATGCCCAACTCTCCAGGTTCTGGGATCTTTTACCAAAGAGATATAGGTTGTCAAAATGAAGTGTGGAGAATGAGAATGATGGACACATTCACTTGATATTTACTAGAACTGGTAGTAGTTAATGCTACCTCTTCATGTTTACTATTGAGAGCCATTTAAGTTCTGTCTACCAAAGTTCCAATTCAAGAAACTTTAGTATACCCTGGACACATTAAATGAGGGAAAATACTTTTTTCCCTACTTAAATCCATTATATAAAATTCCAAATTTCACTTCAAAAGACTAGCAGGTGTCATTTACAGCATTCTTCTGATGAGTTAGAGATCCCAGACCACTTATTTTTAATTTCCGTTTTTGTTCAAATAATTTTTCAATAAAAAAGTCGTACAGCCAAGATTTTAGAATGGCAAGTCATTTTAACTTCACAGAACCAAAATAACAGTACTCTAAATCAGTATTTCTCAAGGCTTTTCTTTTTTTCTTCAACTTGTTTGCGGGACAGAACTCAGAACAGTGGTATATTAGCATAATGATGGGGGTGCAGGATGAATAACTGAAGATATTTTCCTACCTCATCTACTCCCTTGTTGAGAATCAATCAGTTACAAATTACAGTAGATATTATAAGTAATAGTGTTGGGAAAAAGGTGGGACTCAGAAAAGGCAACCATTAAACACAAAATACAGAGCATCTGCCTTTGTATCAGCTTTGTTTAGAACTAATGTAGCACATAGAAACTAGGTTGAGGTCAAAGTGGAAAGCTTGGTTTTAATCCCGGCTGAGCCCCTCATTAGTTAGATGACCTTCAGCAATTCACTTGGTCTTTGTTTCTCATCTAATAAAATAGAGGCAATAGCACTGGTTCTACCACTTCTCAGGGTGCTCTAAGACTTAAACGAAAATCCAGTTTTTACAAACATTAAATGCCTAGGATGTCCGAGGCACTGAGCTGAGGGGAACAAGAAATAAAATAAATCCCTTGCCTTCATGGAACTTACATTTCAATGGGGGGAGATAGATGAAAAATAAAGTGGGAAAAGATGGGTGGTACTGGTGGGGGTGGAGTTGGAAGGCATCCTGTCTTACACGAGGTGGTCAGGGAAGGCCTCTCTGGAGCTTTAATAGAAACTTAAATAAAATAAATGAGTGGTCAGGGCTTCCTTGGCAAAAGACATGGCAAGAGCAAAGGCCCTGATGTCGGAGGGGCTTGGTGTGTCTGAGGAACAGCAGTCAGTGTGGCTGGAATGGAGTGAGCGGGTGGAATGGCAGCACGGTCCAAGCAGTGTGATTTAGGTTGATGGTGGAAGGAAGGGGTAAGGCTCTCATATGAAAGGAAATGGGAAGCCACTGGAGGGATCTGAGCAGAAGATTGTAACCTGACTTACGTTTTAATAGGATCACTCTGGCTACTGTGTGGAGGACAGAATAGATTACAAGGGGTCAAAGGTGACTGAAAGGAGACCAGTTCAGTGGCACAGCATTAAGGCAGACAGGGTAGGCTAGTTTAGACTAGGGTGATAGTGGTGCAAGCGGTATGTGGTCAGAGTCTAGGTGTATTTTGAAGGAAGAGGCAACAGCATTTTCTGATGGATTAGACATGAATTGTGAGAGAGAGGAGTGGGATACCAAGAGTTGTGGGCAGAGCCAACTCAACAAAGGAGCTACCGATATGAGTGAGCTTGCTTTAGAATTTCAAGAGCATTATATAAGGTGACGTTAACTAGTTCATTTTGTACCACAGACCAGGCATTTGATAGAATAAAATCTCCTTCTATTCTTGGTATAAGGTATTTCATGATTTTCACCCAGTGTTAATTCTGCAAAACTCACTAGTCAGAGGTCAATTTACGACAATGGAAGTTTTCAGTCAGAAAAGGTTTTATTATAAGAAACAATGCCATCCGATAAAAATGCAAAAAATTGTGCAATCATGGCAAAATGTTTAAAAATATCTACACGTTTGCCCCCAAAGGACTACAGTACTTACTACATACCTGAGCACTGAACATTTAATGCCATTTTAAACTGCTTCACGTAGGGAATCTGATTCCTTGCAGGTCACGTCCACTTTTTCTCATGCACCAATGAAACCAGCTTGATGCTTAAGCATCAACTTTGTAGGATAACAGAAAACAAAGATGGATAAGAAAGAATACAATTTCTACTTTCCTGAAACAGTTATACCACGTCCAGTTTTCAGTGTGTAAAAAATATATAGGAAAGTGCTACATACTTTCTTCAAATGCAAAAACAAAGGTCAAGTGGGACTGGCATCTGTCACCCCATATTTTAATTCTGTAGTACCCATTGTGCCTTTTACTTATATTCTCATCATACTATGCAAATGTACCTTAAATATCTAAACAAAGACCCACGCATATTACTAACCTTAGTTTTCGAGGACCTCTTCTGAAATCATTTGAAAAGTGGCAAAATATCCCAGCTATATAATTTAAACAAATAGTTCTTCATAGAAAATTCAATATATATTCTACTTCCGTAGCAAATTCTAAACCTTGGCTTTGACACACTATACTTAGACCACACCCTCAATATAGCAAAAGGATCAACTGTTGTGCAGATCAATAGAATAAATCGCCTGCAGAGTTAACCACAGTACGTTGTACTCCTATGCATCACACGGCACATTGTAAATTAACTCAATATTCTAACGTCATGGTTTCAAGTAACACGTTCTTCTAAATAAATACAGGAGATTGTCAAAAAGCGGCAGGAAGTCTTAGATATGCAACAAAGCTTTCAAAAATAAGTTACATGAACATCTCTTGTAAAACTTAGCTTTGTTTTTTTCCTCCCTTTGCAATGCAGCACAGTAAAGATGCTTCCAAATGCTCACAGAAATAGCCCCAAACCAGCAGGAAGACAAAGAAAAAATGGGGAGAAAAAACATAGGTGATTAGTTGACAAAGTTGATAAGGAGACTATAGACACACTACCAAGGCCAGCAAGAAGACAGCACGTATCCAGCTTCCCAAGACTAGATTTTTAAATGTGAATTCTCTAAATGCTGTCCGCTTTAAATTCGGCTTCAGGAAACGTTCCCTACTTGTATAGGGCTATGACAAGCAGTTTGGAAAGTTTCTGAAAAACGAGGTATGTGATGCAAAGAGGCAATGTTTTACATTTGTTTCACAGTATCACATTACCATTTGTGCAAGAGTTTTTAATACAAACCATGCCAGTTTGTTTTAACAGAATCAAAATGTTCCAGTTAAGGACAGACTCTGGGCTATACTTATATCCTTTATTAATTATTCCAGGCAGAGTAAAAAATAAGTTACTGATCCAAATAACTGCCTTATGTATAACACATGAGTTGATTTGTCCTCTGTTAATATTTCTAGCTAACTGTTAGAAATTCATCAGTTAAATATGAAAAACTATTTAGTACCTATAATGCTATGGTTCTATTCACTCACTATTTTCCTCCTCATTCACCTTCAGCTAGAACAAGGTTTTCAATGCAAAATTATTCATAACTGTTAAGTGCAAAAATTTAAAAAAATGAGGTTTTATTTGTTATAGTTAACGTAAAAGCCATTAAATGAGACTACCGCAGGAGTTTTACGTTTCTGGAAAACAGAATTTTTAAAATGGGAGTAAAACTTCACATTACGCTCTGTGCAGAAGAGAAATAAGTTACCTTTCATTGTACTGATACTGAATGGACAGGTAGAGGATAGGAAAGGGGGTTAGGCGACAAAATGGCCCATGTTAGTGCAAAATGAGTATAATATTCTTCTCACTATTCTAAGATTGAATCCAGTTAGACCAGTAACTGGCCATACCTTGCCATCATGCTAGTAGAGAACCCTGTGAAATCACAAGAGTTCAACAGGTAAAGGACTATGGCCATGAAACTAACATACCAGTTTGAAAGGTAAGCATAGGCTCAGACAATTTAAATCTACCTAACTATACACATGAATTAACTTATACTAGCACCAGCCACCTGTGATTTTGAGCCCTTTTCAGGATTTAAAAAAATGAGACAGTGTTAGCACTTGAAAAAATTGTCAACAGAAAACTGCTACTTTAAAACTTTAGCTTAACTTAAAGCAACATGGGAAATATAAAACAATCAAACTAAAAGCTCTTTCTGAGACTGATCTGTTTTCCCTTCAATCTACTCTAATAACAGAACACATTTAAATCCAGTACACTTGAAAACAGTACACAAATATACATATATTCAGAATGAGGATCTAAGTTAGTGCGTCTCTGTGGTAGAGAGGTCACAGCTAAAGTCCTAGTGATATTGCCTCAGATTTTTACCCGTATTTAAAATAAAAAGTCACATCAAACTATGTTGGATGTCTCTAACCCATAATTCCCCAACCACTCTTCTAAGAGTGCATAGTTGTCGATTCATCTGGTATCTCAGTGACTATTCATCACAGAATTCTAGAATGATGTGATTACGTTTATACCAGAAAAAAAAAATGCTGATAATTGCACTTTGTTACCTTTTGCTTACTGAAATGAAAACATCACAAGGATGAACAGAAATCCCCCTACACTCATCTTTAAGAGCACCCATCTCCATGTATAAACTCTCTCAGCTTTCTTAAATACTGACAGCACTTCTTGTATCATTGAAAGACTAAGTTTCCTCGAGCACAAGGTGCCAGTGAGCTCACTAAGGCCTGCCATTCATTAAAGTACTTTCTGAAGACACTGAGGATAGAGTTTAGCAACAGCACATTCAAAATGCCGGCCAAGGTCCCAGAGCCGATCTGGGGTCTCATACACTTTCATCCATTGGTCAGTGATGTCATCATATTGGTAAAGGGAATTTTTTCTGCTGGTTCTGAAGACATGTTCTTCAACGGTCACTTGAGTAGCTCGAACAAATAAATGGAGTTTATTCTGGAAAAGTACCAGTTTAAGGTATGGGTTTATGGACTCATCACAAGGAAAGTCCTTCTTACGAGTCCATTTATTGAGCTCAATATCATAGGCTTCTACAGTAAACATCCGCTGATGATTTCCACAGGTTCCAGCTATGTAGTAGATAGAGTTCTTGTATACAGCTGCTAAGCCCTGGATTCTAGGCACAGTCATGGGGGTTAAGAAACCCCAGTAGTCTTTCTGAGGCTCATAGAAGAGGAAAAATTCTCCTAAAGAAAGAAAAAGGGGGAAAAAAAAAGAAAAAACAATAATATGTACATTTACATGTCTCTTTTTGGTTGTATGTTCAAGACTCAAAGGTGTAATTCTCCAAATCTTTTACTTTCTAAAATATTTCTTTTATAATCTCCATAGATACATTAAATATTATGGTAGCTTAAAACATCTTCATTCCATGCACAACATAACAAAACATTAGAGTGAACCTGAATTGGGGTGTTCAAAATGGGGAAGTATGAGGCATTAGTTTGGCTTGATGGCAGTATAACAGTTAAGAGCTTGGTTTCATTTACTCTATCCAGTTGGGTATTTCAGAAAATTTATTTGAAGCCAGCTCTAAAAAAAGAGCATTATTACTAATGGTTAACCAGTAAGATGAAAATATGTATATAGCTTCAATCATGAGTAAGCCACTATAAATTTAAGTGCTAATTATTTAATTAGAAGATAGTACATAGAATTGTTCAGATTTGTGTCTATGGGCCACTAATGTGTTTACTTTAGCGTTGGTGTAATGCAAAGACAAATACTCAAGAGGAGAAAACATGACCTTAAGATGATAGAAAACATGCACATTATTTATGGGAATTGACTCTGAGTCGGTTTCAATTCTGTTTTGACAATGAAAGGGTGTGCTGAGTCAGACTGCCAATACAAAAATGTCTAAAAGAATTAAACTAGTGAAGATTTACAAGAGCTTGGTAATTATGACATTTGTAGAAAATCCTTGATATGAAAATCTGAATCCTTTATGAACAGATTAAATGATACTCCAATAGCCACTGACAGTAGAGCATAAGCTTCTGACTATTCATGTCAAGTTTATTTATATAAAGAGGCTTTGTTTAGATTATAAGTACCTACTTCCAGATTGAGCTTCCCCTTGAAAACTGTTTTGAACTAGGTTAACTCCTATCAACAAATATAACTGCCTACTTAATAAAAGTGATGCTGTAATTTCAATTTTTCACAAAAGAGCTTGTTAAAGTCCTAGCTTTTGCCTGCATATTACGTACGCTTATTGACTAACATATAACAGGATTCTTAATAAAGACAGGAATTAACACTTTCTACCATGTACTACCTCTCTACAAATTTCTTATAAAAAGGAAAGATAATACATTTTAAAAGTTGATTTTTAAAATCTAAAGTCTTCTTAATAAATTTAAACCAGTGGTGGGCAATTAAGAAAACCCTCAGTGCCTCAGATTTCTCTTTTATAAAATACGATCTCAGATTAAACGATGTTCATTCCAGCTCTGAAATTCTATTAATTCATTGTTACTTTGCCTTAGTATTTTACATTAATACACAACCTTTACATTCCCTTTGGGAGTCATCTAATTAATTCTGTCTCTATCAACTAACTGGTTAGCCAGTAAAACCCAAATATATAAAGAGAGAGCTTCATCATATGGGATGATATAACCTATTCAACCACACCTGATAGATTTTACATCCATTCAGGTACTCCATTTTTTGGCAAGACCAACAAACCTAAATCATGTCCATGCTTCTAGTCAACTAAAATAAGGCACTAGAGAGTACTACTCCCTCTGGAGAATTAACTTTACATTGAAGTTTAAACAAATGGGTTTAGGCATTTCTAGGAAATTTTAAGTCAGATAAAGGATTAGAGCAAAGAATATTTAAAAAAAAAAAAAACCAGAATGGGCAAAGACCTAAAAAATCACCTGTGTCTACACAGAAGTTGCCTCCTTTTCCTTGTTTTATTTGAGTAGAGTAGTCAGTGTAAGGAAAACATTTATATATAAGCAGTTAAGAAACACAAAAGAATAAGGATGTTGGTACTGTCAACACTGCATTCAGCATTTAAGCAACTAAGATAAGAATCCAAACACAAGGAAAACATTAGTTAGCACAAATCAGAACCTTGAATCAAATATCTTATTTGCTTTTACTAAGTTCCTCTTTCTACTTCTACTAGATCATCTTTGCCAGGATAATAGTCTTCAATCGTTTAAACAAAAATTTTTAAGCTAAGTATATTATCGTCCCTCTCATAATGTTAACAGTAAGAAAAAGGAGACATCTCAAAGTTTTTCAGTGGAAAAAAACTGAAAACAATGTTACGGATGACAACATCAACTGCAGTGAAATTAAAATCTTGAAGACTGTAATTGAAAACCCTTGGTAATTAAGTTTCATAACCTTTGCGATCGTAAGGCTTATACAAAATTCTTTGGCAACTGAATAGTACAACTGCAGTTGATGCTTTGTTCTTTTTTCTCTTTTAAACTAATCCAGTAAGTTCCATAAGAAAAGTAGGTGCTACGTTTCTTGATTATATATTACTGAAGAGCAAAAAAGTCATGTATCCAACTTGCTTTCTTGTTGGAAGTCTTAAAAATGGCTCTGAAAGAGTTTTTCCCAAATCCTGAACTGTTATTTATGAAAAAATATTTTCAGAAATACTTATTCCGCATGATGGCAAAACACAGTAAGAACATAGAACACAGGATCATTTTAGGAACCTGCCTTTTCTGATTGAAAAGTTTATTTTCTTTACTGGTCCTTTAAAGAACAGACTGTTCCAACAAATAGTTTATGATAAGAAAGCCAGAGGCATTCCTCAATGAACAGGAACAACTTATGTTTTACTATGAGTGGGTGAACCACAATTTGACCTGTTACCCTTTCATGAAGAACTAAATCACTTAGGCACCTACCCTGTAAAACATAGATCTTCTCTTTGTACTCCACAGCATTATGAAACTCCATCGCAACAGGCATGGCACAAACGGTCGTCCAGCAGTTCTCTCTGCTGTCGTAGCACTCCACAGATTTTAGGGAGTTTCTCCCATCGCCTTCATAAACTCGCCCTCCGATTGCATACATCTTACCACAGCAATACACCAGTTTGCAGCCTATTCTGGCTCGAAGCAAGGATGGTTTGGATAGCCACCTATTAGTGGAATGGTCATACATCCAGAAATCATTTTCTGCCTTGTGGTCGATGGATACCTCACTACTGCTTGGCCTGTACCCTCCTGCTATGTAAATATCATTATCTGGTGATACGAGAATCCCAACTTCTCTTAGATCATTTGGTGGTTTGCATAGTTTGAACACTCTTCCTGTGAATATATCTAGACAAGGCACTGTTTGCTTCTTTCCTGAGTGTTTGTGGGCAGCATCAAAACATATGATCATTTCCGATGCAGTCATTCCAAGTCTCTGTGTACAGCCATTGGTACTGGATGGTCCCTTTTCCACATAGCTTTTGGCTATAGCCTGTGCAAACTGAGGTGGAATTTTCTCTATAAAGGTGTCTTCCATCAGAGGAAAACGTATGCATTTGGCAAAAATTTCTGGAAGGTGCACTTCTCTTTCATTCTGTTCATGTTCAAACCACCGTACAATGCTCTCATAAACATGCTCTTCCCGGTCTACGTTTAAATCGTCACTGTCTAGGATACTTATCAGTTGGTCTTTCGTCAACTGAAGAAACTCTTGTTCTTTGGTGACACACAGGAACTTTTTACGAATGTATTCTTTAGATCGATCTCCGAGTTCCTGATGACCATAATGATCAGCAAAGATGAAGACTCCAATAGAATTCTGTGGGTCCAGATGACTGATCATGTACTTAGCACACTGGTCTTGGATGGAGGGAATCTGGAAGATGCTAGCTGCAGTGAACAAGGCTTGAACATTGGCCTCTGTCAGAACAACTCTGGAGGTATAGGCATAGTTCAACACTAAATCCATCGACTCAGCTTCAACACCGACGATTCGAACTTCTTTTTGAGTGCTTTCTGTAAGGCCGCTAGTGAACATGGATCTAGGAAGGAAAGAGTGGTGAATTTATGTGTGCTATAAATAAAAATTACTGTGGCAAATTTTTAAAAACATAAAGTTACCACAGAGATAACATTTTGAAACTGTAAAATATTTCCTAATGTGTTTCCCGATATCCTAAATATCAGGAAAACGGATAAAAGTTGATCATCTAGCAGAAGAATTTAGTCTGGCTAATCTTAAAAAACTCTATTCTCAGGACCAGTCAGTCCACTTTGTGCCAACTCTGAGAAAAGGAGCGTATACCTAATTAAAGCCCACCAGAAGGTGGCATGGAATATTCCAGGACATCTTATTTCCCTCGGAGCCCGATCGAGTCTTCTGGTCAAGATGCCTTAGGGACTTGAGATCTTCAATCACCAGGTCAGTCAGAAAGTTTAAGAATACCCTTAGAGTGTCAATGTGACACATTAGCATATAGAGACTGTCTAATAAACCTTCTCATGACCCAGTGGAAATTTACAAGGCAACCTGTGCTCAAAACATATCTTTAAAAATTTCAACTTAGAAAAACAAGATGTTCTTCAGAAGTTCATATTTTCTATCTACTCGTTTTTAAAATAATTATCCTTTGAATGCTTCCTTAATGATTATAAAGAATATAAAGAACATCAATTCACTTATCCTTGGATATTTTGAAAACCTTTGCTTGACTCAAAGTTACCATATTTTTACCTATTTATATTTGTGTATAAATAAAGATTACAGTAGGGTTAATATAATACCTACTTCTAAAGAGAGTTTAAGAATTAACTGATTCTTTGGAGAAGATAATGGTTTTCAAAATTCCAAACTTTTGTCTTTGAGACCAAGCTTTTTTCTTTCCTTTTTTTTCTTTTAAATTATCTGTGCATTTATGGTACTTTCTTGGCCAAAACATTAAGTAGCCAAAAGCCTGGCTCTTTATTTAAAGTGCTAGTCATTTATAAACATCATTTGCCTTTCTTTTCCCTCCTTTAAGATTTCTTTCTAGTCTGTTCTTAAAGTTAAATAAAAAAATAAAATCAAAAGGTCTTTTAAAATCCTCTTGAGAAAAGGACTGTGTGCCCTAGGTTGCTTAATAGATGTCTGTTGAAGACACCGACCTAACACTGCTGATAAACTTCATCATTCAGATCCAGACCCCTCCTATTTTATTTTTAAGTGTGATGTTATGAAAAAAATATCCTTGAAAGGGAAGATTTCCGGTCACTTTTAAAGTTTTCATCAAAAACATGAAATTAATTCAAAAATGCAATATGGAATATTGGAGGTATACAAGGGTACCTGGACCCAGCTTGTTGCCTGGACTAACCATCCTCTGAGTCCTATTTTTACTTCTACTATGTAAATTTTAAGTTTAATATCATGCAGACTTTTTTTTCTTAAATGACTAGAAACTAGATGTACCATTGTATGAGCTGGTTTTCAATTCCGGTGCTGAAAAACTCAGTTATACAGTTCCCAATTAAAAAGAAAAATAAAGCCCTTCATCAGGCAAAGATTAACTCCCAAAGGAGAACAGTACCACATAGCCCTTTATCATGCGAGCTACTACTGACTCGAACAAGCTGGTCTCACACACAGGAGCAGCGTGACACTCAAGTTCTCCTCTGTTCTAATAGGTTCTTTATGTAAACTCGATATGAAGTGGGAGTACTTCCCCACACAAAACCCTGAGCAGCAAAAAGTTTCTATTAATCATACGGATTTTACTTCTGACAAGTCACTGGGAGCAGGAAACAGCCATGCCAGATTTCAAGCTATTCTATTCTTCCACCAGTGATGCAAGACTTAGAAACTATTAAGTATGACTTTCTACAACTCACATAAGGAGCAACAATGGTACCAAGAAAGTTCTGTACAAACAGCTCTAGCAAAAGAGAGAAGAACCTAATCCTTAAGTCTTCTTGCCAAATATCTTCATTTGAATCCACATATCTTATGCTTAGAAAGTTTTTCAAGCATTTCCTTAACTGCTTGGAAATTAAGAAAATCTACTGTAGCCTACTTCTTTCCAAGTGATTTGTCAGGTCTTCAAAACTAATTTTAAGTAAGTATGATAGTTAAATGATATAAGCCAGAATATAGAATTACAGTGAGATATAGACATTTTCACTTTATTTCTTTTTACTATCCAAATCTAATATACAGTGAACACTTCTGTATATTAAACTTTAAAGAGAACCCACCCTTGTTCCTTAAAAGTCAGACAGTGACTAAGAAGCCTGGCTCTGGAATCAAACCCAGCCTCTGCCACTTACTAGTTAGATAGATGATTTAGGCAGGTCACTTAACCTCCTTGAGCCTCAGTTTTCTCACACGTAAAATGGGAATAACAACTATGTAGAGACAGGATTGTAAAGATTACGTAAAACAATGTATGTAGAGTGAGCCTTGCCCAGAGCTTGATAAGCAGTAATTGTGACAAATATTTAAACACATAAATGACCTAACCATATCTAATGGATAGCCTAGATAAATGAATCTCACCAGCAGTTTCCATTAGAGGCCCAACTTCATACCTTCTGTGTATACCAGTTTCTTCTTTTTTCTTTCCAGCTCACTGCCTCGTTATGGTTAATACTTAATAGTCCAATGACCTACCCTACGCAAGTCTAAATGGTTACATCACGAGCAGCAAACTGAAGTGACTATATTTAACACAGTATCCTGAGAAAGAGGAACCAGAAACTACTGTCTGGAACACTACACTGCTATATGCCCTATAAAGGTTGAGAAAATTATTTCACAGTCATTTCATGCACCATTTTTGAATACAGAAAGGCTTAAAGTGAGCACTTGAAGCAAAAGGAGAAGTTAAACTACTCAAACAGGAAATTGCCTTTATCACTGATCTTAGAGTATGAAATTATTTTTTAGACCCAAGTTTTGAAATTTTACTTTACAAAGTTTTATGATGTATAAAGATGAATGTAAATGAAAATGAAAACTTAGCTTAAAAATACTTCTGGAAATCTTAAGAAATAATCACTAGTCTGGGGCCTAAGACACATAGAAACTGTATTTCATTCATTTTCATTCCACTGCTCTTATCCCCAGGGCATTAAAACAATCCATTAAGTGGGTAATTTGTTTTAAACTCTAAAAGAGTTAATGTGCACGAACGAAATCCTGGATAAATTTTTGGAACAAATTTCAGATTAGCACTGTCCAATAAAACTTTCAGTGATGGAAAGGTTCTGTATCTGGGCTGTGCAATGTGGCAGCCACTACCTACATGTGGCTCCTGAGCACTTTAAATGTGGTTAGTGTACATGAGGAAGTGAATTTTTAATTTTATTTAATTTTAGGGAAGTGAAGTTTAAATAGCCACATGCGGCTAGTGGCTGCCATATTGGGCAGTGCAATTTTAGATTTTCTGAAACATACAAACAAAAGCATGTTCACTAACTTAAAAAACAACCACCTGAATTCTAGAAGAATCTGTCAAATAAAAAAAGGGGCGGGGGGGCGCTTAATAAAATAGGGCCTGTTATTTATTCTCAGGAAACAAATGCATTGGTTTCATCTCATTCTTGCATCTCAGTATAAAAATCAAGTGGGCAATACCGAGGGAGAAAGGGAACTTGGTGAGGATATCAATAGAGGTTTCCACCATCATCATACCTGAAGTAAGGGCTGATTGCAGCAAGAACGTTTCTATGACAGGAAAATGTTTTCCCGTGATCCACTTCCACTACAATGTCTGTCAGCTGTCCTTCATCGTACATTGTTTTGAGTTGCTTTAGAATACTGCAAGCATGGAAGGGGTCCATGGCATCGTTGGCTGTGTCTGAAGATGGAATCCCATTCGGTGTTGGGGAAGACTTACTTAAATCTAGGAGGAGAGAAATCGTACAACCACAAGAAGTTCGGAGCCAGTTTCGGCGTCGCGGGTTTTATTTTTTGGTTTGGGTGGTGTTGTTTTTTTTTCCTTAGTGTGTGTGGGATGGGGCGGGGAGTTGTTTGTTTCTTCGCTTGGCTTGTTTTTTCCCCGCTACAGAAATGCATATATGTACACAGACACCCCCAGTGGGACCGCGAGGTAGGATCTGGGAAAGAGCGAGCTGCGATGCAAGTTCACACACCAGCCTGCTCCTCTGGGAGCCCGGCGAGCCCGAAGCCCCGTGCTCGCAGAGGGACCGTGCGGGCAGAACAGGCGAGGTGTCTGCGGCGACTCCGCCGACAGCCAGAACGTCCCAGCTGAGAGCGAAGGGCAGGAGCCTCACGAGGGAAGCTCGATGGATGGCGGCCGCCAGTGCCCCCTCAACCGCCTTGAGAACAGGTCGCAGCGGCGGCGGGTACCCGGCCTCCCCATCCCTGTCCGGCCGGACCGCCCACCTCCCTCCACGCCATTCATCCTCCCTCCCCTCATCCCTGCCCACCTCTCCATCCTTCTCTCCGGCTCCTCATCGCCACCGCCTCAGCTCGCAGCCTGAGCCTCGTCCCCGGCCCACCTCCCCTCCACACCTCCCAAGCCACCACACGACCCACCTGCCGACGCGGCCATTTCTCGACGGGGCCCGGGCTCCAGCTATTTAAAGAGGAAATGTCATTTCGCTTCTCTCTCTCCCGGGTTCCGGCTCTTCTAAGCCGCCCCTAGCCAATGGGGTGGCCTATGCATCCGGCTCCGCCCCTAAGCTCTGAACTCCGGGCGCCGATTGGCCACGAGGAGCGCACAGGTGAGTCGGGAAATGTAGTTTTATTGCCCCCGCTCCCGCGTGGTCCGGGTAGGGCGGAGGCCCAAGCCGGGGATTCCTATTGGCTGGTCCGGGAGGAGGCGGAGCGCAGGGAGCCCGCCAGCCTGTGTCTGTGGAGCGCGCAGTGCCTGCAGGGAGAGGTAGTCTTCTGGCTAAGGAGAGCTGTCATTCTGAGAGGCTGGGGTAGGGGAAGCTCTTGAAGTGCAAATTTCCCCATTTTAGGCCTCTCTCCAGGCCCCCGGATCTTTTTTTTTTTTTTTTTTTTTTCCACCTTGTTCTTCGTTTCCTAAATCTCCTGCCAATGACTAGCTTCCGGTATGAAAGCGGGGGTCCGCGTGAGGGCTGTGAAACCAGAAAAATTTGGAAATGGACAAGAAGGCTGTTGTCCAAAAATGCGAAGGAAATCTGACACCCCACCCCGAAGAAAAATATCAGGAGGCCGAAAAGCAAGCCATCTCTGATGAATCACCTGTGACACCCAATTGAAATAGCATCGCCTTGGCCGAGTGCTCCGGTTGCCACAGATTAACTTGGTCTGGTTACAACGGCTGCTCAGGATCTTTAACTCCCACTCAATGCCTTGCTTTTCTCGAGCACCCAGGGAACACCTGTTCCACTTTTAAGAGTACAAGAACATTATAAAGGGATTCAGACGCTTTCCTTTTTGCTCCTGGTAAATGGAGTGGTTAAGATACTAAGTAGACTGGGATTTCCTTTGACGAAATACTGGAAAGTGCCCTGAATCTGGAGCCAGGGACAATTATTGAATCCCTGGCTCTTTACTTCTTAATGTGGATAAGACCCTTAGATAAGACCCTTTAATTCTTGGACACTTAGCTCCTTCACCTGTAGTGTGTGAATAATAATTCCTATTCTATCTGCCTCATGGGCTGCAAGCCTTTTGAAAGAAAGGAGAAATTTTACGGTGGACATGTTTTGATTTTCTTGTCTCGTGTTTGCAGCATGTAACAGGGTGGCTGGCACATTATAGATACTTAATATTTTAAAAATAAATGTAAGACACAAGTGAGCTAACATTGGAAATGCTATTTCTAAATGTTTGAAATGTAAGGAAGTCTTAACAGTGAATAGGAAGGAATTTTTAGTAGAGATATAGTTAGCCAATGAGCATAGCTTTTCTAACTCTGAAAAGATCAAACAACTGAATTTCCTGATGAAGGATCTTGGAATTTGTGATTGTGAAACAGAGAGAATGGTGAAAAACAATCCAATTCTGTCCGCTAGGTCTGCTGAATAACTTAGATCTCAAAGGTATTATAATTCTGTGCAAGTTAGCAAGAATTGGTGTTTCCTCGGGGCTAGGATATGTGGACATCGATATGCACTTATAAATTCATGTTATGAAAACCCTATCTGCACAGTTCTGCATGGATGAAATTGATTTAACTTTTGTTATTCAGAACTTTAAATTTCCATTTGTTATGAGCCAAACGCTGTTGCTTTCTACCTTATGGAAATATTGGGAGTTTCACTCACAGTATTCATGGTATTAAGAAAAAAAAATGGCATCAATCCTTATGGTTGCCAGATTTTAGCAAATAAAAACACAGGACACACAATACTAGGGACATACTTAGAGTAAAATATCACTTGTTATTTGAATCAAATTTAATTGGGTGTTCTGTATTTTACCTGGCAACCTTTTCAAACCTGTTAAAATGGGGGTTTTATTGTTTGTGTTTTGTTTTTGGTCGCCACCTGTCTAAGACTTAAGAAATTTGGCCAATTTTCTTTTTCATTTAATTCTCACCTAATTAACAAAGAGACTTGGCAACCTTGTTTAGTTTTTTTTTTTTTTTTAAGTTTTCTGATTCTTTGATCCCCAAGAATTTCTGAATTTGGAGGTGGGCAGAATACAAAGAACAAAAGCCAATTTAAATATAAATAGGGGAAAAATGAAGATTTATAATTACAAGGGTGCCATTTATATGACGCTGTAAATAGACTCCATTCTACTGGGCAAATGACATTACATGATAAAGATTCCATCATCATTACAAATACACTTTTTAAAAATACAGAATAAGTGAGAAGATGTAAAAATTGAGCCAATGGTCCCACAATATTCATTCTCAATGATTTATAAGACTACAAAGGAGGTTTTATGTCAGGGTTGATACTAAACAGCCAAAGACTACAGCTTGTTTTCAAATAGTTCTAATTTGAAATTTAGTAAGAACTCACTGCTAATCTAGAAAGGCAGCAGCAACAGTAAACCAGTTTTCTTCTTTACGTATTAAGTACTATATTCTCCTCTGAAGCAATCTTCTCAAATAGTTACAGTTTAAATTTTAGTAAGGATGAAAATTGAAAAAGCAACCCAGAATAGTTGAAGGACCCATATTTAGTTCAAAGTAGACATTTAGAGCTTTATTATTTTAATGTTTCTTACCTAGGAAGCAAAGGCAAAGAAGATTGCTATAACCATGGTTGTTTGAGAGTAGAAAAGTTTTCACATTTAAATTCTAAAAAGATGAAGGCTTATGAAAGCAGCAAATTTAGAAAATGAGAAAAATGCACAGTTGCCTTGGTTTTTTTCTGCCTCCACTTCAAGAGAACGACTTTCGCAATTATCAGCTGAGCCCAGGCTCCTGTTGATAATAATACCACACAACACAAGAATGATAGCAACTCTGATGAAGAAAGTGTAAAAGAAAATAGGAATTCACTTCTGCAAATCTATTCTGCAGTTTTCCAATTTCCTTGTTCAGTATGGCTTCAGGCTGTGAAATTGACCAGAGCTACATAAAATGAAAGTAAAGAGAAAATATCTGTGACTCTTAACACTTTAGCAAATGACATCCTTATGGTATATTTATTCTTTTCAGGCTACGGCTACAGCAAACTGTGACATTTTTCCTTTCTGAAGACTTTTGTGTTGGCTGGATTAATGCCTGCTGTACAGCAACAGAAATGATTATTTGAATATAAATTTGATATAATATTACGTATTGAAAAAGGATTTTAGGGGGTAATTTCTAGAACCTTATATATTGTATATGATTTAGTTTCTTTGGAATACAAAACTCTAAATAGATACTAACATTCAGGTTTACTGATTAAACGTTACTGGCCTTGGTTGTATTTTAATTTTTATTCCCTCTAAGGTGATGTGAGGATTCAACATGGTAATAACTAGAAGATTGCATTTTGTGAATCACCGAATTTAATCATACTGGAGGATGTTAAAACACATTAATTTGTCTTTTAAGTATTTGAAATTTAGCATATATGTGGAAAAAAAGAGACTGTAAAATTTGCAGCAGGGATATTCAATTCCTCAAAAATATTTATTACCTCCATACTCCACCCTGAATCTACATTCTGGGCAGGCACTGTATAAAGCAATGTTCCTGATACCAAAAAAATAGGTATAGATGATAGAGATAGAGTTAGCAATTCAGATAGAGACTGAATGTGTTCCTGCAAAATTGATGTGGAAACCTGTTCCCCATTGTGATGGTATTTGGAGGTGGGACCTTTGGAAGGTGATTAGATTATGAGGGTGAAGCCCTCATGGATGGGATTAGTGCCCTTGTAAAAGAGACCCCAGAGAATTTCAGCATGTGAGGACACAGTGAGAAAACAGACATCTGTGAACCAGGAAGCAAGTCCTCACTGGAAACCAAATCTGCCATTGCCTTGAGCTTTGATTTTCCAGCCTCCAGAATTGTGAGGAATGAATTTCGGCTGTTTATAAGCCACCCAGTCTATGGTATTCTGTTATAGCAGCTTGAATAGACTAAGGTGTAGATATGGATGGATGGATGGATAGAGAGATAGATAGGTAGATACAAATGATGTAAGGTGGTATATTCTCTCTCTCTGTGTCTCTCTGTCTCTGTCTCTCTCTCTCTATCTATATATGTATATGTATATATATATATATATTTCCTAACCTCAAGGATCTTATGGTTCTTATGATTCATCCATGGAGATAAAACACATTCACATAATAATCAATTAAAAATCGAGGGTTGAGGGCAGCCCCTAGTTAGCAGAAAATGAGTATTTAAAAAAGCTAATGTTGAGGACTTCAGAAGAGAGAAAAGTTTCTGTTCAGCTGGTGTGGGATTTAAGCTAGGCATGAAAAGATACACCATAGAAACAGTCATAAAAGCGGTAGAGTATGTTCTTACCTATTTGCTTTATCTTGGCTTGACCTGGAAAGCAAAGCATTAACACATTCATACTTCAGTATTGATGGGGATTAATTCAGGACTCGAACAAGGAAGGGAAGTTAATGGCTATGTGTTACTTACATTATTTCACTTAATTTCATGTTTTAATTAAACTTTATAAGAACAGTGTTACAAATGAAGAGGCTAAAACTTGGAGAATTTAAATACCTTGCCCATAGTCATATAGAGATCTGTGGCTCCAAAGCCAACTTTCTTTTGCTTACAGTATATAAAGGTCCCTGGGAACAAGACAGACTATTGAAAATGAGAGGTTGTAGGACTTTTTTCTCCATTAAACATGTCTTGTTCTATGTCAAACACATGGTCAATTGGTATCTACTAATATCTATCATGAATGGACAATACTATTGGTATAGGTTTGAGATATTTTTATGCACCAAGAAAAGGGGAAAAAGGAAAAGCTAGAAAGGTAATAGTCATACTGTTAAGTAATTTGACTTTGTCAGACTAAATTGATAGTTTTAGATGTATAGTAATTTAGCATTTTTTAATCTTTCCACTAAATAATTAAATGAAATGGCATATATATATGCCACACACACACACACCATGGTTATATATACATGGTTAATCATACATATATAAATGGTTAATCATATATATAATTATATATTATATATATCATATATGTCATGTATATACATGATTAACAATTGATATTTGTCAAGCTGACCATACTTCACTCTTCTCCTACAAGACTGAGTTATGGTACGAGAATGGAGACCCTGAATAGAATTACTCCACTGGACCCTTTACAATATTTAAACTTAGAATGCCAAAGCAGCTATGAAAATATGGGACATCAACACCCTTCCTTGTATGAAGATTTAGTTTACAACCCAAATGGAACTACTAGAATTAAACAGTGATTGTTGTTTCTTTCTAACCTCAATCATGATCCAAATTTTTTTAAGCTCGTGGTATCACTAAAAAACCTGAAGAGAAGAAACATCAGTGTCTTCAGCATTTAGACATAGGAACCTAGATTCACGGAGAACAGGCATACGGTATTAGGAAAGAAGTATATTAAACACAGCAGAGAGAACACAGACGATGAGGAGTTGATGGTACTTTAATCCCTAAAATAATCAAACAGTTATAAAGCAAATCTGCTGGCATACCACAGTAATTTCAGCGATATTTAATTTTTATTTCTGGTTAGTCTATCACAGGATTTCTTCATCTCAGCAGTATTCATGTTTGCAGCCAGATAATTCTTTGTCGTGCCGGGCGTGGGAGGGGGAGCGGTGAGGAGTTTGTCCTGTGCGCTATCAAATACTACTCAACAGCATCCGTGGTCTCTACCCACCAGATGCCAGTAGCACCTCCCACCAAGACTTGACAACCAAAGATGTCCCCAGAGATGGTCAGATGTTCCATAGGGGAAAATCATCCCCAGGTGAGAACCAGTGTTCTACAATATGCTCCTGTCTGTTCTGTGCCCTCCTGCTTTGTTAACAGCTCTATTACACTTCACATCAATCTACTATGTGTATTATTTAAAACTGTTTTGTTTATCTTCCTTTGAAATATTCATTGCAAGTATTTGAGTTAATCATTTTGCGTGTTCATAACACAATATTATCTTTGGTCCAGAAGTCCCATCTCTTGTGTTATAGATGTACTACTTCCTTTACCCCCCATTCTCTACTCCCATCCTCTCCTACTTCATATACGACCATTATAATGGTTTGATGTGGATCCTTGTGTACATATCTGTTCTTGTAAAATATGTATTGAGGTTCTGTGTATCCTTGTGGTTTATATAATGGTATTATGCTATGGATCTCTTCTGTTTCTTAGTTATTTCACTCAGTACTATGTTTTTAAGGTTTGTGTATATTGCTTTGTATACATCTGGTCAGTTCTTCCTCTTTACTTTCCCATCAACTACCTCAGTGTCTGATATATGTTAGGTGCTGAATAAATGTTCACATAAGTAATTACATAAGTGCATATGTCAAATGGTGAATGGGTGTAGTAGACAGAATAGTGGCTGCCCAAAGATGTCCGCGTTCTGATCCCCAGAATCTGTGAATGTATTACCTTATAAAGCAAAAGAGACTGCAGATGTGCTGAAATTAAGAATTTCGAGATGGGGAGATGATCCTGGATTATCCAGGTGGACCCAGTGTCATCACAAGGATCCCTATAAGGGGAAAAAATAGGGTCAAAGCCAGAAAAAGGAGACGTGATGACAGAAACAGAGGGTGAGTGATGTGCTTTGAAGATGAGTAAGGGAGTGTGAGCCAAGGAATGCAGGCGGCCTTGAGAAGTTAGTAAAGGCAAGGTAACGGATTTTCCCCTAGAGCCTACATGAGGCAGGCTGTCCTGCCAACACTTTGGTCTTAGGATTTCTGACATCCGGGACTGTAAGATAATTTCTGTTGTGTTAAGCCACTAAGCTGGTGGTAATTTGTTACAGCAGCGATAACACAGGAAAGTAACACAGTGGACGAATTAATACATGGATGAGTGTGCAAAGCTATCCAACAGTTGAACTTTTCTCTTCCTCCTTTTTTCTCCATTAAGTGTTTAATATTCATAAAAGTAGAATCTCAAAATATAAAGGACCTCAAATAAGTAATACTGTAAAGGGAAGACTTATAAAGGGAAAATTATGAGGTAAACAATCACCCCAAGTCTATCTGTTAACTGGATAGTCAGCTTGACTGCACTGGGGGCTCACTGGGTCATCTTGTAAGGAGAGTGAGATTCAGATTGGATGAGGGCTTGAATACCTGGGAAGTATGGTTCCTTCGGGGCCATCTTTGGAGCTTAGCTGCTTTACTGGGTTTCGGTCTTAAACAGGTTACTATGATAGAGACATCAAGCCTCATAATTGTGGCAGGATGCTTTCTATGGATCTGGAACCAAAATTATAACACTCAGTACATTACATGTGACGCAAAGCCAAAGATGTCTTACGTGCAGCTTTCTTGCTTGGCCAGATCCATCCCTAAGAAAGAAATGTATTCACTTAAATACATAAGTTTGATCAATTCAGTTACCATAATCCACAGAGAAGTATCAGGTTTTAATGGATCTTGCCTCATTTCAACTATATGGCTATTTTTTCCAGCCATTTCTTAAGTCCTCCTTGTTAGAGCACATGTAGCCCTAACTTGTGGGGCACATGTCTGCACATGCACCAGGACGTGGTTTTCTGGGGAATCAGAGTGAGAATCGTTCTTTAGCAGGTAGATTATCATAGCTGTCAACAAGCACAGGCTGTGAGATGAGACTGCCCCAATGCAAATTCTTGTTGAACCACTTTCTAGCTGTGACCTCAAACAAACCAATAACTTCTTGAAGGCTTTGTTTCCTCAGCTCTAAAATTGGGCTAATAAGAGCATTTACCTCAGAGAACTGTTATAAGGGACAAAGGAGATAATTCATGTAGATTAATGCAAATTATTTAGTCCATTGACTGGCACAAAGAAAGCACTCAGTGCATATTAGTTAGGAGGAGGAGGAGGAGGAGGACTCTGATAGTGAAAATTCAGTTTACTTTTCCAGATAATTATGGCAATTAATTTTTTATTCTTCATGGAATATTAACCAGTTTTACAGCTTAATCAAAGTTAAACTTGATCAGGACCCTGAGATGCAGCTATTTTCCCAACTCAAGGCTCACCATCAGTGACCTCTAGCCTTGCTAAGGGTGAGAGAAGAGGAACCAAGCCATCCTCATAGGTGCTCTGAATCTAAATGTCCATGACATTAAAACCAGCATGCATATATTAGAATAGGCTAAAATAAGCTGTGGTGACAAACAATCCCATACTTCCAGTAGTGTAAGTCACCAAAATTTTACTTTTTACTCTTGCTTATGTCCAACCCAGGCCAGCAAAAGGCTCTGGTCACTCAGACACACAGACTGATGCAGGGACCACCGTCATACGTGGTGACGGTCGCCATGTCAGACAGAAAGCAAGCATGTGGTGAATTATGCACTGGCTCTTCAAGTTTCCGCCTCGAGAGACATGCACCACTTTTCTTCCCATTTCACTGGCCAAGAAAGTCAGGTGGCCACCCCTCACTGCAAATAGGACGGGAAGTTCAATTCTACCATTCTCAATAGGAAGAAAACCAGAAATATTTGGGAATCGACGTCAATGACAAACATACTCTACGAAGATTACGCTAGCCACTTTTAGTGATATGGGAGTAAACAAAACCTAGAACCTACTCTCAGCAACCTGGCAGATAAGAGGCAATCTGTGCATAAGCATGTATGACTTTAAAATTACTTAGCAGTTGCTAAGATTACTTTACCGCAATCATGTGGCAAAAGTAAACCAAAGCCACTGACGGCAGGACTGCTGTGCCAGGGTGAATTTGACCCCCCAGGGGATAGTTTTGGTTGTTATCTTTTAGAGTGTGGGTGTTGCTACTGGCACCTAGCAGCTTAGAGGCCGGGGGGCTGCTAAGTACCCTACAATTCACAGGACAGCTCCCCACAAAAAGTTATTATCTGACCCCAAATGTCAGTAGTGCTGACGTTGAGAAACTCTGGGTCGTTGTGATATTCACGCTTTGTCACACATACTTCTAAATCCACCAAAATGAAAATTATACCTTTGAAATGTCTTCAGTTGAGACTGTGCACACCAATGCTCATGACAGGACACCTGAGTATACTCCACCATCGTACATTTCACATCCAGGTATATGGTATTTTTATCCGGAAGTGCGAATCTGGTACAACCCTTTTGAAATACACATAGGAGAGTTGACTGCGTTTTCGATTTTTTTCATAAGGACTTTGAAATTCAAATTTGAAACAATTCTCTTCAAAACAGACAGTTCCACAAATATATTGGCCAACTTGATTAAGCAAGGTTTAGTCCCAATGAGAAAAAAAAAAAGTGGCATGACATAATTCGACGCTGACTGTGGATAATAAGACGAGGGCTATGGTGAGACCTTCTTGCCAGAAACACCTTTCTCTAAGAAGAGTCTAGCATGATAAGAGCAGTCAGGAAGTGATCAATGGTTAGAGACCAAGGAAAGGGGGTGTGGGAAAGCTCCATGGCACTAACAGAGTTTGTGAGACCAGCTTTGTCAGACACAAATGAATGCAGAGACAAGGAAGGCAGTGGAAAGAATTGTTATAATACTTAAAGGTCAGGAGCTGTAAGTAAACTACACCAAGGGAATTTTGACCTCCCAGCATCAACCTGTGTTTGAATTTGGGTTTAAAGTTGGATCCCAGGTGGCAAGTTTTGTTTCCTAGTCTGAGCCTCAAGCCTGAGGCTTGCAGAATGACTGGCTCCAGAACGGATGATGTGATGCCTGGCAAAAGGAGATCTGTGGGTTGTTAATCTGTGGATCAAAAAGCAAACCCTGGCCCAGCAGTGTGTTAATCCTAACGGCTGAGAGGGAGCCAGTACAATCATTTAAACGAATGCATCCAGCGTGGGGTCTCAGAAATAGTTTAAGGAAGCTTCAACTATGTTTAGAATGGACCAAATCAATGAATTGCTGATTTTTCCACCTGTGTTAGCCCACTGACTCCTCAGGGGTTTGAAGCCTGTAGTGCATATAGAATCCAAACACTTTTTAAAAATTTATTTATTTTTGACTGTGTTGGGTCTTCACTGCTGCGCGCGGGCTTTCTCTAGGTGTGGCGAGCGGGGGCTACTCTTCATTGCGCTGCACGGGCTTCTCATTGCGGTGGCTTCTCTTGTTGCAGAGCACGGGCTCTAGGCTCACAAGCTTCAGTCGTTGTGGCTCGCAGGCTGTAGATCACAGGCTCAGTAGTTGTGGTGCACGGGCTTAGTTGCTCTGCGGGATGTGGAATCTTCCCGGACCAGGGTTCGAACCCGTGTCCCCTGCATTGGCAGGCGGATTCCTAACTACTGCGCCACCAGGGAAGTCCCCCGAACACTTTATTAATGATTCAGGTCAAAGGAGCAGGCCTAAACTCAGTTTGGAATCCCTTAATTTACCGGGTTCCTGCAGTCATAGGGGAAATTTAATTGCTCTGCAAATTCTTCATTAAAAAATTGGTCCCTTTCACACCTGTCCTTGGTGAAGATCAGCATTTTCTTCCTTTCATCCTCTGGTTTCTGTTTATTGAGTGAATGCTTTTGTTCTAAGAGAATATAAGTTCAAGTCTTTAGAATATAGATTCAAGCCTTTGTTCTAAGAGAATATAGGTTGAAGGTTCATGATTCCTGCAACATATTTTCAAATGGTTTGGCATAAATAATCAGTATAAAAGTATACACATACAGCAAGGACCTACAGTATAGCACAGGGAACTATACTCAATATTTTGTAATAACCTATAAGGGAAAAGAATCTGAAAATCTAAGAGAATATAAGTTCAAGTCTTTAGAATATAGATTCAAGCCTTTGTTCTAAGAGAATATAGGTTGAAGGTTCATGATTCCTGCAACATATTTTCAAATGGTTTGGCATAAATAATCAGTATAAAAGTATACACATACAGCAAGGACCTACAGTATAGCACAGGGAACTATACTCAATATTTTGTAATAACCTATAAGGGAAAAAACTGAAAAAGAATATATATATATATATATATATATATATATCTATCTGAATCAGTGTACTGTATACCTGAAACTAACACACCATTATAAATCAACTATACTTCAATTAAAAATAAATAAATAAATAAATGTATGCACCCACAGGAATAAAGCAAAAATGGCAAAATGTTAACGTTTTGGTAAATCAAAGTGAAACATTTACGGGAATTTACTGTTCTACTCTTGCAGATTTACACTTTTTCAAATAAAAAAGTAAAAACAAACAAAGAAAACCCCTGATATGTGAGGTAGTAGAAAGAAGGAGGTTCTACTATCAAAGTATGAAATCTTAAAATGAGATGGCAATAAAAATTGTTTTGAATTTTTCCTTAAAGAAAATGTGGTAGACATAAGGCTGTAGCGTGAGTCATTAAGAAAGAGTATTTGGATATGATGGAACGCACTATTTACATCTTTGTTAAATGAAGTGGATGATGCTTCTCTCCTCAGGGTGTTTTTCCATCAGTGATGATGCATGATTCCAGATTTAGCCACACAATGTCAGCTGATGCCTCTGGTTACCAAAAAAGAAAAAGAAAAAAGGAGAGAGGGGCATAATCAGGATGGTGACAATAAAGGTATGCTTTTTCATAATGACTTAGTCTGAGTTGACTGATTCATCAGCACTGGGCTCTAAGCTGCTTGGCTAACTAGTCCCATACTGTGCTGGGAGAAAAAAAAATGCTTCAGTGGCACTCAGTGCTTATGAGACCTAATAGTTCATTGTAGTGGATCGTACCTTGGAGACCTCCTTGTTGATTGCTGCTTCGGACTGAGCTGCGTCTTCCCCAAATTCCTATGTCAAAGCCCTTCCCCTGCCCCAGTATGATGGTATGTAGAGATGGGGCGTTTGGGAGGTAATCAGGTTTAGGTGCATTCATGAGAGTGGGGCCCTCATGATGGGACTAGTGCCCTTTTAAGAAGAGACACCAGAGAGCTTACTCTCTTTCTCCCCTCCATGTGAGGACACAGTGACAAAGCAGATAAATTCAAAATAATGTGAAAGTGATGACATATGACTATAATTATGTAATATTTATTTATTTATTTATTTATTTTGGCTGCACTGGGTCTTAGTTGCAGCACACAGGATCTTCGTTGCGTCATGCAGGATCTTTAGCTGTGGCATGCACACTTCTTAGTTGCAGCATGCAGACTCTTAGTTGCGGCATGCATGCAGGATGATCTAGTTCCCCAACCAGGGATCAAACCCGGGTGCCCTGCATTGGGAGCACGAAGTCTTACCCACTGGACCACCAGGGAAGTCCCGGTTATAATTATTCAGCACATAATATACCTTGCTAATATGAATTAATGTTCTGTAGACTTCAGTAATAAAAGAAAATAATTGCACATGTGGGCTCTTTATTTATTTATTTAACATCTTTATCGGAGTATAATTGCTTTACAATGGTGTGTTAGTTTCTGCTTTATAACAAAGTGAATCAGTTACACATATACATATGTCCCCATAGCTCTTCCCTCTTGCATCTCCCTCCCTCCCACCCTCCCTATCCCACCCCTCTAGGTGGTCACAAAGCTCCGAGCTGATCTCCCTGTGCTATGCAGCTTCTTCCATGTGGACTCTTTAAAAGACCCCGCATGCCAGCAACGAAGATCCCGCGTGCTGCAACTAAGACCCGGCGCAGCCAAATCAGTAAATAAATAAATATATATATATATATATATATATTTTTTTAAAGTATACGGGAGGATGTGTGTAGGTTATATGTAAATACTACTCTCATTTTTTAAAAAAAGTTAAAACTAAAACTATTATATTACGTGAAGAAGGGGTGACTTGCATAGGATATTACACATGTACGCACGTATATCAGCCTTTCTGTACTCAGAAAGGTAGGAACAGTTTTATCTTTTGAATCTTTTGCTATACTGTATTACCAAGAAGATGGTGATACATAAAATTACAATATAAACTAAAGTCACGCCACAGTATATTTTAACACTTTCACTTTAGAAAAACATAACACAGTTTGGCTACATAGGAAGAATAACACTGTATGCTAAATCTCATAAGAAGGCTGAATATCTCCATGTTATTCTGAGAATTGTCAATTCTATGCCTATTTCTTGTACTAGACGGGAAAAGAAAAGGAGTATTAAAGATAATAGCATGGGCTTCCCTGGTGGCGCAGTGGTTGAGAGTCCGCCTGCCGATGCAGGGGACACGGGTTCGTGCCCCGGTCCGGGAATGTCCCACATGCCGCGGAGCGGCTGGGCCCGTGAGCCATGGCCGCTGAGCCTGCGCGTCCGGAGCCTGCGCTCCGCAAAGGGAGAGGCCAAAACAGTGAGAGGCCCGCATATAGCGCAAAAAAAAAAAAAAAAAAAAAAAAAAGATAATAGCAATAAACATCTTTCAAAAATTTCTAAATGATTTCTTAAGAAAATGATTTTAATTAGTATAAGATTCTCAGTTTATGATTGAAGTGGTTTTCATGTTATGTTTTATATTACACTGAACTATGCAACTTATCAGTATATCTTCCAATCCAATTTCAACCTTCCCTACATCTCTGAAGCTGCCATTGAATTGGTCCTGACTCTACCTAATGGATAATGGTCTGAAATGGATGGATAGATTAAGGAATGAGGTCAGATATTGTCAACTGGGGAAAAAAACCAAAAAACAAAACACAACATAAGAGCTGTGAGTTATGTTTTATTTGGGGCAAAATGAGGACTATAGCCTGGGAGACAGCCTCTCAGATAGCTCTGAGGAACTGCTCCAAAGAGGTAGGAGGGAAGGTCAGTATACATGTTATTTTAGTGAAGGAGGTACGTGCAGTCAAGCACACACTTTGACAGGTTACTGCTAGTCACAAGAAGATTGCTGCTAGTCATGAGGAGCATATGTCTTCATTAATGATTTTAGGGCTTTTCTAGATAGGAGAAGATGCAAGAATTTGGGCTCATAAAATCTCCTGAAAAATATCTAACTGTCTGAAGGCCTGTTCTGCCAGTTTTTCCCAGAGCCCAGAGCGTCTCATTCCTGATCTCCACCCTGAACTCCTTTAGGGCGTGTTGAATGTCAGTGACTACAGTGGCTGGTGACCTAATCCTCGAGAGGGAGATGGCGAGTGATTATCTTTCACCCGCAATATAAAACTTCCGTTGCATTTTCACTTGCCACACAGAGTAATCAAATGGATTCAGTGAGTTTAGGCATAGATTAAGCAAGAAATTTAAACACCTAATTGAAATAGTCTCTCCTATTTTGTCATACGTTGTCACCGAATTATCCCAATGTTTTGCCCTACTGAAATATATCCATTAATTATATGTATAAATGATATATGAGAGATATAACTCATATTTTATGTCAAGACAAGAAAAATTTAAACAAAAAACTCTTCTCTGCCCTTTGGCCTCGTCTCTCCCCCAACTGCATTGTGCATCTGCATTATGCATCAACCAAACCTTCCCCACTGGGAGCTGCTCAACCATAAAGAGCAATATTCTCCTAGTATCAGTAAAATGACTCCTGAAAGATAATATTCCTTCTTGATCTCATATGGGGTCACATGGTGCTTAGATCTGGATTGTGTAAACTGTCAATTATATGTAATGTATAGTCCTCTGTCTCAAAAAATATATAACTGTGCCTTGACTCCTAACAGGTGGAACAGTTCTCAGAGCTTTCTGAGATGTTCTTCCTGGATTATAATCCTCAAATTTGGCTTGTATAAAATTTTCCATTCCTTTCTTAGATCAACTGATTAATTTTTTGTCAACATATACGTATATCTATTATATGTATATGAAAGCTTGAATAGATTTATAACAAATATTTTAAATAAATTTGATTGATATGTCTTTTGCCATATTTGTGGGTACATACTAGTTAATTATTTTATCTTTCCAGAAAATTCAACCTTTTTCATTACAAAGTGACATTCCATATTTTAGTATGAAATTTTTAGTATTTCGTGTTAAGGTCTATTTTCCTGGATTTTAAGAAAGCCACATGGGTTTCTTTTTTTAAAATAAGTTTATTTTATTTATTTATTTTTGGCTGCTTGCATCTTTGTTGCCGTGCGTGGGCTTTCTCTAGTTGCGGTGAGCGGGGACTTTTCTTAGTTGCAGTGGGTGGGCTTCTCATTGCGGTGGCTTCTCTTGTTGCACAGCACGGGCTCTGGGCGCGTGGGGCTTCAGTAGCTGTGGCACGCAGACTCAGTAGTTGTGGCACAAAGGCTCTAGAGCTCAAGCTCAGCAGTTGTGGAGCACGGCCTTTGTTGCTCCGCGGCATGTGGGATATTCCCGGACCAGGGCTCGAACCCGTGTCCCCCGCATGGGCAGACGATTCCCAACCACTGCACCACTAAGGAAGCCCACATGGGTTTCTTTTTAACTAGTGTTTACATGGTCTTTTTCTTCCTTTTTCTTTCTTTCCTTATATTTAAGTTGGTACATATTTTTAATATAAATAGGACATTTTAAAATATTTTAAAAGTTAAATTAATATAATATTTATATAGTTAAATATTATATATTAGATATTCTATTTAATGTTTTAATATAATAATTTATATAAATTTTTAATATTTTAAATTATTTTAATAATCTGAAAAACTTTAGTTTAGAACAGTTTAGTTCTTCTAGATTTAAAGTAATTACTAGGGAGTGCTACCGGCATCTAGTAGATGAAGGCCAGGGATGCTGCTACATATCCTACTCTAAGCAGACAGGGTAGGGAGTCTCCAGAGGAAAAGAACCAGATATAGCTTTCTGACGTAAGAGAGGCCATTTTAGGCCTAAGCCATTTGTGATCTAAGCCTGCCCACATGGTTGTCCTTGAATAGGTCTCAGTAATAATGACCTTAAGGGTCAAGGGCAAGAGAAGGAACAATAGCAAAGATAATAAATCAGATAATAAAGACTCCCAGTTCCCCCCCCCCCAATGGTACAGATTATCCTGAAGCACTTTTTTGAGCTGTTTTGCAGACTTTAAACCCCCTCAGGTGCTCAACCACTAGATCAATTGGAACCTAAGGGATGAGGATGTTGACCTTTTCTGACCCTCCTGACTCCAATCAATTAAAGCTTGGACTCTGTTGACCTTTGCCCTCATTCTGTGCTCAATTCTTCTCAGCTCAAGCTCCTTCGTGAACATGCAGGTACCCTTAACTTAAATCTTCCTCAATTTTGCTGTTTGCAGAGACCTTGCTTGGGAAGGGACCCCGGTGTTCTCCTTTCTTGCTGCAAGTAATAAATCCTCCTTCTCCCACTCTTTGGCTTGGTTGTGTTTTTGGTGGCTCGACACCCACCAAGAGGTGAACCCAGTTTTCTGGTAACGACACCATGCTCATGACAGCCTCCCACAACAAAGAATTACCTGCCCCCAAATGTCAAAAGTGCTGGAGATTGAGAAGCTCTGGATTAGAGAGCATTCGTTGATCCCCAAAACATGGAAAAGCTATGTGACCCCAAATACTCATTCCTACTTGATTGATAATATCAAATGACTGGATAAAAGCATTCATGTCCACCTTTAGAAAAACTATTAAGTCAGTTGTGATGCGGGCCTGTAAGGGAACATTGTACAACCAATGAACGTTATATAAAGGTTAACTTAAAAAATGGAAATGCTAATCATATAATGTTGAGTAGATAAGTCGAATTTGCAGATGTTAGTGCAGTGCACTCTGATAATAAGCATGGGAAAATATGTCTAAGATAAAAATACTGTGAATAAACTCACCAGAATGCTATTATTATTCCTGTGTTAGGGTGGTGAGATCATAGAAGATTTTCAGAAACTATTTTTCTCTATTGAAGATGAGTATATAGATTTTTAGAATAATTTTCCTAAAGATTTACGTCTCTCAAACTTGTTCTTGTCCTCATTTTTCTTTCTAATGTAGGATCTAGATCTATTCCAAATTTGTGGAATTAATTAGATAATTAAGAGGAACCTCAGAACTACGAGGAATGATTAAAAAAGGCATCTGAGGGCTTCCCTGATGGCGCAGTGGTTGAGAATCTGCCTGCTAATGCAGGGGACACGGGTTCGAGCCCTGGTCTGGGAGGATCCCACATGCCGTGGAGCAACTAGGCCCATGAGCCACAACTACTGAGCCTGCGCGTCTGGAGCCTGTGCTCCGCAGCAAGAGAGGCCACGATAATGAGAGGCCCGCGCACCGCGATGACGAGTGGCCCCCGCTCACCGCAACTAGAGAAAGCCCTCGCACAGAAACGAAGACGGAAGACAGCCAAAAAAATAAATTAATTAATAAACTCCTACCCCCAGCATCTTCTTTAAAAAAAAAAAAAGAAGGCATCTGACACATCCTACGAAGAAAAGGAGGATTCCCAAAGATATGAAAGAAAAAAAGGTGTGAAGGTAACTGCGACATGATAACATTATTTTATGGGCTTGGAATGAGGAAAGCGTGCTCTGTTTTACATCTGGCTTTGGAGAAGCAAATAGCTCTAAGAAAAGGAACGCTCTGGGTGGGCATAACTGTCCAGCAATGCTGTGAGCAGATTTCCTTGGGTTCTCAGAGTACAAAATGCAGAAATGTGTTGCAGTGGAAAGTTGCGAGACCTGGGTCCTTGCTCTGACTGAAAGAGCTCAGCAGCCTCCCGCATATGGCTCTATCTGTCTGAACAGGATTCTAAAATGAGGACTGTGTCATCTCTGTGTCTTTCCCAGCTCTGCAATTCATTCATTCATTCAACAAATTTTTATTGAGCATGCACTGCATTCTAGGCACTGCTCTAGGTACTTGTGGAGGTAAAACCAAAACAGAATAAATTGAAACAAAATCAGAATAGGACATGGTTCCCGATCCCCAAATAAGCATGTGAACCCTATTTTAGGGGTGGGGGTAGGAGCAAGACAACAGTCGAAAGGCTTTGTTTTGAAGTCACCTTTACAAATAGGTACGTGAAATATACTTTAAAAAAATAACCATGCCCCTTACTAAGAGAGTCAAAAGGAAAATCATCATTCTGTCCATTAGTGCTGATACTATGTTCAGTAAATTAAAAAGCAGTTACAGAATTTTGGTCTCTGCCTAAGAGAACACATGTTCTAAGGATTCAGGTGAGATAATTAATATGAAACAAAAAATGGCATGATGACCTAGTTGAGAGAGAAATACCCTGTATCTTGAATTTAGATCCTTTATTAGATCTTGGTTCTATCCCTTCCCTGTTATCATTATTTCCATGTTCATTCCCCAAATGGACAAGAGTGTCATTCCAACATTCTCAAATTACCTTCTCATAAGAGGGAGTGAAGAATGTTCACAGTCTGGCCGAGACTTCCTACTAGGTGCCAAAACCCAAACCTTTATTTAAGGTTGACATAAGGCTAGACCAAGACACCCACTAGTCAAATACCATAATGTAAACTTTGTCAGTGACATGCTCAGTGCTTTAAGTCAGTCTGTAAGTTTTAGAATTCTAACATAGTTTCCTTTTCTCCATTTATTACTGAGTCCTTCTATATTCCTAGACCTTCTCTTAATTAAAAAAAAACAACAACAGCTAACACATACCAGACATTTGCTGCATGCCAGGAACTTTGCAAGGTACCTTACATACATTCTGTGATTTTTAGTCTTCACCAAAATGCTATGAGATAGACACTGAAAGTAGATAAGAAATTAAGAAGTAGCTAAAAGTAACATAATAGTAGTAACAGGGAACACACACAGTAAGGTAGCAATGTATATAGTTTTGAAATTATGTCACTTAAAAATATAACCTTTCACTTACTGTACGACATCTGAAATCATGGCAATCACTCCTGTAGTGGATGGGCTGCTACACTGCCGAGATCCCCACTTCAGGACTTAATTCACCCGCTTGCTGGGAGTGAAATGGGCTGACAGACCTCAGATCAGTGTCTCTCCGGAGATCACCTCATATGAAGAGAGCTGCCCTACCCAAGACCATACGCCCTTCCCTCCAAGGACTGGTTACAACAGGCGGATGAAAGCCCCAACATTGGACGACCTAGAAGAGCCATCTCAGCCTCGCAGCATCCTGGAGGGTTGACTGGGGACTTCTTACAACGGCTTCCTTCCCTTCTTGTAAGTATTGATTCCGACACCATTCCTTAACGAACCTCTCAAATGCTCATCTCCACCCAGAGTCTGCCTCCCAGGAACTAAATCCAACCCAACCCAACCCAAAATGTGTCAAGAATCCCATAATTTCAAAGCTTGGTCAGCCAAGTGATTATAAACTGGGTGAATGAATGAATGAATGAATGAACTAGCTACAAGGAAGCCCCTCTGTGGCCAGTAGATAGAAATGCCCTCCATCCTTTGCCTGGGTCAGTCTTAGATTATCTGAGGGCTTAAGGAACATATTCCTTGCATAAAACATATTCACAGCGCTAAGTGCCTTACATGAGCAATCTCGTTTTATTCTTCTAACAACCCTACGAGGCAGATACTATTTTGTTCCCATTTTGAATGTGAAGAAACTGAGGATTAGAGTTGTTAATATCATGTCAAAGGTAAGTAAGTGGGATGCAGAGCTGGAATATGAATCCATATCTTTCTGACCCTAGAACCTGTGTTCTAAAGCTGCCTTGCTATAGTAGCTCACTGGCTAGTATATCTTGGTTTCCTCCACAGTTCCTTATGCATAAAAATAAATTAATGCTTTTTCCTTGATTTGTTGATTTGGCAGTACTTAAAACAGGCCTTTCCATAACGGTGGTCAAGCATTTGAAAATGACCTTAAGCTGACTTGAACTGTGCACATAAACTCTACTCTGTTGCTCTGCCTTATAGGGATTTAACTGGCTACCTAATAAGCTGGGGAACCCCAATTCCTTATTTGTATCTGAGGCCACAGGCTAGGAGCCAGCACATAGTACGCTAAGCTGCATTTGCTGGTTGAATGAATGAATAAATTAATGAATAAGAAACACTTCTTCATTTCAAAATTTTAACAGAGAGGGGAAGAATGCTCCTTTACATTTTACAGAGGATTATCGTGTGTGCAGATTTGCCAATCAATATTTTAGTAGACTGACCTTATGTGTCACGAGAAGAATAATTACTAAGCACACAGAAAACTGATGTTCAATTTTGAACTGAGACGAGTAGTAAATGTAGATTAGTACTGTACAGAATCATAGGTTTTAATCAGTTCAACTCAATACATGCTGAGCTTACATATAAGATAACGTGAAGATCCAAACTTGATGTCAAGGAAATTACATTGTAAAATTATGAGGATGCACACACACAGATCTTTAATACAGATAACATGTGATAAATGCTAGAAGGCAGACAAAGGACTGTGGGAGGAGCCATGAGAAGGAGACTGATTTGCTAAGGGAGAGGAGATAAAGCCTTCATTTTGTAGACTGCCTGAAACACACTTCTGAACAGTTACTCCCCTACTCAAGAACTTTCAGGAGCTCCCTGTTGCCTACAAATACAGCGAAAACCCCTTGACATGGCCTGGAAGACCCTGGTTTGCTAGGCCACCATCCTCTAAGTGTAGGGTCATCATTCATCCTGGTTTTCCCGGGACTTACCCATTTTAGTATTGCGAGTCCTGCTTCCCTGGAGAGCACCTCAGTCCCAGGCAAAACCAGGACAGGTGGTCACCCTAACAACACATTTCAGTGTTTGATGAAGCCAAAGTGAGCCTCTCTCAGGTGCCTGCAAACTTCCCCTGCTTTCTCAATTCCAAGTTTTTCTCCTTGCCTCATTTCCTTTTCCCAGCCTTGTATTCCAATCCACCTCATAATTCAAGAATCATATTCAGTGTCTCCATCACTAAGTCTTGATGATGATATTACCTGTGTTAATACCACTACTACTAATAATAGCTAACCTTTATTAAAATTTCTGTAGCATTTTAAGTGGATCTTCGTATTAATCTTCACCCTCGATCATGTAAGTTCTACAGTTATCCCTATTTTACAGAAGCATAAAGTGACGTTCAGAGAGAATACTGTAATTCATCCAAAGTGATCTAGCTGACAAGTGGCAAGGTGGAGATGTAACTCAGATCTAACACAGCACTCCATGCTTCTCATCACAATGGTACACATCGTCTCCCTTCCTAGATTCTTCCTGTGTGAAATTAACACCGTCTGTAAAATAAATGCTTCTTTGGCCACTTAACACTGCAATGCACTAGGAGCAATGTCCACTTGACTTGTTTCCGCTCCCATGCTAGGAGCTCCTTGATACCAGGAGCTAAATCCAAGTCATTTCTTAATCCCCAAGAGTATGAAAGAGACATAAGAATATGTTACATGAGAGACTAGATGTGTGGACAAGTGGAAGAGATTTTTAAACTGAGCCTTAAAGAAAAAGTAGGTTTTAGATGGAGAGGATATGCCAAGCAAAGTGAATACTAATACTAATTTTTATTACTAAGAATATCTGGTCAATTCTTACTCTGCATCAGACCGTATGGCATCCCATGCTCATAAATAATCTGTGGAGAGAATTGCTCTTACGATCCTTGTTTTTCCTGTGGGGAAATCGAGGCTCAGAAAAATGAAACCAGTTGCCCGAAGTTACATAGCTGGGAAACGGCAGAGGCAGATTTCAGAATCACCCTTATGTGACTCCCTAGCAAGAGCTGTGGATTCTGAACAGAGGGGAGAAATTACAGGGCGTGCCGGCAAAAGCGCCAAGTCAGCTGGTTTAGATGAAGCACGGAGGGCACGAAGAGAATGTTAATAACAATAAGAATGATAATGTTGGTTGGTCCTTGTTTTATCAACCCCTCGCATTCCCTGTGGCATTTTGATGGTGGGTGCACCCAGAGTTCACATTTATTGAGCACGTTATTGACAAAGTGCTTTTCATGCTTTTCACGGAAGCGGCCATGGCTCACGGGCCCAGCCGCTCGGCGGCATGTGGGATCCTCCCCGACCGGGGCACGAACCCGCGTCCCCTGCATCGGCAGGCGGACTCGCAACCACTGCGCCACCAGGGAAGCCCTATCCTCATTTTTGAAACAAAGATAATGAGGCTTAGAGGACTTGGGTGGCTACTGAAGCTTGATGCCTAGAAAAACATCTTCCAGGTTTGTGACCACCGCCGAAAGCCGATCCCAACAATAGCATCCCAGCACACACCGCACCCGCGCGCCTCCCCCACGTGCGCCTTCCAATCAAGCTTCTCAAAGAGGTTTCAGCTGAAGCCCATTCCAGCAGGCGGCGTTCCAGAGAGCAGGAACCGTCTCCACTCTTCCCCCGGAGATTCGGCATTTGTAAGTAATTCAGCGTTTTTTAGGGGGGAAGGGGCCCCCAACTGCCCTCTGGGTGTGTTCCTCTTACTGAGGCGGCCCTGTGTGGTGACACGTGATGTGCTAGACGGAGGAAAAGGGCGGTCTGGCTAGGTCCCCTCAATGCTGGCGTAATCCCCACCAGCCAAATAAGATGCAATGAAAGTTGCCAAGAGCACTGTTTAGCTCACAGCAGTGTCCCGTTGGTGAAGAGGCCGCTGTTGGAAACTCTGGTCAGCCGAAAGGCTTCTCTTTGAGACCAAAGAGAAGGTGAGGGTGAGGCCTCAGCTCGGATCAGAGCTGGCCGCCTACCCGACTGTCTTCTGCCACCTAAGCGCTGCTCGCGATGAAAGGTCGCGCTTTTGTTTTTTGATGTTGTTCTCTCTTCTGTGGGCTAGGAATCTAGTTATGTGTTGCAAGGTGTATTCTTTGTGGTACATGAAAGGCTCGTCATCTCCCGGTGCTTTCCCCTTCTTTTGAAATTTGGCAACGTCTCGATCTTTTGGAAGATGAGTTTTGATACGCCAGTGCGTGGAGAAATAAAAGTAAACCGAGGTGGGTTGCAGATATCTTGGTATGACTGTGAACTTCTTGGAATCAGTTTCAGTGTTAGAGTCAGCCCTTTGACGATACGATGCAGGCTTCTTTAGTAGAATCTCGCCTGTTGTCCCTGTCCTCTGGCTTCTCAGAAATTGGTCCTTTTATACAGTAAGTATTCGGTTTGACAAAAATGAAGTTGGAAGGCTCCAGAGCAATTTTTGAACTTTGGCCTTCAGTCTTAGAAAGCAGGTTTAGTGAACATTCTGAGGAAAAAGATGATACTCTGCACTTTAGAACTTGCTTGGGAGAAATAATGAGAATATAGCCGTTGTTCCTGTGTGCAGATACAGAAAAGCCCTTACCTTCCCGGTTTTATTTTCCTGGAGTCCCCTCTAGGTTCTGAGTGTCGTGTGTGTTATTCAAGTTTCTGGAGGCTTGTTTCCTTGACTTTTGAGCTTTGCAAAAGAAAAGGTTTCTCTGTATATGATTACTGTTATTTATTCATATGTATTCAGGAACTATGCCTATAAAGTTACAAATGTGTTGGAATGTAAATAGCGAAAGCACTATATAAATCCTTATATTTGAATCCATTTTTTCAAAGTCGTTTTAAATGGGTTCAGTTAACTTACTATTACAATGAGCTATTTTATGCACAAGCTTAAATTTATAGTAGCTTTAAAGATATCTTTGGGATTGTCACCTCACTTTCCTGTCTTGACTATAAACTCCTTGAAATATCCTAGTGCCTTTTCTGGTTACCCCACAGAGCACAATGGGTTTGAGAGTCTGATTGAAACAGAAAATCCTAATGGGCTATTGATTTTCGAATGTTAACAAATGTCACTTCTTACAAGTGGAAACAATTTTATTGAACAACTTTATTGAAACAGATGGTTATCTGTAGTATGGGGGGGGGAGAAAAGCTTTCCAAATTATTAAAATTTGATATTGAAGAAAATTTTAAAACCACATGCATATGTCTCCAGAAAGTTAATCTGAAAATGATAGCCTTCATAGATTCTAGTAGGGTCAACAGCAGTTGTAGTTTCAAGGATTCCGGCAGATTATGCTGAGTACTACGTAAATGACTACAGCTGGAAAGGATAGTCAACCTATGTTGGGGCAATGTCATCGTGTAATTTCTCTTCCTATGGATATATTGTGATTTTTATTAGGTGCATATTGTATTTATAAGAGCAGTAATTTTTAACTTATAAGTACTTTGAAGATAAATTGTTTTATAGAACCATTTGATACATTTGTATTAAAAGACAAAAATATATATGAATTTATTTGTGATTAGTTTTTTCTTATAGAATGCATTCACCTGTTTGCTGTATGGGGTTATTGCATGCACTGCCTCGGTTCAGCATGGCCCTAAAGAAACAGTCCCCATATAAATGTTGATGGTAGTGTTGATAATAAGAGAGGTTTACTAGATGCGTGGCACTCTGCCATAGTACCAGTGTGTATTATCTCCTTTAATTTGCACTCAATCCTCTGAGGTGGTATTGTTAATCTCTACTTGACAGATGCAAATTGAGCTTTTTAGACTTCAGTACTTGCAGGTGGTGATGAAACATTTAAATGAGGGCGATGCATTCATTCCCAGGACGTTCTGGATGGTTATGTTCTCTTTCATTTGACTTGCCTTTTCACCTTATGGTTAGTAACTCAGTGAATTAGAGCAGGTGATGATGAAGCCAGTCACTGTTTGAATCCTTAACTAGTTATTTTTTTGGTCTGTTTTCATAATTTCCTGAAGACATGGAGTCGGTGCTTGACCGGAGAGAATTAGGATGTGGCCAGCATTGGCTCAGTGTTTCCTCAGGCAACAATCAGCTGCCTGGATGAAATGCAGCTGCCTGCTGACCGCCTTTAGTCCCTCACATTACCTCCGTGGTCCCTGATGTCATTTGCCTTGTGCCCCTGCTTTATTCCAAGTTCTCCCGAGAAGCAAGTTAACTAAGCAGCAAATATTTGTCTATGAGAGGTTTTGAATGTGTTAAACTATGGTATCTAATACATTTAGTTCATGTGATTTGTTCCTTTACTTATTGTTTGAAAATAATGAAAATTATATAAGATAACATTTAAAAATGGTCATGGAATGCTGGAAGCACATGTGTGAACTCTAAAACTTGGATTCAAAACTACTTTGAGATAAATAGTAAAATTCTCCCTTCCAACCTTAAGTAAAGCAGACATTTTGAAGAGTTTAATTTGCCCTCAATATAGAGGGAAACACAAGGTTGCAGACACGTGTGGACCCTACCCCCCATCCCCACACGGGCACAGGTACGCACACATAGGCCGCATTCCAATCTGGATTCTGATACTTATTTGAAATAGGACCTTAAACCACCTGAGTTTTCTCATCAACATAATAAGGGAATTTGGTTGAAGTTCCCTTCGTACGACAAGGTGCTATTAATCTGAAGTTATGACATCTGTTTTCTTTTTTTTTTTTACATCTCAAATAGAAGAGGCAGCAAGATTCTTTTCCTCATCAGAATTTTAGATGATAAGCAAAATGCTAAACCTTCTTCCAAGGAAGGTCATGTTAAAATGAACTATAATAAATTCAGATACTCAGAGTTAAATCTACAGGGTTTAAAAAAGCACCATCGGTACCTGAAGAGTATGGTTGTCATTCTTCATAACGTCACATACAAGATCAAGTCTTCTACCTAGTGTCTTAAAAATATAGTTAAAAGAAAAACCCTAAATAAATTTTAAAATGCATGAACACTTCCAATGAAGATTAATATTTTATTTTACCCAACAACCCCGGTAACAAAAAAAATTGTGTTATTCTATAAACTACTGATAATTGCCTTAACTGCGTTTGATTTTAATTCCATGAACTTGGTTTTTTTATACCTAAGAGGGAATAGCTTAGCGTGTATGTACTTTATTCTTTTTCTTTCTGTGAGCTTTGTTGTTTTGAATATAAAATCTAGTTTTCCCTAAGGCAGTAAAAATGTTACTCCTTTTTTTTTAATGTTTTAAGTTGTAAGGAAATTGGATGAACACTGAGAATAGGCTAGGAACTTGATAACAAAATTGCATATACACTTATTCTCAATAGAGATAACTTCATTAACTAACAAAATTATTTTAGCTTTTGTTTTGAAGTGAATTTTTTATTAAATAACTTGTTAAATTTAATAGAGGAAAAGGGTTTTTCGCTGTCATATTTTTATGGCCAGTATTCGGTGAATGGAAAATCAAGGAATAAGGAATGCAAATAAGGGAGAAAACAGAATGATTTGTTTACCTATAAATTGTCAGTCTTTCCCAGACATTATTCCAGTTAGTCTTGAGAAGAATTCTCTACGGCGGGTTTCACAATTCCTGTTTTGCTAAAAAATAAGCATGCTAAAGTGTGGTCACAAGCTCACTGCTAGGCAGGATCTGATTTCAGGTTTGTCTGGCTCCAAACCTTGAGAGCTTTCTCTTTCACCATCTTGTGTGGAAGAAATATATTTTTGTGCAAATATTATTTCCTATCTGTCTTCCCCATTAGACTGTATAAACTCCTTGAGAACAGAGATGGAATTTGCCTTGTTCACTGCCCCGTTCTCTGTCCTACGCAGTTCCTGACTCCTGAGTAAGTGCTCAAGAAATATGAACTGAATGAACAAACTGGAAATGCCCTAGAAACGTAAATCATACAAACTTATTTCACTTCCTGTATCTTGAAACACTTATTTTTCGGCCACTAATCTTTGTTTAACTAGGGAGAATAGCTGTAGGTGTTTCGTGTTCAAGATGGATTTTAGTGAACATATTGAGAGGAATATGTGACTAGAATTTCAAATAATTATCTTCCCTCTAGATCCTGAATTTTTAAAATGAAATATCAATAGCAAAGTGTGTTACAACATCCCTTATTAAAAAGGTTTACAGATAAGACCTGTTGAACCAGTCTGTTCTGATTGGATCTCATCAAATTAACTCCTAATAAAGTAATTTGCAACAGAATGTCTTCCAAAAATGGAGCATTAACTACCTGGTAATTGTTTTGTTGGCGTTACCCCTGAAACCAAGTGTCTTGTTTAGTCTTAGTGAACAAAATCAGTTAAGTGGAAAAGTTTACTCGCCATTCTGAATGCACTTATTTTATAAACATTGCACATATGCCAGTGCCTTCAGGTCAGAAGCTGTGTTCATTATACAAAGGTTCTTGAACTCTCTTTGGATAAAATACTGTGACGTCCTCTTTTGTATATTTCAGTCTCATTCATTTTATAGTAATTAGCTCAGGGACTTAGTGTCTCAGTAAACATATTCCTTTTTTCGTGCTTGGGTACTTTTAAGATGCAGATTCTTGAAATCAACTGATTAAAATATATGCAAGATTAAAATGATCTTCCTAGATTCTTTTACTCTTTAAATGCAAAATAACTTTACAAATTATCACCTTAAAGTTCTTCTGTAAATAGATCTTGTTTTGTGGTCAACAGCATTTCCTTTTTCTAACTACTGGACCACTGTTCATAAACTTCTGAAACTGACAGTTGTGCTTTTCTCTGAGAATTGCTGGTTTCTATTTTATGCTTAATGCAAGCAGTGGAAAGACAGAGTACTGAAATTTGGATGATACCCATGTAATAATTACATTTTAGTGTTTCAATTTGACATTAATTAGCTTTGCAGTGCTATAGTATTTTATACAAATGTACACAGAGAAAACTGAACGAATTTTGTTACAACCACGGCTCACATTATGTTGAGGAGAATAAACAAATTTTACTCCAGCCCTCAGAAAGAAGTGATTTTATTCCACGCCTTTCATGTGAGATCTTATTAATGCTATTCACTCTGTATTTCTAATACACAACTGTTAAAATATTTTCTCCTTTTCCCTTTTAATTCTAGATTAGAACACTAAAAATAACAATTTTAGACCCTAATTGTGTCAGTTTTGCTAATTTTTGTTAATCTCAATCACCATAAAGATAATATATAACCACTATAAGCTACTTTTAAAAATTCTTATTTGAGCTGTAGAGTTTTAGAGATGTCACCTTGGATCTTACATGTTGATCTTACATGTTAATCTTTCTCTTAGTCTTCTATTTTCACCGGTTCCTCATCTTTATTTTATCTTTTTGCTTATATAAAAATAATTCATCTTGCTGCTAACCCTTTTTTAACTTAATTCAGGGTATTTTATGTTTCAGGTCAATTTTGGAACCATTATGGCCTGATGTACTTCTTGTCACTATTTTTAATAGTATTTTCATTAAATGTTATTTTTTGCTGCCATTTTAGCCCATCTTTTATTCCTAGTATCTTTTATTCCCGGATGTATATATGGCACATCCCATTATTTGGCATGACTAGGTAGTACTGGTTAGAAGCTTTCCTACCAGGCAAAGCATATTTTTTTTCCGTTCCATAGATGGTGGTGGGACAGTCTAAGAAATTCCTCCCTCCCTCCCTCCCTCCCTCCCTCCCTCCCTCCCTCCCTCCCTCCCTCCCTCCTTCCATCAAATAGGATAGAGCATCTTAAACTTACCAGGCCCTGTGCAAGAGCTAAGGATCCAAGATGAATAATATACCTTCAGTCCTGGTCCCCAAAGTGTCCTGCAGTTAGTAATTGCAGACGGTCACAAATGCAGGTAAAAAGGATGGCAAGTGATAAGAACTGTGACAACAAGGCATTGAAGGAGCTCTGGGTTCTGAGGGAGACAAGGGACCAACCCTGTTGACTCTAGCCATGGAAGAGTTGGGGGAGATGAAAATCCAGCCTTTGCTTTGAGAAAGCAGAGGGCTCTACCAGGTAGAAAGGTGGGAAAGAACATTGTGAGGAGGGCTTTGCCAGTAGCAGCTCTGAACCTTGGAGGTCACGCTGTGTCAGAAAGGCTGGACCCTGCTCAGCAGCTTCTCTACCACTTCCTGGCTCTCAACGCTTGGAAAAGCCACTTAACATGTTTGAGCCTCAGTGTCCTTGTTGATCGTGTAGATTAAATGAAATATACACCAGACTCCAGGCACAGCGAGTGACACATCATAGATGCTCATTAATTTTAGTTTCTTCTGCTATTTGGGTGTTCAGGGATGATCAGTAGCTCCATGAAGCTGGAACAGAGACAGATGATTGGTGAGGAACAAGTGAGAGACCAAAGGTAAAGCTAGAAAGATAGGCTGGAGGCAGGATTGTGAAGAGTCATCTATTTCATGCTTCTGTTTTATCTTAACATCAGCAAACGTTAATGAAGTAGCAGAAGACTGATGTGATCAGAACTCTTGTTAAAATTGGATTTCTTGAGGCATTCTGGAAGACCGACTGGGAGAAAATATTGCATGTTCCTCCCATCTGTCTGGAATCCACTGAGAATCCATTTGAGGTATCAGCCAGAGATGGTGAGAAGGGGGTTCCAGCTACTTAGAAGGGGAAAAAGGTTGCTGGGACAGCATATGGTGATGGCCTGACTCACACTGTATCCCAAGAGGGACTGACCTGGGAGGAGTAGCTGTGGGGTGGTCCCTGAGGCCTTGGGAGCCTCATCATAGCTCTGAACTAAGACACAAGATATCTACCTCCAAAAGGACCATCATACTCTGGGGAAGGAGCGCCTGCTTGGGCAATGCCCAGGGTCAGAAAAGCAGGATTAGCCCATCCTCCTACACTGTTTGTCTGGCTACCACTACCCCCAGGGAATAAAGAGTTCTCCTTTTCTTTCATCTTCCAGATCTTATTACTCGTGCTTCTTGATGGCCAACTCTAATCTAGAACTATATGGGGACAGAGATTGTGGATACAGTCCCTGACATCTTCTCTGTGAAACAGAAGAGACCTTTGAAAGATGGTAGTGGTTAATTCCCTATTAAACACCGTATTAAAATAGTGTGACAAAGTTGTGGGAAGGTGGTTATTTTATACCAAGCTGACAACAGACACTCATTCATTTGCAGGTAGCAACTAGAGGAAACCCACAGTACTGAAGATAATATGTGTGTCCCTCTCTCTACCTCATTCCTTTTTGAGTGAGGCCGTAAGGGTGACGTTTGATATTACTAACTTGAATGATAAAATGTGTTCTAGCACTAGTTTGAACTAAGTTGTAATCTTCTCTTAATCAGCTTTTCATAAATTCTGAAAACCACAAGGTCACAAGGAAAACAGGGATACTGTCTACTCCTTACCTGAACTCTCAAAGAGTTAAAACGTCTTTTTATGAGGCTAAGTCTTAATACATGTGAAGCAATAGTGTTTAGTATAGATTTTCTATAACTGTTAGGAAACGTCATACCGAAAGGCACAGAGAAATAAACATCTGGATGAGGAGCTATCATATTTGGAGCTCCAAAGAATAGAAAAACACCTGCGTTTTTTAGACTATAAAATGGTAAAATGTGGTATCTATTTTTTGCCTGCAGTTCACACAGGGAAACAGAAACCACTCTTCGTATTTCAGGTATAAAAGATGTGAGATAGGAGTTAGGGACTAATACAAAGTTTAGAAGCTCTGGGGAGTAAAGGTCAAAGACACCACTACTGAAGCCAGGAGAGCCCACACAGGGATGTTGACCAAAAGCTTCAAAGCAGGTGCGAGCCTGCTATTAAGGAGGCAAAATAACTGTTAATGAAGTAAACTAGTTGGCAACGCAGTAAACTAGCTATTAACGAGATAAGATACTAGCACTGAGCTAGTATCATGGAAGACCCACTGCAACAGGAACAGTGGCATTCTGCCAATTCTGAAATAATCGCAGGGACCCCCTATTTTTAGATTATTTTATTATTGTGTTTAATAGGAAATATCTCCAAGGCCTCCTCTTGGATTGCTTATAACTGTCCCTGCGTTTGGACATAACTTCCCTAAGAGGTCAGGAATGGCTAAAGTTTTTCTCTAGCATGGCAGCTTGAGATCGCCAGTGGCTTCCTGGCCGACCGCGTTGAGGAGGATTCTGAGCTGCGTTTGAGCTCAGCATGGAAGACTGCTTGGTTTGATGTACAGCGGTTACTATGGTGTAGAAGGGGCTACTCTGACTTGCCTTCTGCGTATTTGCCCTCGGTGACTTCCCATTTTAATCTCCCTACCTTCCAAGTAGAAATGATTCTTTCCTGCTAGGTTCTATGTGACGTGTTAATTTAACATCTCTGTTCCTATGTCTGCAGTATGATAGCCTGCATATTAATATGTGTATGTGCCTGTAAAACACAAAATATAATATGATTGCCAAGACAAATAAGAGATTGCTTTGTTTCTTAGATCTTTGAAGTCTTTTCTTCTCTTGCACACATGGCAAATCCTACCGATTCCAACAGGGACCCCTGGGATCTTATCAAGATGGCCGAGTAAAGGTCTCGCCCCCCCGTGACACTCCGTCTGATGAAAGTGGAGTCAATTTCAAACACACGGTATTATTACGTTTGAGGCCGGGATCTCTTACCCTCCCCATGCTGACATTTATTATCTGCTAAAATCACAGCAAGCTGCAATACCAAAGTGGCTGATTGGAGTTACTCAGTAAATAACATTTGATGAAAAGAAAATTAGGTGGTAAAGAGACCCTTGAGAAATTAGAAAATAGCCTTCTAGGCTTTCAACCTATTTATCCTTTGCGAAGGCACTGAATAATACAGCACGCCTAAGAACCAGCGACAACCTGCTTCGCATTGCCTGAAATACTGAATCCAGTAGTGGAGCAATCCAGCTTGAGGAATTGTTCAAAGCTGAGTCAAAATAAGCTTTGATTAAGGAAGTAAAAAAAAGAAAAAAGCTAATCTTCGCGTTTAACAGAAAGGCTTAAAAGAGCCATTACAAACACCATGAATTATTCAGGCTGGGGATATTGTGACTTGCCTTTTATACACAAAAGGCTCAAATGTCTGATCTCAAGCCCAGTGCTAATAAATTGATTTATACCGGTTGAGCCATGCTTGGACGAGGAAAAAAGATGAGCCTATTTTCCTTAGTGCCCTGACTCACAACATGTAGTGAACTTTGAGCCCCTGGCACTTTTGGTGCTGGGTTAGGATAGGAGAGAAGAGGCCTCATGCAACAGACTTTTGTTGGGGCAAATAAATTCCTCCAGAAATGTCACCCCTAAATCACTTCTACATATAACCTCGGGCACCCAAGTGGAACAAACCAGTAAAATTGCACCTGTGTGCTGCTTCAAGTACATATCAGGATAGGTGAAAAATACTGTCACTAGATCTTGGTATTAAACATTTTTTCATTAGAGCAAATAACAACAGGCCTCCTGTAGCTTTTCTGCTGTAAAACCCCATCTTTTCCAGGAAGATTTCCCTAATTTTCTCCCCAGGTATCCCTTGTTCTAAGTTCTCATAACACTTTGTACATCCTTCTCTGTACTGTTCTGAGAGGCATCGTGTAGTAAACAGAGCATGAGCTCTGAAATCATCCCCAAGTCCAGCTGGGCAAGTTGCCTGTCTTCTCTGCATCTCAGTTTCTTTGTCTGTATAAAGGCTTTATGTGAGGATTTATGGGATACTGGCAGTTGCCCAATAAATGAGAGTATTTTTCTAGTAATCAAACTAAGAGGTCTTAGGAACAGGGTGTACATCTCACACAGGATACCTCCAGCTATGTGACTGGCACATAGGAGGTGACATTTTTTGAGTGAATGATCTGTGTGGCTCACATGTCATTCCAGGCAACTCGTTCTTTTCACTGTGTTTCCGTATAACTTTAGGCATTCTTCTCTCAAATCCTTCTTTGCAGTATATTTCAGAGTTTGTTTACACGTCTTGTTGATTCACACAAGTAGCTTCCTGAGGCCTTATTCTTTATGTCCGTTGTATCTGATACACTACAAGTCAACAGGACTGGTTAGCTGAGTGAGAGAAGGGATAATTGATGGATAAAAGATGGATAAATGAGGGATTGGATGGTTAGAGGGAAAGCCTAAAAGCTAAAGACATTCTACTACTAAGTGGAACTTGTATTTTTTGTAGTAGTTTAATGTCTTTGCTCACTGCTCCTTTATATATGCGCCTCTATCTTCTTTATCCATTTATCAAACATGTACTGAATACCAATGTGCTGGGTAACATGCTGGGGAATACGGAGAAGAATCAAGGAGAGAGGGAAGAAGGGAGGGAGAGAGGGAGGGAAGGGGAGAGGGAGAGAAGGATTGCCCGGGGATGGATACCCTTCTCCAGGAAAGGTAGAATGCGGGATACAACAGAACAGATTATAAATTCAAATGATGTTACTCCAACTGCGAAATGTTTACCGCGTTCTCAGGGCTTCTCTCTTCAAATCAAACTCCTTTCTCTAAACTCATGACTCTCCATGATTTCTACCTTAATCTCTTCTTCCATTCTGTTCTAGCCGGTTCAGCTAAGTCTCCTCCTCCTGAAACATGGCCTCTTTGCCTCTTTCATCCTATGAAAACGCTCCCCAACCCTTTACCTCCACCTGACATAATCTCCACGTCTTTTAAAGGCCACCCCCAAAGCCACTTCTTCCTTGGAGCCTCCCCTGAGTCCCCCAACCCAAAATAATCTTTCTTTCCTTTAGATGCTTTAAGGACTGGCTACTTGTTGTTGACAGCAGAAATGAAAGTAGAAAAGATATTTAAGTTTTGTAAACTGAGCTGAGTAGGATACTTGAGTCAATAAGCAGAAAGGAGGTATAGGGGCAGACTGGGTTTACCGAGAGGTGGTGGCTTTGACAAGATTCCTGACCAGCGCTGGGGGTTCCTATCTGCAGCTCAGGAAAGGCCATGCCAGTGGCATGGATTTGGGTCTCATGAAGAGAGGTGAAAATGGAAATTTGAGGTGAATGGGATTGACAAGAAGGCATAGCAAGAGACTGAGCAAAGAGACTTGAGGAACAGCTATGTTTAAAGGTTAAAAAAGGAGAGAAACCTCTGAAAGAAATTGGGAGGGAGCTCTCTGCCACATAGAATAGAAAACAGCTTATAGAGAAACCAAAGGAGGAATTCAAGAAGAAGTTAGGTAAAATGGAAGATAGTAAAGCAAGGGAAAGATGAGGATACCATCTACTTTCTGGGCAGTCAGTCATCTGTGTCCCTGAGGCTTAGGACATGTGCAAATTTATATTGTCACATGACAGTATAATCACCGTTGGGTCATTGTTGCAACACAGCCTTAAGGCCATAGTAAAGAAAGAGCAAGTGTTGACCGGAAGAAGCTGTCAAAGGGCAGCTCAGTCCAGAATTTTATATGCCCAAATTAATATTTCTTAGAAGAATATTTTGCAGTTTCTTAGAGGAACTCATCAGTGCTAAATGGAAAAGAATTTATCATGAGGATATGAGATTTCTTCATTAATTCTTTATCTATGCTAGGTTTCTAGTGAATGCACATGAGCATGTTCCAGATTTTACTGAATTACTAATAAATATGGATTATTAATATGGATCATATATACAAGATAAATTAAGTCAATGACTGCAAGTAACTCTTTAAAGCTAAGATGTTGCAAGGTTGACAAGAGAAAAAAAAATGGAAATAGAAGGGAAAGAAACCTTGTTCTAGGTTAAACATCTGATTGGCAAGTGTTACATTAAAATTACATAAGTGAGTCAGCTGAGTGAGTCATCCACCCAGAGAGCTTCTGAAAGTCTCACCAATAAATGTCCTAATTTGAACATCTAATTGTTTACTCTTGTAACTTTGCTGTGAGATAATTGCCTACAGAAGCATAAAGAATGATGTTAGTGAGAGAAGGACAAAAATGGACTTTAATCCACAGGTTTCTATCTTGTTCTCAAATGCAGAAGGGTAGCCCCTTCCCTCACTGACCATCAAAGCCAGTGGTGTAAAGTCTGAAACAGAGATTCAAAGCCCCAAGGTAGAACAGACGGTAGGTATGAGAGATGGATATTGATGTGACACTGCCTGGATAAGCCACAGACTCTTTTGATGAGGGCCCTAGAGGTTAAAAACAGCAATGATACACATGAAAAGAGGCCCCACATCACTAATCATTAAGGAAATGCAAGTCCAACCCACAGTGAGATACCACCTCACACCCGTTAAGATGGATACTATCAAAAACAAAACAAAACAAAACAACAGACAATAACAAGTGTTGGTGAGAGGGTGGAAAAATCGGAATCCTTGTGCACTGTTGGTGAGAATGTATTGGTGCAACCACTATGGAAAACAATACAGCACTTCCTCAAAAGACTAAAAATAGAATTACATCCCAGAATTCCATTTCTGTCTATTGATAGATGAATAGAAGTTTTGAAATGTGATATATACATATCATGAAATTTTATTCATGAGGGAAATAAAAATAAAAAAGGAGGGAAATTCTGACACATGGATGAAGAACCTTGAGGATATTACATTAAATAAGCCAGTTGCAGAAAGACAAATAGAGATGTGATTCCACTTATAAGAGGTACCTAAGGTAGTCAAATTCATAAAGAATAGTGGTTGTGAGGAACTGGGGAGAAGGGGGAATGGGGAGTTACTATTTAATGGATAAAGAGTTTCAGTTTTGCAAGATCAAAAGTGTTCTGGAGATGGATCGCACACCAGCGTGAATGTACTTAATACTGCTGACCTGTACACTTAAAAATGGTTAAGATGGTAAATTTTATGTTGTCCATTTTATCACCATTTTTAAAAACTTTTAAATGGTGATAATACCTCTATGCATTCCTTTAACTGCTATTTGAGTGTCTCCTGAGGGTCAGGCATTGGAGAACACAGTCAGTAACTCAGCATACAAAAATCCTACCCCTATGGATGTGACATTGTAGGGAAGGAAGACAAACAAAATAAATGAAATATACCGTATTAGATGGAGAAAAATGCTCTGGAGAAAATAGAGGGGGTAAGAAGTGTCAGAAATCGGGGGGGGGGTGGATTGGGAAGACCTAATCTCCAGGGTAACATCTGAGCAGTAGGGATGAGACAGGGAGATGACAGGAGGGAACGTAGTTCCCACAGAAGGAACAGCCACTGCAAAGGTGGGAACCTGCCTGCTGTGTGGCCGGGGCTACCAGGAGGTCACTATGTTTGGAACTGAATGAGAGTGGAGGTGAGGGCTAGGGCACGGGCAGACTGGCAAGGAGACTAAGGCCAAAGAGAGACGTCAGTGGCTTGGATGAAGGAGGTAAGAGCAGAGAGAATAAGAAAGGGTCCTCTTTAGAGTAACAGGGTTTGTTGATGGATCAGGTGGAAAAGTGTGCAAAAAAGAGAGGAGTCGAGAAGGACTCTAACACAGTGGTTCTCAACCAGGGGCGCTTTTGCCCCCAAGGGGACATATCTCAATATCTGGAGACAGTTTTGGTGGTCACAGCTGGGGAGAGGACACACTTTGCTACTGCCATCTAGTGGGTGGAGGCCAGGGATGCTGCTAATGCTAGCACAAGGCACCGGGCATGCCGCCACAACAAAGAACTGTCTGTTCCGAAATGTCAGTACATTGAGAAATCCTGCTCTAAGGTGTTTGACCTAAACAGTTAGACTAAATGAGAAAGAAACCTAGACTAAGGGGATTAATTTGAGGTCAGACTCCAGACTGGGAAACAAGGAGAATACTTATACCTAACTTTTATTAATATGCACAATACCTCAGGGACAGTGCGTAACACATTGGGTGATCCCATCTAATTGTCAGAATAATGCTGTGAGGGATGTTCTGACATCCCCCAATACATAGACAGGAACGTAGATGGTTTAACCGCTTGTAGTGCGGTTAAATCCAGAGAAACTTGGATTCAGTCAAGGTCTGTGGACTCTGCAGCTCGGAGCCCTAACTGTATGTCACAGAGGCTTCCTAAATTCACCGTGTTTCCAACTAAAGCCAACCAACAGAGGCAGTGCAATCAAAAGGCATATGTGCATATATGTACACACACACGTGTTTGTTTGTTTTTTTTTCAAAACATGAGGCCAGCAACATGAAATAATAATGTGCACTAAATTGATGCAACTAAGGTGCCAGATAACACTTTGAGCTGCCGAAAACAGTGAGAAGGGTGAGATTCCCACCATCAGAGACCCGTCACCTGGCAGCTGGCTTTCCTACTTAAAGAGCAGGTTGTGGAAAGATTTCAGACCTCCTCTCAGTGTCTGTCTTTCTGGCCTCGCAGTTAACCTCCTGACTCGCCAAAGCCTATAGCCACCAGGGTGATTTTTAGATTTGCAAGAGAAATGATGAACAAGCAGGTTGATGTCTCAGGAACTCAGGCATCTGTGTGTGTGTGGAGGGGTGGGTGTTGGTGGTGGTGTTTGTTGACTTCGCAGTGGTGGCAGCTGGAAATGGGTCGGAAGAGAGGAGAGGGCAGCGAGTTTAGCATTAGACTGACAGTGAAGGTCAGACGACCGTGCCTAATGTGTAACCAGCCTCCAGGCTGGAAAACAAAGGCCAAGGCAATCCCTTCCGCATGCAGTGACAAAGAAGGCAGCGTTTCTGTTTGTCTGCATTTCCACTCCTTCCCAGGACTTCCGAACCATGTTTAGCAAGAAATGAAACGAAATGGCAGGCAAGAAAGAAACTTTGTACCCTCTCCTTCTCTACCACTACGCCATTTGCTTTCGGAATACTGACTTTTTCTTAATTATTTCTCTCTTTGGCTTCTCCGTACATGTTTTGAATGCTAAGCGATATTTGGCAGACAGGGCTGGCTTTTAGCCTCTGAGTGAAACTCTCAGGATCATCCTAGATCAGTGATGGATTTGCTTTTTGCACTCCCCTCCCTGCCAGTACCCGGCATGTAGGAGACACTGAATAAATAAGACAATAAATTTAATAAGGCCACCTAACTCTATGTACTTTAAGGCTCACATGGCATCTCCCCTCCTCCATGGTGCCTTTGAGGACCTCTCCGTTCACACAGGTCTCTTCCCCTGAATCCCATGATACCTACTGCCTGTGCTGCTCATTCATTCAGAAAAAAATGGTTTTTTGAGCACTAAATATGTGCTTGTTGGGGCTTCCCTGGTGGCGCAGTGGTTGCGCGTCCGCCTGCCGTTGCAGCGGAACCGGGTTCGCGCCCCGGTCTGGGAGGATCCCACATGCCGCGGAGCGGCTGGGCCCGTGAGCCATGGCCTGTGCTCCGCAACGGGAGAGGCCACAACGGTGAGAGGCCCGCGTACCTCAAAAAAAAAAAAAAAAAAAAAAAAATGTGCTTGTTACTGTGTTAGGAGGTGAGGGTGCAGCAGTGACAGACAAAAATCCCTCCCCTCCTAGAGCTGACTTTCTAGTCTGTCATATTATTAAATATGTCTCCAAACACTGGTTACATTTTTGTGTATTTATTTGCCTCTACGAGTAGACTCTAAATTTTTTTAAAGCATAGACGTACATTCATTTTTTTGGTATCCTGTGCTTTGAATACTAGATCTTTGGAGCCGTAGGAGCTCATTAAATGTTTGTTTCAGAATTCAGGACCAGAGGCATTCTCAAATCCTGCCAGTAATAGACTTACAGGAAATCCATAGTTGGTGGTACCCACTCTGGATGGGTGATGATTTCCACCAGTTAGCAAGTTAAATTACCCACCAAGCGTGGGTTCATGAAATAAGTAGCATCTTCTCTAGCCTTAGAGAACACCATGGCTAGAGGGGAAAAATTTCACAATGAGATGAGCATCACTAGCTAATGGCGGACCAAGTTTGTGCTTATCATTGGTGTTTTTCATCTCCTGTAAACTCTGTAAGCTAGTTCTGTATCTGAAAAGTGGAGATTTGCCAAGTGGGCTGTGATGTTACTCATGTCCCAGGAGATCACGTGTGGTGCAAGGACAAGTTGCTGTGATTATCATGGGCAGTTACTCGTGGCTTTCAGCAGAGGGAAGCCAGTGGTTACGCAGTGGTTCAGGCAGCTTCTTGCATGGAGAACGCTTGGTCTAAGAGCTTCTGTTTTAGAAAAACAGAGAACCGTTTGGGAAGCCCAAATCTCAGTGGGACCTTGTTAGCATCTCTCTCTGAGATGTCAGTTAGGAGAAGGGTTGCAAGGGAGAGCCACCACTGCCATCCAAAACAAAGTCTCCATGTATCTGCTGATACTTTAGTTAGGGCATTGTTTTTTTACCCTAATTAAAGAAAGCTTTACAATGCACCTATCCCTATGAAAAGTCATAATCAGCTCTAAGAGGAAAAACAACTTCTTATGAAATCTCCTGCAGACTTTAAGGGCTTCATTTGTACCTAAGACCAGACCACCCTAGATGAATCCATGCTTTGTAATCTGGTCGCATTTGTGTAAAGAAGAAATATCTTAAATGCCAAATTCGTCTCATATCAGAGATTTCTACTTTTTAGTTATCTGATATGTATTTTCTGTTTAAAATAAATCCAAATGTGTATCAAGTGATGGAAATTGTAAGGTTACATTTTTAGTCCTAAAGAGTATATTTAATGTCAAGTTTGGGCGAATGACAATATGCAGGGTTTATTTAGCTATAATCTTCCTTTTCATTAGTACGTTATCCAGTTTTGCTTCGGATATTGCCAGTGAGTAAACTCTCTTTTTCCACTTCATCTGCCCCATGAGAACATATTCAACTTTAATTTAGCTCTAAAATTTTTTTTGAACGCTGGCCCGGTGTTAGGTGCTATGGAGGAACACCAAAATAAGATGAGAACTGTGTTTTTTGAGAGAAACTCCTATAGTGACTTAATACAACTGGAATCCCAAGTAGCCGTACAAACTACAGTTAACCCTTGAACAGCATGGGTTTAAACAATGCGGGTCCACTTAGGAGCGGATTTTTTTCCACTAGTCAACAGGCAGTAAGTACTACGCTGTCTGCGTTGGTTGAATCCGCAAATGCGGAACCACAGATTCAGAGATAGGGAGGGCCAACTATAAGTTATAGGTGGATTTTCCGCTGCTTGGAGGGTCGTCCCCCAACTCCCTCATTGTTCAAGGGTCAACTGTATATTATAGGGGCTGTCATTACAGAGAAATAATCATACTCAAAACTAATCCGAGGTTACAAAACAAGTTGCCTAACCTTTGTATGCTGATTTATTTTCAGATTAAACTGTTTTGAATAGGTACATACGTAAGATTATTTTTTTTCAGAAGTTGTCTCCTCTTAGTTCCCGTTCCTGTGGCAGTTTGCCCATACTTTGGCTTTTGCACTTATCATATTGTACTGTGATTGTTTATTAAATAAATGTGTTAAATTAGTTGTTCAGTCTCTTCCTCCAGACACTAAACTCCTCCAGGCCAGAGGCCATCTTTCTCTTTCCTGCTCGCTTTTTGCATCCACAGGACCCAGCACCGTAGCTGGCACAGAGGAGCATTCAGTGCGTTTTTATCGAGTATGTACTTCAAATGTCCTGAGTTCATACCTATCAATAAGAGCTCTGATCATAACTCACTTCTTTCTCACTACAAGGACAGAGTTAGAATGCAAAGATCTTTTTCCTACTTATTAAATCAGGATTAGGTTTTTGAATAAGAATTGGTTGCTTTATGTGTGTTGCATAGAGTTACTCTAAGTGAAAATAGAATTTTCCCAACTTATCTTCATACATTCAAAATAGAATGTCTAGCCCACATCTATTTTATATTTTCCTTGTAGTTTTTTTCTCATCATCTCTTTCTCAGTATTTCATATGTATAATCCTTTCTTATTCTCCTTCATATGGCTGCCTTAAGCTACACTGCCTTTAAGAGTATATTTGTATTCAGAGGCTCCAGTGGTAAATAATTTCAGCAGGATGAAGCTCTTTAATCCTGTTTTATATCTGAAAGGTATGCTCAACACTATCTTCTGCCATCTCTTGAGAATCCAGTTTCCTAACGTTATACTCCTGAGACTGAAAGGAAATTTTCAAAACCTAGAGTTCACAGTTAAGTATCAAATTCAAACAAAGCCCAGACAATCCAGGCTGAGACTGATTTGTGCGGCCATAAGCAGCAACAATCTTCCAGCGGCTATTGGTATAATAACTATGATTACAGCTTAGCAAAGTCAAGTTTCTCTCCTCTGGCCCCAAGCACTTGGAGCGGTACTTCATACACAGAATTTTTCGAGAATGTAACATTCACAATAAAAGCCACCAGAACATGATAGCAGATATCCATGTAACTACTAGGTAGCAAAACAGTAGGATGCAATTTGAGAATAAATTCAGTTATGAATCAAAATCCCGTTACTGAGACAGTAAACCAGCATCTAGGTGGAAACCTAGTGAGTGCAGCTAGTGGAGGAAGCTTCTAGTCACCAGCTCCTAACTTTCATGACCAACGTGCCGAAATCAAGTGGTCTTTTCTAAGCCTTTTTTTTTTTTTTTTTTGGTCCATGAAATACAGAGATGAAAAAATAATTGCGATTTGTTAGTAAATATAATGAAAATTTAAAAATAAAAGTAAATCGAGCAGGTAAGACACCCTTCAGCTGCTGGTTTACTGAAACTTCCAGCTAAGCGTTAATTCTAAAATCACTGATGGACCAAGACACAAGCACCCTCAGTACCTATTAGATTTTAAAAATACTTTGGGGAAATTGGGTCTTTCTTCTTATGCTCTTAGGAAGCATATCTGCGTGACTGACTAGCATAACTGAAAGATCTGCAAGCACTTTATCTGCCTCATTTCTGGGGGTTATTAATTAATTAACCTATATCTCTGTTTTTTATTTAGAATCTCCAGTGCTATAATGGTAATGGATTAGTGCACACCCTTGTTTCTGGACCATGTGGCAAGTTAGAATTAAAGTCACCTGCCCTGCACTGTAATCAGTAAAGATAAATGCAGGAATTACCTGCCATAAGGAGCCAGCTTTCATTCCTGAAAGTCCAGGATGAGATGTAGACCAAATAAATGTGAATCCACAAGATCAACTTATTCTAGTCCTACAGTCCCTTAGTCAGCCTTTAAACTTTAAATACAATGCAAAGAAGGAAATAAAAATCCAGATAAAATAAATACTTAATAAGGACTTTGAGGAACATAAAATAAACAGACTGATTTTTTTTTCAGAAAGGGTTGCTATAATACTCTGGCTTCCAATGTGCAGATTCCATTTCCTCAGAAGTTTGAATCATCTTTATAATTAGAGATGGAAGAAAATAAGCCATTTCTGTAAGTCCGATCCTAGACATAATAGGACTCATTAACTATTTTTCTCTGAAAGGGGCTTGCACAGTCCACAGACTGTTGGTCTTTGCTCAAAATGCATCCTGTGGAAAGGACTCTGCTGCCCTCTACTGTCACTAAAAGTAGGGGACACAAAGGAACAGACAACATTAGCCCCTGTGAATGAGAACCTCTGATGGGAACCTCTCATCACCCGAAGGCCAGGCAAGTCAACGCCCCTTCTGAGGGAGAAGACCCTTGTAAAGATCCTTGAGCTGCAAGCCAGTCCAGTCCTTCAACCTAACTGAAGGATGTGATACAAACAAAGAGGGAGCTAAGGCAGCTTTGAAATGCCACGCTTGGGAGATGAAATCATCCATCTAGGTGAGCAAACTATTTTTTTTTTAATTGGGCATTATCCCAGAAGTAGGTTATAAGAAAACACAAAAACTAATTCCACCCATCCATCCATGTGTTTCCACAGTAATAAAATAGAACAGCAGAGGACACGATACCAGTTTAACATGCTATGAAGAAAAATAAAACAGAGTAAGGGCATATAGAGTGGTAGAAATACACAGAGTAGTTAGGGGATATTCCTCTGAAGAAGTCAAGAATGAAATGAAGAAGCAAGCCATGGGAAAATGTGGGGCAAGAACGTTCTAGGCTGAGGAGACAGCCACTGCAAAGGCCCTGTGGTAGGAACATGTTGGGGTGTTTTAGGAAGAACAAGGCTGATAACTGAAGTGTGGTAACTGGGAAAGTGAGAATGAGGCTAGAGAAGGTGGCGGAGTTCAGATTGTCAAGGTCAACTCTAACTAATAAACATACAGTGTGAGCCACATAAGCAATTTTAAAGTTTCCAGTAGCCATGTTAAAGAATAAAAAGAAATAGATGAAATCAATTTTAATTATTTTATTTAACCCAGTATATCTAAAATATTATGTAATCAATATAAGAAACTGAGATATTTTATTTCTTTCTGTACTATATCTTTCAAATTCAATGTGTATCTTAAACTTACATCACACCTCATTTGAACTAGCTACAGGTCAAGTGCTCAATAGTCAAGGGTAGCTATCGCTCCATGTAAAAATTTTTGTTTTATTCTAGGTATGTTTACATTCTTTCTGTATTTAAGATCGTTTTCTTACCTTTTGGAAGTGACCCGGTGGTGATCACCGAATGATTTCGATAGAATTCAGTGGAGAATAAATGAGCAGGAAGCCTTGCAGCTGAAAGGGACTCTCAGCTAATCTTGAATCAGCAAGCTGGGTTTATTTCAGTTGTTTTACTTTGGCAACAAGGTGGGTGGAATTTAGTCAAGCACGATATTGGAATGTTTAAGACAGGAATAAATGTCTGTTTCCTTTTAAAGTCTCTTTTCTTCCAGTGGTCACTGTTCCTTTTATTAAGCAGTGAAGTATTCTACATGGAACAGTGTTATTTACATCACCAAATTTTCACTTGACAATTTCTTCCTTTTCAGATGGCAGTTTTGTGTTATAATCAGGAGTTTTGTTTCTTCAGACATCTTAGTGAAGTTTTCAAGGCTCTGCACCATTTACAACTAGCTGAAGTAGTCCCGATGAAAATTCAAGTGGATCTTTGCCTATCTCGTAGCATCTGAAAGTTAACCTTCTCTTCTGTAACTGAAAGTACACTAAATGAATGACTATCTTGGTTCAAACTCAACCTGGGTTTTCAGTGTGAAGCAACTGACTGCAGAGTAATAGTATATTTATATGAACTAATTTAAGAATTTCTTTGTTCCTCTTTTCCTAATTCTTCTCAGTAAGAAAGACAAAAGAATATTCTGTTATTGTGAATAGTGCTGCAAAGAACATTGGGGTGCATGTAGACAATGGAAGCAACCTAGTTGTGCATCACCAGATGAATGGGTGACGGAGATGTGATACATACATACAATGGAATATTACTCAGCCACCAAAAAAGAATGAAATAATGCTATTTGCAGCAACTTGGTTGGACCTAAAGATTATCATACTAAGTGAAGTAAGCCAGACAGAGAAAGGCAAATATCATATGATACCACTTATGTGTGGAATCTAAAAAAAAGATACAAATGAACTTATGTACAAAATAGAAACAGACCCACAGATGTGGAAAACAAACTTACGGTTATCAAAGGGTAAGGGGGTGGGAGGGATAAATGAAGAGTTTGGGATTAACATACACACTACTGTATGTAAAACAAATAACCAACAAGGACCTACAGTATAGCACAGAGAACTGTACTCAATATTTTATAATAACCTATAAGGGAAAAGAACCTGGAAGAATATGTATGTATGTGTATAACTGAATCACTTTGCTGCGTACCTGAAACTAAGACAACATTGTAAATCAACTGTACTTCAATAAAAAAATATAAATTAGTTAAATTCATTTTAAACCAAAAAAAAAAAGGGGGGGGGATATTTGGTTAGGGAAAAAAGCCCTTATTTGGCCCTAGGTAACAGGTTGCCTTCTCTAGGCATATCGATACATGCGTTCTACAAGTTAAGCATGAAAAACTACTGATAAAAAAGGTTGATAATTATTCTGTCAGTTGCAGGATGTTATCTACCAGCAGTTCAACCTCAGTTAACAAGCAGACAGAGTTCAGATTCCTTCACAGCTAATTTAAGTATCCCATTAATAAGTGAAAACATATTTAAATTAAAATACCCAGAAGATTTAAAAGAAGAAAAAAGGAGGGAGGTGGAAAAACTTTAAAGAGGACCAGAAAGAAATGCATCAGTAATTTCTCTGTCAGGTAACACTTTCTCAAACTGGCCTGAATGCCAAAGATGAAATAGAAATTTCTTTATCAAACGAGAATGAGAAAGAGGGCTGACCTTTGATCAAGTGTCCATTTGTAGTTTTGACAAGGAAATTTGCATGAAAAAAAAAGTACTCTGGACACTTACTACATGAAAAGTTAAGTTGCAGCAATGTAAAGGAAGCCAGAGGTCAAACTTCTCAACAGCCTGTCAGATAAAAGCTGGATTCCTTCCACTGTGCACGTGGGATGTTTTACAAGTCGCAAAGGGTTTTTAAGGAGGACAGATGTGGTATTTTTGTTCTGTGCGTCAACAGGAAGTACTTTCCATCTTTTTAGACCTGAGTTTGAGCTACTAATTTTTCATCTCACACATATTACAGATTGGGATGGAGAAAAGCAAAAACAGTAACATAAACATCGTCAACCATCTAGTTTGCATTCAGTAATTATTCTGCAAGATAATTAGTTGTAAGCCTATCAGTTTCTTTTTAGCGTCCCCTGTAAAATGCTATCAGAAGACCAATAGCTGTCTTTTAAGAGTTAACTAAAAATGCATGTGTATTATATAATGATCTGAGTGAATATAAGGTTATTTATATATAAACCATTGTGGTACAGATATGTGATTTTTCTTTTCATTCAGAGGATTTGTCTAATAGTTGGTAAGGAACCTATTTGTAAAGAGATCCTCAGCATGAAGTCCAGCTAAAGTGCTAACTCAAAATAATGGAAATGACGCAGTGCAGGACCCCTGCCCTGACTTCTCACCCTATGCATTTTTTTCATTCAACCACATTATAGCGTTTTAGAGACTATATTTCAGGCACGTAATAGGCACTTAGTACATATTTGTAGAATGACAGAATATTGTGTACAATATTGACAGTTATTTGGAAAAGGCAATCAACGGAAGAAAATTCTGCTTTTGTCCTAATAGAGCTCTTCACTGGATGAAATTCATTTTTACTTTGAGGAGGCAAATAGAATTATGATGAATTGTATGGGCTTTAGAATCTCACATCTTACTGCAAATCCCAGATAAATCTTAGCAACTTGTCACCAACTTGGAAATGTTCAGTAAGTGACAGCTGAATAGCTTTTCAGTTTTATGAATGAGTCCACATAAGTTCTCCACAAAACTCCCATCCTTATCACAAGCATCTTCCGAGTCATGCCTTTAGATATGTGCGTTTGTTTATGTGTCTCCCATCCATGTTAACACAAGGGAGTCTTTTTTTAGTTGGCATTGCTTATTGGTCCTCATTCCTGGTGGTATGCACCACAGCACTAACCTTAGCTGCTATAGATGGTATGCCTGACAATTCCATGTCTTCAGAGCTGACTTCTCTCTGTAAATAGACTGATACTGTTGACAGTTGTCCATGGGAGGGGGTTTGAGTGGATCATCTCAAGGTCAATACCATCTTTTATCAAGAGCTAAGATAAATATCTAGCTCCTAATTGTTGGTTTATTTCTACTATAAACTTCACTATGCAAAACACTTTTCCTTTCTTTAATATTCTCTCCAAAATACATAGGACACCTTACAAGTATCTTTAAGCATGTGACAACCAGTTTCTTCACATAGCCTTCGGCTTTTTTTCTTCTTCTTCTTTGTATCTACTTAACCTAAGAAGTCAAAAAAGAAGAAAGCAGGGAAATGGAATCTGAAATTAGAGTTAGTGATCTAGGCCTACAGCTCTCCATTCATGAAATATTTATTTCATACTTATCCTTGGTAGCTTGTTATCCTAGTGTTTTGAAAATCAGTAATCCATAATTTAGGAGTCCAGGTGAGCTGATCTTACAAAGGCCAACATCTGGCAGAGAAGAATAGGGAAAATGCTTGAATGTACTTCCTTGATTTTAACTAAGAGAGTGAAAAACCTGGATGTCTGGTCTTTGTCCAACAATTCTGACCCTCTGTTGATGAGCTTATACTACACATTGAACACTTTGCAAAATAAGACCTCTTATAGTTTTCATAAAGATCCTTAAAATCATAGTTCCGTTGAAGAACATTTGCAGGGCCAGTATTGATCACACCTGGTGAATGTTGCTCATTATGACCACATTGAAAAATTCTTAGAAACGCTCATTTCTGCAATGAGTAATTACTCTGAACTCAGATATTGAATATTATTTTCTGGAAAATAATTCTGGATCAATGATTCTACATAAAGCATAAATATGCCTATATCGCTCAGTGTGAAAGAAATAGGAGGAAAGCAGACTAAACTCTACACCATCAATATATTTGGCCTGACATGTCTGCTACAGGTTTTCTTGAAAATAGTGTTACTGAGAGAGAATTCACATGCCAAAAAATTCACCCTTTTAAAGTGTACAGTTCAGTGGTTTTTTTAGTATGTTCACAGAGTTGTACATTATTTTATTTCCAGCAGCTCAGAAATATTCTTGTTATTTTCAAGATTGTTTTGGCTTTTCTGGGTTCCTTCATTTTCATATGAATTTTAGGATCATCTTCTTCATCTCTGCAAAAGTAGCAGCTGGGATTTTGATAGGGGATTATGTTGAGTTTGTAATGCCATCTTAACCATATTAAGTCTTCTGATCCATAAGCATGGGATGTCTTTCCATTTACTTAGGTCTTCTTTAATTTCTCTCAAAAAAGTTTTACAGTTTTTGGTAATAAATTTTATACTTCTTTTGTACTTATTTTTTAGTATTTTATTATTTTTGGTACTACTGTAAATGTAATTTCTTAATTTTATTTTAGAATTGTTGATTACTAGTGTATCGAAATATAATTGATTTTTAAGTTGATCTTGTATCCTGTACCTTTTCTGAACTCACTCATTAGATCTAATGTCTGTCAGTTTTTGCTTCCCTGTGTTTTGAGGCTCTGTAGTTAGATGCATATATTTTTATAATTGTTATGTATTTCTGATGGATTGATTATTTCATTATTATAAAATGTCCTTTGTCTCTACTAACATTTATTGGTCATAAAGCACTTTTTCTCATATTAACCACTGCTATGTTCTCTAATACTATAGCCACAACAGTGTTTGGTTACTGTTGGCATGGCATATCTTTTTCTGTCCTTTGCTTTCAACCTATTCAAGTCTTTGAATCTAGACAGCATGTAGTTGGATCACCATTTTTTAATCCAGTCTTCCAGTTTCTTCCTTTTGATTGGAGTGTTTAAGTCATTTATATGTAATAAAATTACTGATATGATAGGATTTATACCTACCATTTTGCTGTTTACTCTCCACATGTCTTATATCCTTTTATACTCCTCTGTTCGTCCGTTACTGACTTCTTTCATGTTAAATAGATATTTTCTAGTGTACTATTTTCATTCCCTTTTTTGTTTCTTTTATTATATATTTTGAGTTATTTTCTTAGTGGTTGCCCTGAGGATTAAAATTAACGTCTTAACTTTAAAAATCTAGTTTGGATTAATACCAATTTAATTTGAATAGCATAGAAAATTTTGTTCCTACGTAGCTCCATTTCCTCCCTGATCCTTTGTGCTGTTTCTGTAATACGAATTACATCTTTATACGTTGTAAGCCCATCATGATAGTGTTATAATTATTACTTTTATTCAGTTGTCTTTTAAATCAGGAGAAGGAAAGTGCTACAAATAAAAAATTCATCATGTCTTCTTTTACATTTACCTATGTAGTTACGTTTTCTGGTTCTGTTTCTTCACGTGGTTACACATTACTGTCTGGTATCCTTTCCTTTCAGAATTAAATACTCCCTTTAGTATTTTTGGAGGTCAAGTCTGCTAGCAAGGAATTCTGGCATTTAAAAAATCTGATGTCTTAATTTGTTCTTTGTTTTTGAAGGATAATTTTGTTAGATACAGAATTCTTGGTGGAGAGTCTTTTTCTCTCAGAACTTTGAGTATGTCATCCGACTGCCATCTGGTCTCCATGCTTTCGCTGTTAATCTTATAGAGGATCTATTGTGTTTACATGATGGATCACTTTTTTCTTATTACTTTCAAGATTCTCTCTTTGTTATTGGCTTTTGACTGTTTGATTATGATGTTCCAAGTGTGGATCTCTTTGAGTTTATCTTCCTGAAATTTTGTTAAGCTTCTGAAGTGTATAGATTAGTGTTCTTTATCAAATTTTGGAAGTTTTCAGTGATTATTTCTTCAAATATTCTTTATGCCCCTTTCTTTCTCTCCTTTCTTCCAGGGGTTCCCACTCTGCATACATTGGTGCATGTGATATTGTGCTAACAGGTCTCTGAGACACTGTTGATTTTTCTTTATTCTTTTTTACTTCTCTTCCTTGACTGGATAATTTCAATTGACTGGATAATCTCAATTGACCTATCTTCAAGTTTGCTCATTCTTTTTTCTGCCAACTTATATCTACTGTTAAACCCCTCTAGTGAATTTTTCATTTGTAATTGTACTTTACAACTCCAGAATTTCTATTTGTTTCTTTTAAATAATTTCTGTCTCCTTACTGATAATCTCTGTTTTGTAGACATTATACACATACTTTGTTTTAGGTCTTTAGATATTGTGTTCTTAAATTCTTTGGATTGACTGGTTTAAAGTTTTGTCTAGTACATCTAATATACTTCCACAAGGATAGTTTCTAGTGGTTGCTTCTTTCTCCCTTGTATAGGCTATACTTTTTGTTTCTTCATTCATATGTCTCATATCTTTTTTTGTTGAAGAGTGAATATTTTAAATAATGTAATGTCGCAACTCTTGTAATCAGAGTCCCCTTTTTCTGGGTTTCTCGTCGTTCCTTTTTGTTGTTGTCCTTGCTGTTTGTTTAGTGACTTTCCTAAACTAATTCTGTAAAGTTTATATTTTTTGTCACGTGTGGTCACTAAAATCTTAGCTCAGCTTAACAGTCAGCTAATGATTAGATAGAAATTTTCTTAAATTGTTTGGACAAATAAGTCTCTCAGACTTCGCAGTAAGGGTTTTCTGTGCTTGTGGGGGCATGCCTTAAGTGCTCTAGCAGGCAGTTCACAGCCCTGCTTTAGGGTTTACTTCTTGCTTGTGCAGAGTCTCAAGAGCAGCTGGAGGTGAAATAGAGTCTTCTCAGGCCTTTTCTTGGCATACGTACAGGCTTACACATGCATGTGGTCTTTTAGACCCCCTGGAATTATGTTGGAACATTTCACAATTCTTCATGGACATCTCATTTCCCTGCTTTTCCTTTCAAGTTTTTTGGTCGGTCTTTTTTTGTCCCAACTGATAGTCTCACCTCAGACAGCTGTGATGTTAAACAACTACCACTGATTACTTTCAACAAATGCCACAGGGAAAAGGCTGTTTGCACTGAATAAGCTCTGAGCATGGTCAAATAAATACAAGCCCTGAAAACGGGGGTTCTTAGGGAGCATCCAGGCAGGTCAAAAGAGGAAACTTCTCTAGGAATGAGGCTTCTGGGGAGCTCTAAACTTACCCTATCCTCTGCCTGGCTACTGATTTTCAAAGCTACCCTAGTTGTGAGACTCTTGGTTTTCAAGGCTACCATGGAACTGGGGTGAGGGGGGTGAAATGAAGGAAAGATAAAATGCTACAAAGCTCACTGTTCTTACTGAGCATCTACCATTCTTCTTGTATAATACTCCTTGAGTTGTTGCAAGCCTTTGGTTAATTTCCAGAGTTCTGATAAAGTTGATGATGCCAATTTTTGCCATTGTTCTTTTATGGATGAACAATTTATAGATTTTTATGGATGAGCAGATTTTCAGAGGCCCTTACTTTCTGTCATTCTGGAAGTTCTTCATGCAGGTTAATTTTAAATGGAGAATCAAAGCCACCTACATTTTGTTTTAACAAAATTATTCAGGTGTCTTTTACAGTCTCAATCCAGTTGGCCCAAAAGATCCATTCACAGGCCCCAAAAAGAAAGTGATTCATGAGGACCCAGGCCCTTCTGTGACAGAATAAGACCAATTCTTATTGGATGAAGAAAGGACTTAGTTGTGAATAGAAAGCTTAGTGACCACTAATGATAGTACAGCATAGGAAAGTTGTCTGAACGCTTCCTAATATTCAACCTGCATGTCCCCATGGGAAAAAAAATGTTCTTTAGCAAATGTAACTCTGGATAGAAAGATTTTCAAAGTATTCAATCTTTGGCACATGTTTACTTTCTGTGCCTGCGTTTCTAATAAGAAAATCATCCTACCTGGAAAAAAGGTATGAATAGTAACTCATAGGGAATTTGGCATCTTTTGAAGAGAAAGAATACATTTTGTCTTCATCTAAAGTGCAAAGAAGGTGACTGTGAAGAGCTATTAATTTGAGTTGTTGTGGAGATATTTCTAAAGAAAATAAGGTGAAAATGTGACTACTGAGACTCCTATTAATGGATCAGTTTAAAAGTTTGTCCAATAATTGGGAGATTGAGGTTTTCTCTAAAAGAAAATTGTATTTTTTGTATTCACAAGCAACCACAAGTTTCTTGAAGAGTAACCAGCATTTTGTTTTTTAAGTGGAACAGAAAGTAAATGACCTGAATGACTCTGAGGGGAAACAGGGAGTAAGAATCAAAGTAGTAACATTCGCAGTACAAAAAAGTAGAATAGTCCGTCCTATTGGAAAGTGTGACAAAAACCTGAATAGCCAAAAAGGGTTATAAATCACTGTATATAGATCAGTGTCACTGAAGAATTCTGTTGATTGTAGAACCATGAAAATACCTGAAATAGAAACCTGAATGTGTTTCCAAGTTGGGAGGCTTTGTAGCAGCTTCTAAAAGAGGAAAGCGTTAAAAAAAAAAAAAAAAATAGAGCGCTCTCTATGCCCTATTTATTTTTTTAAATAAAAAATAACAAAGAAGGAATAGATTTGATTCAGCCAGTGGTATTCAGAGCTAAAGTGGGCCATTACAGAGGATGGGGGAGGCCATCAGTGGTATGCGATGCTCCAAACATAAGGAACTAAGTGGCTATAACACCTGGTTATCCTTTGCTGACTTCTAATCCAGCATCTTTTATGATGCTCTAATTATAGTACTCACTGCTAATGGTTGAAGAATACAACTATTTGAGTTATTTGGAATACTTCAGGACAATGCCATTTACCAAAAAGCATATAGTGTTCCCTAATACCTTGAAACTAAAACAGGACTGCTGAGAAACAGAGATATATTTTTATAAGCCCAAATGACTTTTCCCTCTCATTCCACCCACCATTCTCTCCGGATTGCTAGGAGTCTGCTCTCTTGTCTTTAACAGGGTTATTTTGCACATATTATTGTTTATTTGTGTATTTCTTTTTAAATTTCTGTTCCATGTTTTATCCCTTTACTTATTTTAAATGTATTTGATTTACAGCCTCTGTCATATTATAGCTTTTATGACTTTAATCCTTCTGGGGTTTTTTGTTACTGTTTTTGTTTGTTTGCTGAGTCTTGCTCACGGTAGATCGTTTCCCTTATTTTTTTTAATGTATGGTTGTGTATTCATTCTAAATAGGGCTTGTTTTGTGTATGTAAATTCCATGTGACCTGAGTAATTGACGTGCCCTTTCAGAGTGGGTTTTATTGTCCCTTCTCAGGCAAGGATACCACTGGGCCATACCAGTTTCTGTTACTTTCTCAGTTGGTGAGGGGTATGTGTTCCACTTAAGTAGTGTACGGTTTGTCTCTAAATTTACGAGAAGTGTAAGTTCAGAGATGGTTTCTTTTCCAGCTTTATTGAGATATAATTGATTATAACATGGTATAGGTTTGATACAGGTATATATTGTGAAAGGTTTACCACAATCAGTGTTAACACATCCTTCACCTCACATAATTACCATTTTATTGTTGTTGTTGTTATGACAAAAGCTCTACTTTTTCATTTTTAAGACTCTACTTTTATAGCTCTTCTCTTGTAGCAACTTTCAAGTACACAATACAGTATTGATCACTATAATTATCATGCTGTACATTCGATCCCTGGGCAAGTTCAGAGTTTTGATTTATCCCAGGAAATTTTAATATAACTTTTTCCCAATCAAAGCCAAGATAGAGAAATAATCTCCCTTATCACTTCCCTGAGCTAGTGGGTAGAGATTATTTATCCTATTTCCACTGGAGTTATACTCTTTGAGAGCCCAGCTTCATGCAGGGTCTTGGTTTTCTCTCCCCAACATATTGGGCCCTAAAATTTATTTTCTGTTTTTATGGCATAAAGAGCCAAACTAAGAGCTGCTAGCAATCCAGAAAGCTCTCAGAGTTGGAGCAGGGTCAGCTCACTTGCCTGGTGCTTTGATTCTCTAAAGTCTGTTTTGTTGTTTATTCTGTCCCTTGGGGATTTGCCTTTCCTTCTTACAATATCGATCGACCATATACTAACTAACAGTCTTGGTTCAGGCTGCTCTAACAAAATACGATAGATTGGGTGGCTTAAACAACAGACATGTATTTCTCACAGTTCTGGAGGCTGGGAAGTCCAAGATCAAGGTGCCACCAGATTCAGTGTCTAGTGAGGGTCCTCTTCCTGGTTTGCAGACAGCCACTTTCTCGTTGTGTCCTTACATGGTGGAAAGAAAGAACCTTAGTCTCTTCCCCTTCTCCTAAGGATATTAACCTCATCATGAGGGCTCTACCCTCATGACTTCATCTAAACCTAATTATCCATCAGAGGTCCCACCTGCAGTTGCCATCGCATTATGAATTAGGGCTCCAACAAATGGATTTGAAGGAGATGCATTCAGTCCATAGCACAAATTATATCATATTTTATTTACTTTATTTAGACACACTAGCTGAGTATACTATCTTGCCAGAACTATAAGTTCCTGAGTTCCCACTTTTTTCTTCTCATGCCAATGGCAGCATATTTGTATTTAGATGGGTGTCTTTAGTTCTAACTGGGGATTCGCAGAGTATCCACATCCTTTGTGTAAGATTGAGGGGGACACTTATCTTCTTTCCCTTTAGATGGTTCATTATTATTTTAAATTCACACCTTCAGGAAGTTGAGTGAGGCTACAAAATACAAGAACAAAATACAAAGATTAATTATATTTCTGCCCACCAGCAATGGATAATCCAAAAATGAAGTTAAAAAAACAGTTCCATTTTCAATAGCATAAAAAGAAATAAAATGATTAGGAATACATTTACGAAAAGGAATGCAAAACTTATACACGGAAAGGTATAATATCTCATTCAAAGAAATTAAAATATCTAAAGAAGTGGAAAGAAATTCCAGGTTCATGCATTGAAAGACTTAATATTGTTAAGATGGTAATACTCCCCCAAACTGATCTATAGATTCAGCAGAATCCCTATCAAAATCGTAGCTGCCATTTTTGCACTTCCGTACGCTTATTAATTTCTATATCCTAAAGTATTATTTTAAATAAAACCACATTCCTACCAAAAGTATTCTTTATCAACACTACACCCATTAAAAAATACCCCCCCGCCCCGAGTAAGAAAAACGTTGGTTAAAGACCATAATTAAACATAAGCATAGCTTTGGAATTCAGCTCTTTTATGGAAATTGATCTATTTTTTCGTTCTAAAATTCATCTAAAATGCAAGGAGTAGCCAAAACAATCTCTAAAAAGAAGATCAAAGTTAGAGAACTCATATTTTCCAATCTCAAAACTTACTATAAAGCTGCACTATTCAAGACAATGTGCTATTTTGTAAGGATAGAAGTAAGCATCAATGGAATAGGATTGAAAGTCCAGAAATAAACTCTTTCCTTTGTGGTCAATTGATTTTTGACAAGGCTGCAAGAAAAGTCAATGGACAAAGGATAATCTTTTCAAGAAAGTGTGCTGGGACAATTGGATAGCCACACAGAAAAGAATCAAGTTGAACCTCTTCCTCCTACCATACGTAAAATTTAAATTAAAATTCATGGGACTTCCCTGCTGGAGCAGTGGTTAAGAATTCACCTGCCAATGCAGGGGACATGGGTTTGAGCCCTGGTCTGGGAAGATCCCACATGCCATGGAGCAGCTAAGCCTGTGTGCCACAACTACTGAGCCTGCCTGCCACAGCTACTGAAGCCCGCACGCCTAGAGCCCGTGCTCTGCAACAGGAGAAGCCACCCCAGTGAGAAGTCCGCGCACCGCAACGAAGAGTAGCCCCCGCTCGCCGCAACTAGAGACAGCCTGCGCGCAGCAACAAAGACCCAATGCAGCCAAAAATAAATAAATAAATTTTTAAAAAAAATCAGGATTCTGTCATCAAGGAGGATGGGGACAGTGACTCTTGGTAGGCAGACAGCTGTGCCTGCCACAGGAGGGTGTGCAAGAAAAAGGTAATTTTAATACATTGGGACAAGTGCTATGATAAAGCATAAAAGAGACTGTGGCCATTAGCCAGCCTCCAAGATGGCCCCCAGTGATCCATGCGTCCTATCACCATCAAGAAAGTGAAAAAAGAACCCATGGAATGGAAAAAATATTTGCAAATCATGTGTCTGATAAGGGACTTTTATTAAGAATATAAAAAGAACTGTGTAGCACAGGGAACTATATTCAATATCTTGTAGTAACCTATAATGGAAAATAATCTGAGAAAGAATATATATATATGTATTCATATGACTGAATCACTTTGCTGTACACCAGAATCATGGTAAATCAACTACTTCAATTTTTAAAAAAAGGAACAAAGAATATTTAAAAAGCCCTTACAACTCAATAATAAAACTATGAATAACCCAATGGGTAAAGGTTTTCAATAGATATTTCTTCAAAGAAGATGTATAAATGGACAATAAGCATGTGAAAAAAATGTTCAACATCATTAATCCTTAGGGAAATGCATCAGAACCAGAATGATTTACTACCTCACATTCAGAAGAACGTCTGCAGTAAAAAAAAAAAAAAAAAAAAAAAAAAAAAAAAAAAAAGCAGTAACAAGCGTTGGTAAGGATGTGGAAGGTTGGAACCCCTCACACATTATTGGCAGGACTGTACAATGGTGCCACCACTTTGGAAAAGAGTTTGGCAGTTTGTCAAAAAAGCTAAGCGTAGAGTTTGCATATGACCCAGCAATTCCATTTCTAGATAAATACCTATGATAAATGAAAACAGTCACGTGTAGCTGAATTTTCATAGCAGCATTATTCATAATAGCCAACCCATATGTTCATCACCTGATAAATGGATAAATAAAATGTGGTATATCCATACAATGAAATATTATTTGGCTATTAAAGGAATTAAGTATTGATATGTGCTACAACTTGGACACACCTTGAAAACATTATGCTAAATGAAAGAAGCCAAATGCAAAGGCTGCATGGTACGAATTTATTTACATAGAATCTGTGGAATACACAAATTCATATGAACTGAAAGTAGGTTGCTGGTTGCCATGGGCTAAGGGGAGGGCAAAATGGGGAATGACTACTAAAGGGTTCCACGTTTCATTTGGAGATGATGAAAATGCTCTGGAATTAGATAGTGGTGATGATTGTACAGCTCTATGCATATGCTAAAAACCACTGAACTGTACACTTAAAAGGCTGAATGTTACGGTATGTGAATTTTGTCTCCATAAAGCTTTCTTTAAAAAATCACATGGGGGCTTCCCTGGTGGCGCAGTGGTTGAGGGTCCGCCTGCCGATGCGGGGGGCGCGGGTTCGTGCCCCGGTCTGCGAGGATCCCGCGTGCCCCACTGAACTGTACACTTAAAAGGCTGAATGTTACGGTATGTGAATTTTGTCTCCATAAAGCTTTCTTTAAAAAATCACATGGGGGCTTCCCTGGTGGCGCAGTGGTTGAGGGTCCGCCTGCCGATGCGGGGGGCGCGGGTTCGTGCCCCGGTCTGGGAGGATCCCGCGTGCCGCGGGGCGGCTGGGCCCGTGGGCCGTGGCCGCTGGGCCTGTGCGTCCAGAGCCTGTGCTCCGCGCGGGGAGAGGCCACAGCAGCGAGAGGCCCGTGTAACACACACACACACACACACACACACACACACACACACACACACAAAATCACATGGGCTTCCCCGGTGGCACAGTGGTTGAGAATCCACCTGCCGATGCAGGGGACCTGGGTTCGTGCCCCCGTCCGGGAAGATCCCACATGCTGCAGAGCAGCTGGGCCCGTGAGCCATGGCCGCTGAGCCTGCGCGTCCGGAGCCTGTGCTCCGCAACGGGAGAGGCCACAACAGTGAGAGGCCCGCGTACCGCAAAAAAAAAAAAAAAAAGTCACACAACACTGTACATTTAGGAAATAAAGATGAAGATAAAAACATCCAACCAACACACAGTATAAAAACTCTCATGGGAACAATTTAATGTGTTTCCTGCTTGCAGTTTATTATGTGTGTATTTTATTATAATTCATATATACATTTAAATCCTGTTTTTTTCCACTTTACATTAGTCCTAAGTGGGTTTTTTTGTTTTGTTTTTTGTTTTCATTTTGCTTCCTGGTCTTGATAACTACCATTGATGATAACCACTTAATTTCCACAAGTGGATATACCACATTTTACTTAATACTTCATTTGCCATTTGATTTTTATCCTTTTTTTTGCTATGATATAAATGCATCGATAAATAACTTAGTGTATATAGTCTTTGTTAGTATAGGCCTTATTTCTTAGACTAGCTTTTAAAAAGAAAGTGTTAATGCTTTGTCAAAGGCTATGACCATTTTCTGATGTTTAATGAATTTTGCCAAATTTCCTTCCAAAAGAGTTTCTCTGTCACTCTGTTAAGAATTGTATAGCCGAGTAACCCTCCACTGCCACCAACATTATGCCCACAGGATTTTCCGCAGACCCCACATGTGCAAATTCATCCCAGGACTTTGAGAAATTGGCCGTGTGCCATTAAGAGGGTGAGAGCAAGCATGAAATTGGCTATGAACAGGTGCATTGCACGATTGATTATCCAAGCCTCCGTCTCTTCTATAATTAATCGTAGGTTCTTTACAAGAGTCTTGTGGCAGAGAAACCTGCCACTTACAGAACCAGGAAGGCACATGGTATCACGAATTGGGATAGGATGGAGGATAAAGATGAGCAGAGGCAGAGAAAACAGAATGAGCGAGTCTGAAAACATTTCAGAGCGAGTCTGTTCCTGTGGGCCTGGGAACTTCACATCATGGCAGTGCCCTGAACTGCTTTCTATCTGAGCATTTAAATCATCAGAGTACAAGCCTGTTCTTTTAAGGGACTCTGTAATCACCGGGGCAATGAGTTTACTGTGCCAGGTCCCTTTAGACTTGGTATGTTACCTTTGGGGAACATCCATGCCACCCCAGCAAAGAGTTTTCTACAAGGTGCTTTCATGAAGTAGAGTTTGGTTATTGGCCTAAGTATTCTACCCAGCCATGTATGTCATATGGGAGCCCACAGGCTTTTTTGAGGTTAAGAAAGAAGCCATTTTCTTCTTTCAGTGTAGAAATGAGTCTAAGACCCAGTTCTAGGTGGTCCACCAGAAACAAATGGTGGTGTTGAATCGAACAGCTGGCATCTTTTGCAACATGAGCTCTCAGGGGGAGAAGTTTAAAGCAAATCACCAACTGGCATAGCATTCTAATTTCTGACAGATGTATTAATCACAATTTTTCATTTCCATAGGTCCACACCCTCACCTCACCCTTGCATACATAATTTATGTGCTTAGTTCATAGTTCAGATTGGTGAAATCTACAGGGTGGGTTTAGTTAGAATTCCAGTTGATCTTTAAAGTCATTACATTCGCATGTGTCTTTGAGACTCAGTCCAGAAAGAGTCTACATTTCTACCATAAGTGTGAAGATGTTTTGTCTGTGTCACTATTTCCTTTTCCTCAGATTTTGAAAGGTCTGTGCCCCATATTTTTCTTAGCAGCATAGCTTTTGGGGGACAATTCTTATAATTCGTCCATTAAGTCCCCTTGTTTATAATGTACCTTGTCCATCATTCTTCATGTTTTCAGAATCCAGATTAAATCTGCATCTTTGAATATATTCATTTGAGTTTCTTCTCCAGCAGTCCTGTTCTATAGGTTTTTTCTTTCTTTTACTTTGAACTCTTTCATATCCATCTGCTAACAAAGAATCCTTTTTAAACTCTATTATAATAGTAATCACCATAAAAATATTTTTCATGACACCTCAACTTATTTTTTTATTCATTTATTCAACACTTTTACCAAGTTCCTACTGTGTTCCCTGCACTTTGCTGAGCACTGGGAAGCCAGTGGTGAACAGAATGGAATTGTATCCCTACTTTCATGGAACTTACAGTCTAGTAGAGGTGCCAGAGAAGTAAATAAGAGTAAGATTTTTAAAAAATTGTAACTGCCATAAATACTTCTGAAGGAGAGGTGTATGGTGCTAGGAGGGTATATGAGAGGAGGATATAATCTGGTTAGAAAAGTCAGGGAAGTGAGTTTCTGAGGAAGTGACACTGAGCTGGGACACAAAGGGTAAATAGGGGTTACTCAGGTGAGTGGGGGAGGGGAGATAAGGATGTTCCAGGCAGAGGGAACAGTATGTGCAAATCTTATCGTGGGAGCAGAAAGTGTCTCCGACTCTGACCAAAGGCTATTGTGGCTGAAATACATGGGGGGGGGGAGTGTGGTAGGAGATAAAGTTGGTGAAAAAATACATGGTGGGGGGAGTGTGGTAGGAGATAAAGTTGGTGAAAAAAGTGTTAACCGAGTCCAAGCTCGCTCTGCTCGCTGCATGAAGGCCACTAAATCGGAGACAAGATGTTGAGACAAGGAATATGACTTTATTCGGAAAGCCGGCAGACCGAGACGATGGCAGACTGAAATCTCAAAATAACCATCTTATTGGGGTTTGGATGCCAGTTTCTTTTATAGCACAGAGAGGGGGAGGAGATGAGGAAGTAAAGTAAAAAGTCCTTAAGTTTTGCAAGTATCACCTGGAATGGCCAGCCTCAGGGAGGGAATGTGTTAATTTCTTCTTTCTTGTAGCCATCCACAGGTGGAACTGGGTCCGGATGTTTCCCTGAACAAAGGCACTTTGGTTTAACATTCAGGCAGAGGGTCAGGGTTCCCCCAGGCAGGCCATTATGTATAGACAGTATCCTTTTAGTGAACAAAAGCAGCAGAATGCAGAGGTTAAAGTAAGAGAAACCGATCCAACATGTAGTCCAGTTTGGCTCTTCCCTGTTACAAAACCAGTGGCCATATTAATATTAGTCTTCATCCTAGGAGCACTTACGTTAATTTCAATTATCACTGTCTTAGAGCAGCAAATGTTGATCATCTATAACCATTAGAATTATTATCTTAGCCATCGATCGTACAATATCCAACAACAAGTCTGAATTCAAATACCCATATGACCTAATGGAGTTACTGGTGTTATTCTTGCTGTTGGCATATGATCTTTCTTGCACTTGATTTTGAAAGTATTATTTTAAAGTACCCAATAATGCTTTCTGATTCTGTATTTTCTCTCCCTCATCATCTGTCCTAGCAGTGCCTGGCACAGTGCTTCATGCTTAGCCAATGCTCAATAAATGCTTGCGGAATAGTGAGTGAGAAAAAAAGTGTGTTTGAGGTTGTTAGAGGCCAGTGTGTGAAGGAGTCATTGAGAGAGCCATGTTCTGATGTCCACCCACAAATTTATTTCTAATTCAACAAAAGAGAAAGAGAGTGGAGCTATGAACACTTTCAAACTGAAGTATGTTTCCCTCTGTGAATTATTACTACTTCTTCAATTGACTTCGGCCTTCTAAAATGACACCCCTCTTTTCAAACCTGCTATGTTGCCATTATCTGGGTTGGGTGTTGACCGATGTAATCAGAGTTGACAGTACACCAACCTGTTTTGAAGATAGCTCCTGTCATAGGAACGTGAGAGTGTGAAACATCAAACAGCATTGCGATAGATCGTTCACTCCTGTGTTGGAGATAATTGTTTCCCCAGAGTAGCAGAAGAGGCTTTATAATAACTTGGCTAAAACCCAAGAAGCTAGTTAGGTTCATTTCAGTTCTGCACACCTTTAAAGAACGGTTTCAGTGTGCAAGACAGTGTCCTTTGTGAACCGACAGATATGAGATGAATATGCTGCGATTCCAGCCCTCACAAATCCCATGCACAAATATAGTTCTCATTCAAAGCAGATCTGATATTTACTGTAGTAATCGAACACATGGAAAGCTTTGGGAATGAATGTGCAAGAACTCCGTAGAGAAGGTTAATAGTTGGTGTCTTATATTTTGACCTAATTGGTTTACGCAGCTACATCTGTTGAGTGCCCAGTCCTGTGCTGGGTGCTGGAAATAGGAAGATGGGACATTTCTTGCCCTTGAGGAGCTCACAGGCTAGTGACGAAGACATAAATAGGTCACTGTCATAAAACGTGGCAACAGTAGCATTAGAGGTATGTGTGTAATTCTAAAGGAGCACAGAGGAAGAGGCCTGGAGCCGAGGGTAGAGCTAAGGTCATTTCTCAATAGGATTAGTAGAAACTGGATCCTGAAGGATGAATGGCTAAGGGAACAGATCGACAAGGACATCGAGAGCAGTGGGAAGAGAGTGTGTAAAGACACAAAGGAGTAGAATGTGTCTTGTATGAAGAATGAATAGGCATTCTGCATTCCAGAAGTATCCTCTTCCAACAGAAGGAAATGCTAGACACGTTGCTTGTAGGAAGATTGTAAGCTGACCTAAGAAATTTGGACATTATCTTACAGGGCATCTATGAGTCATTGAAAATTTTAGCCAGTGTCATGATCAAATACACATTTTAGAGGAAGCGTAGAAGAGAGGGATCTGAAGGCAGGAGACGCAGATGGGAGGCGCACACTCTGACCAAGCAAGAAGAGGTGAGGGCAGGGCTAGACTAGAGTATTACTGTTGCTGCCCGCCTGTTTCAATGTCCCATGCAGGCAGAGGAGGAAAAGGTGTTTTGCTCTCCTTCTTTTTCTGAACTGGCTACCATAATACACACAAATAGAATGTAGCATGTATTAGATTGCTCAGAGGTTTGGTCAGTGTAGTTAAATTGGGCTAAGTTAATTTTCTTAAGGAACCAGGATCAAACTCAACTGATCATGAGCACCAAGATTTTCAGTTCCCATCTGCAAAATGGGGATAATAATAGGACCTTCCTCATAGGGCTGGTCTGGTGAGTAAATGAGATAATGTCTGTCAAGCATCTGACCCTGTGCTGGCTCACAGTAGATACATACTAAGTGTTAGTTATTATTACTGGTTCAATGGAGAGTTAATAAGCATCTAGGCTGAGTCATCAAATACTAAGCCAGACAATAAATAAAGTCATGAAGAGAACAGAGACCTGCTGTCCTTAGTCTTATAGTTCACTTGGAGAAAGCAATATATTAAGAAATGATTACAAGAGTGGGACAAGTTGAAATAAAGGGTATGAGGATGGTGTTAGAGGTTAGAGTAAAGAATATTCATCCCTGACTAGAAGGACAAGGTACAGGAGTTTTAGGGGAAAGGGCCATTTGCAACTAATCACAAAAAATAAATGAAAAGCGCATCCCCAGCAGTTGCATAGAGCCTTTCTACTCAAAGCGTGTTCTTTGAACCAGCAGCATCAGAATCAGCAGTACTTGGAATCTGTTATATATGCAGAATCTTGGAGCCCACACCTGTACCACACCTAGAATCTCTGTCTTAGCAAAGTCCCCAGCTGACTTGTGTCTATGTTAAAACTTGAGAAGCAGTACAAAGATGTATTCATGAAAATTAACATGAGTGCAGAATGTATTTGCTGAATCCAAATGGTTTAGTTTAAAAAATCAAAATATAACAGGTGAAAGATAGGAATTTTTCCCCCTCCATAATTAATTTTTGAACCAAATTACACTTCAAAATGAACTTATATGCCTAAGTAATGAATCAGAGAAGAAGCTGCAAGGGAAATTAGAAAATCATTAGATGAATGAAAATTTAAAATAACATATTAAACTTATGGGATGCAGCTAAAGGAGTTCTTAGAGAGAAATTTATAGCTGTAAATGCCTGTATTATAAGGGAAGAAAGGTCACAAGTCAATAACCTAACCTTCCATATTAAGACACTTTGGGGAAAAAAAAGAGTCACCTAAACCTAGAGCAAGCAAAAAGAAGGAAATAATGAAGATTAGAGTGAAAATTAATAAAATAAATAATAGGAAAATAATACTAAAAAATCATTGAAATAAAAAGTTGTTTCTTTGAAAAGATCAATAAAATTGACAAGTCTTTTGCTAGAATGATCAGAAGAAAAAGAGAGAAGACTCAAATTACTAAAGTCAGGAATGGTCAGAAAAGTGTGGGGAACATAGTAGGTACACAATTTAAAAATGTTGAATAAATGAATGGAAAGTAAGTTGAGGTGCCATAGAAATATTAAGATAAATACCATTATAATATTTGAGTTTGAGAATGATTCTGTGTTAGCACATGGATATGAAAGTTTGAAGTACATGAAAGAAAAAATCTGTGGAACAGGATTTTTGGAGAAGAAACTCAAATAAATATATTCAGGGATGTAGAACCTTGTTCATGGGCAGACGATTTAATATTGTTAAGATGGCACTATGCCCCAAATTGATCTTCAGATTCAATGGAATTTTTGTAATATAAAAATCCCAACTGGATTTTTTTACAGAAATTCACAAACTCATCCTCTAATTCATAGGGAAATAAAAAGCCTCAGAATACCCAATCTTGAAAAAACAAAACTGTAGAAGTCATACTTGCCAATTTCGAACCTCATTACAAAGCTACAGTAGTGTGGTACTGGCTTAAGAATAGACATAGAACAGTAGAATAGAATTACGAGTCCAGAAAGAAACCTTATATTTATGGTCAATTGATCTTTGATGAGAGTGCCAAGACAATTCAACAAGAAAAAAAAATAGTCTTTATTAGAAAGCATTCTAGGACAACTGCATAATCATATACATAATGATAAGTTGGACCCCTTTCTCACATATGTAAAAATGAACTCAAAGTAGATCCTAGACCAAACTATAAGAGCTAAAACTGTTATAAGAAGACTTAGGAGTAAACCTTGGATCAGATGATAGTTTCTTGATATTACAGCTGACCAAAAAAAAAAAAGAAGATAAACTGAACTTAATTAAAATAAAAAACTTCTACACTTCAAAGGGCACTATTTTAAAAAATGAAAAGGCAATCCGGAGAATGACAGAATATATTTACAAATTTTATGTATATAAAAATGATCAGGGCCTTACAACTCAGCAATAAAGACAACCCTAATCAAAAAATGAACAAAGGATTTAAACAGATATTTTTCCAAAGAAGATATACACATGTTCAATAAACACATAAAAAGATACTCAACATCACTAACTATTAGAGAAATACAAACAAAACCCACAATAATATGCTACTTCATCCCCCACTACAATGGCTAAAATAAAAAAGGTAGATAATAGTAAGTGTTGATGAGGATGTGGAGAAATTGGAGCCTTTCTTCTTTGCTGGTAGGAATATAAAGTGGTATAGCCACTTAGAAAAACAGTTTGGCAGTTCCTCAAAATGTTATGGATGGAGTGACCATATAATCCAGCAATTCCACTCCTGGGTATATACCCAAGAGAATTAAAATACACATGCACACAAATACTTGTACATGAATAATCATAGCAGCATTATTCATGATAGCCAAGAAGTGGAAACAATTCAAAAGCTGATGAATTGATAAACGGGTAAACAAAATGTAGTCTATCCTACAATGGAATATTACTCAACAATACAAAGGAATGGAGTACTCCTACGTCATGATCACTGATACATCTTGATCAGTACCACTGATACTACATCATGGATGAACCTTAAAAATATTATAAAGAACCTTTTAAAGAATGATACAAAGAAGCCAATCAGTCACAAAAGACCACATACTGTATGATTCCATTTATATGGAATGTCCAGAATAGATAAATCTATGGGGGCAAAAAGGTAGATTAATAGTTACCTAGGGCTAGGGAAGACTGAAAGAGATGGAGAATGACAGCTAATGGGTTTAGGATTTTTTGGGGAGGGACAAAAATATTCTAATATTGATTGCGGTGATGGTTGCATAACTGTGCATGTGCTAAACACCACTGAATTACTGTATACATCAAATGAGCAAATTGTATGATATGTGAATTATAGCTCCATAAGGCTGTTTTTTAAAAAAGAATCTGTTTGAAATAGGTTCTTAATTTGATGTCTGTGAACCTCTAGTCTAGAGCTACCTGTCCAGTCTAGGCTGGTGGTTACCATATTAGACAGTGCAGATAGAGAACATTTTCATCACAGGAATTTTTTCTGAAGCGCTGGTTTGGAGCACACAGTATAAAGCTTTCACCCCTGAATCCATGGATACCTGAGGGTGGAGGATATAAAACTTTGAGGATATGGCTTTCAAAGAGGTTAAGTACCAATGCAAACATAGCATTTTCTTACATTACTCAACCGAACTATCAATAGTAAAATATCAAAGTAAGGTCCTACTAGTCTTGTACTGAAGTGAAATTTCATTTTATTGGAGGGCCTGATTTTACTACCTGTTGAAGAATCCAGAGGCGTAACTTTGTTAGCTCTGCACTGCTTTTACCTGAGAAACCAAAGATTCCATTAAAATCTCCTTAAAGTAATATTTTTTCTTAATTAAATCAAAGCATAGAAATGATTGTGCCCCAAAGCAGTAAAAATTATGCCAGAGCCAGCACTTGTGCAGCTCAGATGGACATTGACCTACAAAGGAAAGTGAAAGCAAATGTCACATTGAATTTGAACTGACAAGAGAGTGGGCATATTGATGAGTGAGAATGATGAGAAGAGACACAATGGTGGAGGGCCCCAGCACGGAAAATCTGAGGGCTCTCTTCGACTGATTTCAGGAGGTCTCAGAGCCTGAGAACAGCCACTCTTTAAAGCGTCCTGCTCCAGAATGAAGGTAAATCCCGGGGGAATCCCTGAGAAAGGTCATCCCAAATCACACATCATTGTCGAGATGCAGAGACCTCATAGCTGAAACTCTTTCATTTCGTCTGGCGTCCGATGCGATCACCAGCTTGGCTGGAAAAATTGAAATCTGCCACCACAGCTGTCCCTACCGCTGTTTGTTTCTAAAATATCAACACCTGGCACCACACAGTTGCTCTCTCACAACGAGAAATTATTGCTTTGACTAAAAGGATAAAGCGTGGCCACAGTGAGCACGTGTGACCATGGCTGACAAATGGCTTGTGTCAAATTCTCTGGAGATAAATACGTAAGCCCTCCTGAGGAGACAGCACAGATGGATCCTCTTACCGAGGCAATCTCTTGTCCAAGCCAGTGGTCGTTGCTGTCCAGAAGGATCTCTGTTTAGGTCACACACCACTAGCTTTTACTTCTCAATGACAAGAAGCCAATGTTACTGACGGCCACCACCCCTCCCCCTAAACCATACCACCAGGAAGACCCCTGACTATCAGGTCAAATGCGCAATCACCGGCTATGCCAGTGGCATGAGGTGTCATACGTACATACACAGTAGCATCAACAATTCCTAGCAAGGCCATTAAAAGAGGGAAAAAAGCTTTTTTCCCTTTGGCATAATATTCAGTTAATATTTCAAAGTTTTCAAGAAATCACACTTTGCTTTCTCCTTCAGATTCTACTTGAATCTGTTAACATGGCAGAGTAGTTAAAAGGATGAACTTTAAGACACTTAGATGAGAGCCCGAGCTCTGCCACTCTTTAGCTGTTTGACCCTGGACATGTACTCTATTATTCTAAGCCTGTTTTTTGAATCAGGAAAATGGAATAGTAACAGGTGCTCTTTTAAAGGGCAATGAGAATCAAATGTTGTGATTTAAGTGCAATTCACAACCGTGCCTGGCTCAGTGTCAGAGGTCCAGAATTGGCAGCTATTGTGAAGCTCCCAAGTTGTGCTAATGGATTTCCACCTATTATCTCATTTAATCTTAATTTAAATCTTAATACCAGTGGATAAAATCATTAAAAAATAATTATTGGGCAAAGACTGTCTTATGAAATTATTTTTGAAAGAAAAACTACATTAATATAGAAATATGTGTCTTAGTAATGTTTATAAGTTTGTATGTCTGTTTTCATGATACTTAGACGAGGTAGACTTTTTCCAACGATTACGTTCTCTCATGCTGTCTGGGAATTTAGCTCCAGATAGAACTGATCTGAATCATTTGATATTTAGCCTTTCACCATATGAACTGACCATTTTGCTCAGCGCAAGGCCACTGACCACAGGGCTGGGAAATGATGTCATTAAATTGCAGAAGGGGTAAGCTCTAGAACAACAACAAAAAAATAGGTCAGGAGTAGCTTTGGTAAATTTGTGGTTTGGGTGGCTTTTGGAGGTCAGATGAGTATAAGACCAGGAAATATGATGAAAAGATAAATACATTTTAGGACTGAAACTGTTTATTCCAAATGAGAGATGTGTTTGGCCTTTGTTCCTCTTTAGTGATACAGTTGAACCTTGAAACTATGAAATTTGAACAGTTGCCAACAAAATAATTCAGTAAGCTTTATGATGAATTTTGCTTCAATACAAAGTTCCTTTGAAGATCCAAATTAATCTAAAACTCATTTATTAATAGCTAAGAATTAAATTACATTTGTTGCTGACCTCCTTGGGGTTGGTCCATAACTACATTTCAGTTAAATGACAGAAGAGCTATTTAATAATCCTGACCTTTGGAGCTCTCCTCTTGAGTGGTAAGATCATTACAGGCATAAGAAAGATACTGGATCCTCTGTAACATGCATACTGTAAGACTTCTACTTCGAGGAGTCAAGTCGGAACTCAACTCCATCTTACCAATCCATATGAGAAAAGTGTTTTTAAGAAGAACAGGTCTTGGGGCTTCCCCGGTGGGGCTTCCCCGGTGGGGCTTCCCCGGTGGCGCTTCCCCGGTGGCGCAGTGGTTGCGCGTCCGCCTGCCGATGCAGGGGAACCGGGTTCGCGCCCCGGTCTACTATAAAGTAATTTTTAAAAGCCCAAAATAGGGCTTCCCTGGTGGCGCAGTGGTTGAGAGTCCGCCTGCCGATGCAGGGGAAGCGTGTTCATGCCCCGGTCTGGGAGGATCCCACATGCCGCGGAGCGGCTGGGCCCGTGGGCCGTGGCCGCTGGGCCTGCGCGTACGGAGCCTGCGCTCCGCGACGGGAGAGGCCACAATAGAGGGAGGCCCGCCTACCACAAAAAAAAAAAAAAAAAAAAAAAAAAAAAAAAAAAGAACAGGTCTTGAGGTGTATCTACTCAATTTCTTAGTAATTTCTATAGCATATTGTTTTCATTAGGACCTTAGAAACTCTGATTTACAAAGAGAATACTCAAAGACCCTCCCCTCCTGAATGTTACAGATATGAAATAAGCTCAGAGAGGGGAAGTAATTTGCCCAAGGACACAGTCTTTTCGTGGCTGAGCTGGGTCTACCAGTAAGGTCTTCTGGTTCTTTATTCACTGCTCAGTTCAGTTAATGAAATGACTGCATAGAGAGTTTGGGGGACATTTCTAATGTGCTATCTTTCTTTAAAAAATATGGCCACGTTGACTTTAATCAGCAGGTTTATTTGAATCCTACCTGATCACTCCCTTTGGGACCAACAGACTGCTTTGGTAAAATGACTTGAGATATGTGTAGTTCAATATTAACTAGTCTGTAGAATAACTGAATATGTAATTTTGGTGTTCCAGTTAGGGTTTTTTGGTTGCAAGCAGCAGAAACTAGGCCCACAGTGAATTTGTTGAAGCAATAATGAAGAACAACATTCAGAAAGGCACAAACCAGGGTGGTTCTATTTCAATACTTTCTCCAAGTGAGTATGCAGTTTTTGTTGATATTAATGGGCTTTTTGTTTGGTTTTTATTTCGGGTTTTTTTTTTTTTAACCCTCGCATTACTCTCCTCAAGATTTGAATTCCCAAGAGGACGACTCCAAGTGGCATAACTCAGGCAACTTCTCTGTCCCTTGACATCAAAACAAGACTGTGAACCTTGGGAGAAAGAACGATCAGACGCTTCAAAAGTTCAGGGTGCTGTTAACGATGGAACGGCTAAAGGACGCTGGGCAGCAAAATCAGCACCACCGTCCTTGGCTTCGCTTTATGGTGGTCATCCCATCCTCTTGGTGAGGCCTCCCAAGGTTCAAGCATCTTTAGTTCAAACATATCTTTCAGAAGTTAACATACGAGGACAGGGACCACATTCTGTGTGTCTTTTATGTCCTTTCCCACGACCCCCCTCTCCTCTCCTGAGCCACGAGCGGGACTTACTAGGCACTCATTATTTGATTGAACTGGACTCGAGCACTTCACCTAAACTCTTATGCCTGTTGCGGTGAGTTGGCTCACAATCTTATGGAATATGAGAGCCGGGAGAGCGACTTCATAGATAGAGAAGTAAATACTGTAGAATCTGGAATGCCGTGTAAGCACAGCAGTTCTTGGGTTGGCCAAAAAGGTCATTCAGGTTTTGACCTTTCTGGCCAACCCAATAGTATGCTAGCACAATCATGACCAATGCCACGAGGAATTTAAAGCGCTTGTGCTACTCCCCTGTTCATTGCAGCATTATTCACAATAGCCAAGTATGGAAACAACCTAAGTGTCTCTCAACGGATGAATGGACAAAGAGGAAGACGTGGTGCGTTTCCCTGGCGGCGCAGTGGTTAAGAATCCACCTGCCAATGCAGCGGACATGGGTTCGAGCCCTGGTCCAGGAAGATCCCACATGCTACAGAGCAACTAAGCCCGTGCACCACAACTACTGAGCCTGCACTCTAGAGCCCATGAGCCACAACTACTGAGCCCACGTGCCACAACTCCTGAAGCCCGCATGCCTAGGGTCCGTGCTCCGCAGCCAGAGAAGCCACCGCAACGAGAAGCCCGCGCACCGCAATGAAGAGTAGCCCTCGCTTGATGCAACTAGAGAAAGCCTGCACGCAGCAATGGAGACCCAACACAGCCCAAAATAGAGATTAATTAATTTTTTAAAAGTTGTATGGGGTGTGTGTGTGTATAATATTTTTCAGCTGTGCAGCCATGGGAAAGAAGGAAATCTTGCCGTGTGCAACCAAACGGATGGAACTTGAGGGCATTATGCTAAGTGAAATAAGTCAGACAAAGGAAGACAAATACTGTAGGATTTCAGTTATATATGGAATCCAAAATAGCCAAAGCTACAGAAACAGAGAGTAGAAAGTAGGTTACCAGGGGCTGTGGGGTGGGGTAAGTGGGAAGATGTTGATTAAAAAGTACAAACTGCCAGTTAGAAGATGAATAAGTTCTGGAGATCTAATGCACAGCGTTGTGATTATAGTCAATGATGCTGTATTATATGTTTGAAAGTTGCTGAGAGAGTAGATCTTAAATGTTCTCACCACAAAAAAGAATTGGTAATTATGTAATGCGATGCAGGGAAGCGTCAGTTAATGCTATGGTGTAACCACGTTGCACGTGTATTGAATCACTACATTGTACACCTTAAATTTACACGATGTTGTATGTCAGTTATATCTCAGTAAACCCGAGGTGGGTGGGAGGCACATGTCCTAGAGCCAAATTACCAAGTTAGGGTAAATTCTGCCACTAATCAACCATGTAACATTAGGCAGGTTATTTCATCTCTATATGCCTCAGATTCCTTATTTGTAAAAATGAGGTTAAATAATCAATTCTATATTGTCATCAGGAATAAACAGTTTAATATATGAAGAATGCTTAGAACACCCAGTTGATGGCAACTTAATTGTTATCATCACCACTATCAGAAACTTTCAGACAGCGTTGACAGTTTGGTGAAGACGGGTTGCTTTCTCCAGCTTTTGTGGCCCTTGTTGGAATGGTGACAACAGATGGATTATAACAAGACCATGTTTAGTAAGGTAACTGCGTTCAGAATTTGTGCTAGAAATTTGCTTTTTTCCTCGTGTCTGTTAAACACTTCCTCAAAAGCTGCCTTTGCAGTTTTCACTTTATTTTTACAAATACGAAACTTGTGAGCAGACTCAGCTGAACTCAAGAAGATCTGCCTTCATTTCTTCCCAAGCATATGAATCTGCATTTACAATGACTTCACATTTAATCAGGGAATTGTCTTGTGATTATTCACTGCCCATTAATCAGTGTGCCCCCTTAAAAGGTGACAAATGGTGGTTTCTTTCAAGTTTCAAAGAGGCCAGTTTAATCTGGGCCTTCTGTTGCTTTGTTAGGGAAATCGAATGCCCAGAATTGTTCTTCGGTTTTCCCTAGTTGCTCAGAGGTCATGGGAAAGTAGATGTGAGAGCTCCAGTGTGATTCATCATTGCCGGACGAAATCCTGTGCTCTCCGGGCACAGCCTTCTGACCAATGGCGCTCACATTCTCTGCCTCTTTGTGAAATGATCCACTCCCAAGTAAATGCAGCCGTGACTCTGAGAAGGAAAGGTAGTACGCGGTCACACCTGAGGTTACAGCTGTTCCCACCTGGTATGAGAAGTTGACTGGGCTTCTCTGTGTCTGCCTCAATGAAGCTTCCTCCTCCTTTCCTTGGGTCTTTACTTCTCTTGCCTTAAGAGTACAGGCTAACAGACCTGTGTAAGTTAAAGCTTAGAATCCATGTCAGACAAAGCACAGCCTCGTCTGAAACAAGGTGCATAAATGGCCCGCTGAGTATCTATGTCCTGTAGATGTTTGTGCCCAGGGCAGGTTTTGCACAATGAATTTCATTGCCCAGTAAATGTTCTTATTCTCTCAGAGTTGGTATTGGACACACTTAGGTCTTTTTATTAGTGATCAGCATGGTGACTTCTCTTTCCTCTCCTTTTTCTGGCTCAGGAGAAGGAACCTTCCTTGAGACCCAGAGAGGGAGGAAATTTTCATCTTAGAGGCAGAAAAGTACCTAGAAAGTATCTAAGAAGGATGTCTGGAAAGTGTGTCCAGTTGTGACAACTGGAGAGATACGTCATGCCTCCACAGAAAAGCCCCCCTCTCTTCTAGTGTGTGATTCATTCATTCATCCATCCATTCATTCATTCAGCATTTACTTTGAACTTTTATGTGTCCTCTCTGTACTAAACCTCTGGGAAATAAAATCAAATTTGGTCCTGCCCCTGTCTTCAGTTTGCCCAGAGACAGTTGGTGAGACAGGCAAGTAAACTAATAATTACCTAAAGAGGTTAGAGCCTCGCTCTTCCGAGGGTGGTCCCCTGAGAACCTGTTAGAGGTTCAGAATCTCAGCCCCACCCCGGACCTACTGAGTTGAGTCAGCATTTTTACAAGATTCCAAGATGATTCACATGCACATTAAGGTACCATCAGAGGCATGCGTAGTGCACTACGTAAGACTAGGGCACAGGGCGCAAGCCTTCTGGACTCTGTGAGCTCCTTGCCTTTCGCGCCCCACAACCATCCTGCTGTCAATTAGCATTATGTCCCCAGGGCACTCGGCTGGCAGTTACACTGTGCTAAGGATGTGGTGCAAAGTAGGTAGAGTTAGGCAGAACGCAGCCACAACTCTAGGGGGTGCGACTTGTACGTAGCCCCTCAGGCTCCTCACTGTGACCCTTGAGGCAAAGAATAAGTATTTTGCTTTCCTTCTCACCCCTAATCTCTGCAGAGGGAAGGGGAAAACTTGGGTCAATGATCAAAGGCTTCTGGGTAGCAGATGAAGCAAGGCTGATATGACTATGAGTTTCTCTGAGGAGTTTTCTGCTTTTGCCCTTGCACTTCTCACTTCAAGAATCTGATGAAAGCTATGTACCTGCCTCCCCGACACTCACACAGGGAAGACGCGCGAAGTTGCTCATCATTTAGGAGACTCACGGATCTTCTCAAGCCCAAACCCCCTTAAGGTTCACATTCCCCAGGTTAAGAGCCTCTGACTCACAGAAATGGTAGGAAAAATTATACCTGCTTTTCCTGTAACACACTGAAAGGTTTTACTCCACGCGGAGAATTTTACTATGCAGTTGATATTCGTTATATTCCTTAATCTTTGCAACAGGACTCTCTGGTAGGTCTTTACCGTCACCATTTAACAGATGAGGAAATTGAAAGATAGGTTTTTAAATTGCCCATGGCCACACACTAAAAAGAGTCAGAAGTGGAAACCAAATGCCAACCTGACTGGAGCATACATGCCCTCAGCACCATGCATACGGCCTTCCCAGAGTAAAATGCTGCTTTTAAAAATAAGGTGACAAATGTACTTAATGCCACTAAATTGTACACTTAAAATGGTTAAAGTGGTCAGTTTTATGTTGTGTGTATTTTACTACACTAAAAATAAAAGAGGGCAAAAACTGAGAATATGTACCTCACGCAGAATAAGATGTTTAGAAATGTTCAACGTCTCCAAGTCCCTCTAGACTCTCTGATTCACCATCCTTTTTTTTCTAAAAAGTAATGAAATAACCAAACCAAAATTTAGGCAACTTTACCCCCTGTTGACCACATTTGGAAACCCTCACTGCGTCCTGCTCAAACCACAGACCCATCCAAAGTCCCCGCGTACTGTTTGCAACATAGACTTTGAATTTGTGGTCACCCTCTAAGAGGCCACAGATTTGAGATATTCATGCAGGCCCTGCAGAGTATAGAACTTTTTAAGAAATATTGTTTCTTATTCTGTCTTTAAGTACCAGTATGAAAAATCCTGTCAAATAACAACCTTTAAGCATCATCTTAAAGGCCGATGCTAAAGGCCACTTGGAGAAGTGGTTTAAGAACACAGATGGTGCGTAGTTCAGATCTTGCATCTGCTGCTTTTTAGTTCTGTGATCCAGGGCATGTTTTAACCTTTTTATGTTTTTTTTCCCCCAATCTGGAAAGTGGGAATAATAGTAAGATACACCTTCTGGGGTGGTTATGAGGATTAAACAAGGTAATACGAGTAAACGTTTTTGTAGGAAGCCTGGTCCATGCAGAGCAAGCACTGAATAAATAAATGCTCATGTTGATGGTGAAGGTGATGATGATGATCAGATGTTATTCAGAGTCTGAAGATTCTCCTGAATCACTTAGATGTGGTGTCTCATGCTGTCTTTGATAATCCATCCCCATGACTATGACTTCTGTAGTATCTTTGGTTTTTTTAATTTCTTAAATTATTTTTGGTAGTATCTTTTTATTGACAGAATAAGCCCCTTTTCAGTGTTTGGAGATATAATTGAAGTATACCAAAATGCACATATGTTCAGTGAATGATTTGATGAGTTTTTTTTTAAATTGATTTATGTATTTATTTTTGGCTGCGTTGGGTCTTCGTTGCTGCGCGCAGGCTTTCTCTAGTTGCGGCGGGCGAGCCCGGGCTACTCTTTGTTGCGGTGCGTGGGCTTCTCATTGCGGTGGCTTCTCTTGTTGCAGAGCACGGGCTCTAGAGCGCAGGCTCAGTAGTTGTGGCGCATGGGCTTTGTTGCTCCGCGGCATGTGGGATCGTCCCAGACCAGGGCTCGAACACGTGTCCCCTGCATTGGCAGGCAGATTCTTAACCACTGCGCCACCAGGGAAGTCCCGATTGGATGAGTTTTGAAATATGTTTATACCCATGCAGCTATCAACACAAGATAATGAATTTATCCATCACCCCCAAAAGTTTCCTTGTACCCCTTTGGCATCCCTCCCTCTCTCTCCCCATCAGTGGTTCTCTCCAGGCAGCCACTGACCTGCTTTCTCACAGAATAATCTTGAGGCATATTGAGGCATACTGGGGGTTCTCCTGCATTTTCTGTTAGACTGAGTATATCATTTTGTTCTCCTCTTAAATTTTATTATTTACATGTTTAGCTTCTCTTAAAAGTGGGAGGGGTTTTTGATGCACAGCCATTCAGCAACTACATAATAGCTTATCTCGATGAAGAAATCAAATATGCCAACCTCTCCTCGCTCTGAACTTCTCCTCTGAGTTATCCTGTCAAATGTGGCAGATTCTACTGCTGTTGTTTGTGTTGCCTGCTCAGTTGGCAACAGTCTTCTCCTTAACCAATACATTTTTGTTTCAGTATTGCAGCACAGATCATTTTAGAAGACATTTTAGGCAAGTGGAGGTGTTCAAGTTTCAGCTAAGATTCAAATGATCACCCTAAGTGAGGTGTAACTCCTAGAAATGGATCGGTTCACTCATACACAAGGGAAGATAACTGTCACAATTTATTTGTCTTCCTTGAAGGTGTCTTTTAACATTAATTGTAAGATACATCTCAATTTCTAAAACGTTAAATGTGGAAGGAAAGAGTTTCATCTTAGAACCCAAGAAACGTGGTGACCATAAACTGTTGATTGGCATTGTTCTTTAGCTTTTGCATTGTTTAAATTATTTTCTTCCTGTTGAAGAAGAATTATAAATTATATTTCTTTGTGCTCCATGCCATGCCTAACATAGAGTTCAAATATGTACAGAAACACAGAATTACCTAATGTCATCAGAAAGGGAGCCATACTTTATTTAGTCCATTCCTCTCATATTGCTCATGTGGAGAGGCACACAAAGGAGAAACATCTTGCCCAGGTTCATGTAGTCTTTCCACAGTCTGGATTTGATTCCCAGTGGCCTGGTGTTCTGTCTGGTGTTCACTTGAGTAGAGTGCATCATTGGCAGAGTGGGGACTGGGAATGAACATTTAAAAAATTTCCCCGAAACTAACACAACGTTGTAAATCAACTGTGCTTCAATTAAAAAAAAAAAATCTCACAGGTAATTCTTAAATGTACTAGAGTTTGACTTGCTATACATGAGATTCTCAGAATTTATGCTCTTGATCTTTCCAGTCTGAAAAATTGAAGGGATTGATGCAGTCATATGAATAGAATGGCTTATAATTTTGCTGAGCCATGTAGTGGAATTATACTGTGGACCACAACACTAATATCTGGGCATGGGTCAGCTACCCAGTGACTGGGGCTTACTCATTACCCCATATTCACACTTAAACTCAGCTTCCTTCCCTCCTTCCTTCATTTATTGACTCATTTCATTAGTCATTTATTAAGCTCCTCCTTTTACCAGACACTCGTCTAGAATTTAGACACTGTTATGAGGTTTCAATGCCAATTTAGCCTGGCAAGTTTCCTGGCTTCTAGTGTGGACGAGTGAAACTATAAACAAATAATAAGATGGACGAACTGTGCTACAATTGCAGACTTTAATAAAGATTATGAAGGAAAATTACAGGGAGTTGCATTTATTCTGAAGCCTGAAGGATGAGCAGAAATCACAGGCAAAAAATAACTCCCCTCTGACGATGTAATCTCAATATTTCATTTGGACACAAACCCAATGTCATATGAATATTTAATCTTGACTCATACCTCATGGTTCTGAAAACTGGAATTCATCTAGTGCTTTTATTCTGGATATTACATTCCTGATGCCCAAAAGACTCTGAGTAAACATTTCACAGATGCCTTGGGAAGTAATGGAACACCTTTGACAGGACACTGCTTATGGACAGAAGCCCTGAATGTTGTCCTCTGTAGCCCCAGCCCTACCTCAACACTGACCCAGCCACTGTGAATCTGGCAACTCTCCTTCAGTGTCCTAAGGAGACCTTAAGTGTTGGTCACCTTAACTGGATGATAGGTGATGATGGCGTTCCAGAATGGAGGCGTTTGGGAGATTGCAGCCTCTATCCCTCGTGGGCGTTGAGGATCTGCTATAATGTGCCTGTGCCCTGCATGGAGTTTCTTTGAGTTTCTTCCCAAGGAAGCTGTTTTCTTTCATTTTTGCCTCCTTCAGGCGTTTCACCTCACATTTATTATACTTTGAACCACACCCTTTACATTAATAGATTGTGTTACTTTCGTTTTCAAGTAAATATTTGGATAGATGTGTTTAAATCACAGTTGGCCCTTGAACAACATGGGTTTCAACTGCATGGGTCTCCTTATACATGGATTTGTTCAATAAATTTGTACAGGACTATACCATCCACGGTTGGTTGAATCTGTGGAACCACAGATACAGATAAAAGGGTCCAGTCATCAAGAAGACATAACAAACATGAATGTAAATATGCCTAATAAGAGAGCATCAAAATACGTGAAGCAAAAATACACAGAATTAAAGAGAAAATAGACACATCCACAGTTTGTAGTTGGATATTTCAACACTCCTCTTTCAGCAGCTGACAAAACAACTGCATCAAAAATCCAATAAAACTAATCTATGACAAAGGAGGCAAGGATATACAATGGAGAAAAGACAGTCTCTTCAATAAGTGGTCCTGGGAAAACTGGACAGCTACATGTAAAAGAATGAAATTAGAACATTCCCTAACACCGTACACAAAAATGAACTCAAAATGGAGTAAAGACCTAAATGTAAGACTGGACACTGTAAAACTCTTGGAGGAAAACATAGGCAGAACACTCTGAGACATAAATCACAGCAAGATCTTTTTTGACCCACCTCCTAGAGAAATGGAAATAAAAACAAAAATAAACAAATGGGACCTAATGAAACTTAAAAGCTTTCGCACAGCAAAGGAAACTATAAACAAGACGAAAAGACAACTCTCAGAATGGGAGAAATATTTGTAAATGAATCAACGGACAAAGGATTAATCTCCAAAATATATAAACAGCTCATGCAGCTCAATATTAGGAAAACAAACTACCCCATCCAAAAATGGACAGAAGACCTAAACAGACATTTCTCCAAAGAAGATGTACAGATGACCAAGAGGCACATGAAAAGATGCTCAACATCACTAATTATTAGAGAAATGCAAAGCAAAACTACAATGAGGTATCACCTCACACCAGTTAGAATGGGCATCATCAGAAAATCTACAAACAGTAAATGCTGGAGAGGGTGTGGAGAAAAGGGAACCCTCTTGCACTGTTGGTGGGAATGTA
>NC_041231.1:27530360-27536224 GCF_002837175.3 Physeter macrocephalus
CAGCACTATTTACAATAGCCAGGCCATGGAAGCAACCTAAATGCCTATCAACAGATGAATGGATAAAGAAGATGTGGTACATATATACAATGGAATATTACTCAGCCATAAAAAGGAATGAAATTGGGTCATTTGTGACCCAATGGATGGACGTGGATCCAATGTGGATGGACCTAGAGACTGTCATACAGAGTGAAGTAAGTCAGAAAGAGAAAAACAAATACCGTATATTACCGCATATATATGGAATCTAGAAATACGGTACAGATGAACCAGTTTGCAAGGCAGAAATAGAGACACAGATGTAGAGAATAAACATATGGACACCAAGGGGGGAAGGTGGGGGTGGGGGGTGGGATGAATTGGGAAATTGGGATTGATATGTATACACTAATGTGTATAAAATGGAAAACTAGTAAGAACCTGCTGTATAAAATAAGTAAATAAAATTCAAAAAATGAAAAAAAAAATCTAATAAAGATACAGAAGATATGAGCATAATATTAACCCCTTGACCTAGTTGACATTTATAGAACCCTTCACCCAACAACAGCAGAATATACATGCTTTTCGAGTGTACATGTTCATACATGTACCACAGCCATATGGTGGGCCATAACACAAGTCTTAAATATAAAAGGATTTCAGGGACTCCCCTGGTGGCACAGTGGTTAAGAATCGGCCTGCCAATGCGGGGACACGGGTTCGATCCCTGGTCCGGGAAGATCCCACATGCTGCAGAGCAACTAAGCCCATGCGCCACAACTACTGAGCCTGCACTCTAGAGCCTGTGAGCCACAACTACAGAAGCCTGTGTGCCTAGAGCCTGTGCTCCGCAACAAGAGAAGCCACCGCAATGAGAAGCCCGCGCACCGCAACGAAGAGTAGCCCCCGCTCACCTCAACTAGAGAAAGCCTGTGCACAGCAATGAAGACCCAATGCAGCCAAAAATAAATTAATTAATTTTAAATATATATATATATATATATATTAAAAAAAAATAAAAGGATTTCAATCATTCTTTGTTTTGTGGCCTAACTTATGATCCTGGGGCATGTTCTATGTGCATCTGAGAAGAACGTTTATGCTATTGCTCTTGGATGGAATGTTACATAACTGTTAGGTGCATTAGATCTAACAGGTAGTTTAAGTCCAATGTTTCCTTATTAATTTTCTGTCTAGATGATCTATCCATTGTTGAAAGTTTACCTGGTTCATTTTTGTATTTCCCTTTTTTCTGCTAGATCCCCTTTCTTTTTACACATTATTAGCATTTCTTTATAAACCGTATCTGTTAAACCCAGTATCCGAGTCATCTTAAAGTTGGTCCCTGTAGATTATTTTTTCTCATGAGTGGATCATGTTTTCTCATTTTTTTCATTTGTTGAGTAGTTTTAGGTAGTATTGTAAGCATTGTCAATTAGATCTAGAGAGTCTGCATTCTGCTGTAGTCCTCTGAAGAATATTGATTTTTTTCTTTTTCAAAACAATGTTTAACTTGACTGAACTCAGTCTGTAAAGTCTGTCTCCTCTGCTTTGGGCTGTAGCCGAAATCCTCATGAACTCTTTTTGTAGCCTCACTTGGGCTTCTTGGGGTCTGCCCTATAAATATATAGTTCAGGGATCAGTCAGAGATTTGGGAAGAATTTATACATAGAAATTGGTGCTCTCCCTCTCTGAATCTTTTCTTTGGGAATTTCCTCCAACATTTTCTAGTACCTCTAGTTGCTCTGAACTTTGTCCTCTGGTTCTTCAAGCCAGTAAGACTGCAAGTGTTCTATGTGAAATTTAAACCCAGCAAAGCACAGTCTAAAGCTTGCCGTGAGGCTGAAAGCTGTAAAAGATTAGGAAATTCAACAACCACCATTCCCTTCTTCCAAGTGGTGACTCTGCTCCAATATGTGACCTTTTGGTCATTCTCTAATGCCTCCAGATACTTGCTTTTAGCATTTATATTTATGCAGGACGATTGGTCTGTTAGGAGCTTCTAGAATCAGAATATGTATGTTTACTCTTCACACCGTTTAAAATTTATCTTCTCTTATGTATTCACTTATCACTCTTTTGAGAATCTATGTGGTATACTCACATCTTCCCCTTGTTGTGGCACATCCTTTAACATTATTTGTCTAACCTTCAAAATATCCCATGGAATAACTGCCAAATTTCCAACAACACAGTGGTAATCTCACCAATTGAAATGTAGAAGTGGATATTCGGATAGCTTTTTGGTTCAGATAAAGTGTTAAGTGTACATGATCTCACTCTGTTGGCAAGCTGAAAAGTATAATTGCCTCTTCTACTTCTGATAGAAATAAGTATCTTTCTGTGTCAAGAATTCAGGTTCCCAAAATCATTGTAAAGAGTAGTATGAAACACACATGAAGATGAAGTTAATCTTTGAGTTCTGTCTCTGCAACTTGTAAGTTGTGTGATCTTGGGCAAGTGGTCCTGGGCTTCAGTTTCCTCATGTGCAAAATCAAGAAAAATTAATGGTTTTTAGCACTTAGAATACTACTGTTAAATGTTAATCATATATATATTTTGTGTTTATATAACTTGATTACACTGATGAATTTGGTAGAGTAGGGAGAACTGAATTATGTAATGATCTGAGTTCAGATTCTGCCGCAAACTGGAGTCTTGATGCTTGGTTCATTGGAGGAGATTTGATATTATATCATGATAAGATCTATATGATATGATTTGATATATGGTATGGTATGATGATATATTATTACTAAAAAAAGAAAATAAATTGTTTCCTCCCATGTGGAATGATTTATTTTAATGTGTCATTGGAGACCAAAAGGAAGGGATTTGTTGGCTTTTTGATATCTTCTCTCACTGGTTCAGAACCAAAGTAGTGGATGAAGAAGTTCTCTGTGTTGTGTCTGGGTTGTGGAGCCCAGAGTAATCCTGGGAAGCTGGAGAAGACACTGCCCTTGGAAGTTTAAGTGTGATAAATTGGGCCTTTCTAGATGCTAGAGAGTGCTGTTGGAGTTATTCCAGAAAACAGGATCTAGGGTTACCCTATGTGGCTTCTCACATCCTGGTTAATATTTTAACAAAATATTTAACTACTAAATTAAATAACTAAATTGTGGCAGTAGTATAGTATTAGTTAGTACATATTTCACATTGCCTTTTTCATTTTTATTTTTTAAATTTTCTATTGGAGTATAGTTGATAACGTTGTATTACTTTCAGGTGTACAGCAAAGTGATTCAGTTATACATGTATCTATTCTTTTTCGAATTCTTTTCCCATTTACATTATTACAGAGTACTGAGCGGTGCTCTTGATGCTATACAGTAGGTCCTTGTTGGTTATTTTAGATACAGCAGTGTGTACATGTCCATCCCAAACTCACAATCTGTCCCTCCTCCCCACCCTTCCCCCCAGTAACCATAAGTTCATTCTCTAAGTCTATGAGTCTGTTTCACATTGCCTTTTTTAAAATGAAGCAAAGAGAACAAAGGAAGACCAAGACCTCTTAGTTCTTGTAACCTTAAAAATCTTGGGGGAGTAGAGGTCATTCTGCCAACACACTCATCAAAATCTAACTTCTATTATAAAGTAATTTCTAATATTAATTTATGCAGTTATAATAAGCTGCATGTCTACTAAACAATCACTAATGTTACATTTTTATTATTACCTTTTTAAAAATAAATAACCATTAATAATCATATCTTCCATTTTTATTGTAGTTTTCAAAGTACCTTCTTAAGTTAGCTCCTCCTTACAACCTTGAGAAGTAAATAGCCCATTGACAGATGAATGTATAAAGAAGATATGGTGTATATAATACACACACACACACACACACACACAAACAATAGACTATTACTCAGCCATAAAAAAGAATGAAATAATGCCATTTGCAGCAGTATGGATGGACATAGAGATTATCATACTAAGTGGAGTCAGACCGAGAACGATAAATATGATATTGCTTATATGTGGAATCTTAAAAATATACAAATGATCTAATTTACAAAACAGAAATAGACTCATAGACATGGAAAACAAACTTATGGTTACCAAAGGGGAAAGTGGGGAAGAGACAAATTAGGAATTTGGGATTAACAGATATACACTACTATGTATAAAATATATGAACAACAGGACCTACTGCATAGCACAGGGAACTAGATTCAGTATTCTATAATAACCTATAATGGAAAAGAATCTGAAAAAATATATTTCTATATATATTTCTGAATCACTTTGCTGTACACCTGAAACTAACACAACATTGTAAATCAACTATACTTCAATAAAAAAAAAAAGAAAAGATAAGCAGATTAAGACAGGTATTAGGACACGAAACTGGCACCTAAGGAGACCGTTTTGTTTTTTTTTTTCCTCTCATCCATAGAGAGGACTCATTAGCTGACCCAGATCTAGGACACTGTGTCCTTAAATTCAGGTGGTCTCAAACACAGTGTTCTGTCTCCTGAAGAGATCATTGTCCTCTACATCATTTGTACTTCTTAAAATTTTATGAGATAGTATTCACTTTTTCTTACGAGAATGGTAATAAATGCTATGTAGAAAATACAAAAAAACCCTCAAGAACAAAATAGGTTTCCTATTATCCAGGATACCTTGCTAGCTTTCTAGGTTTTTCTTCGGTGCATAAATATAATATATAAAATTTATTTTACTAAATTAGAATATTATGTAACAATACCTTTTCCCATTTACTGTATTGAGAAAACTATCATGTCATTTAAAGTTCTAAAATAAGACTCTTTTTTTTTTTTTTTTTTTTTTTCACATCTCCCATACCTGTCTAATGCATGTTCTGGGATGTTTTTAAAAACACTCCATCTCCATTTCTGGATTTTGTACCTTATTCCCACCCATCCCAGCTTTATTTATTTTTTGTTTGTTTTCTTTTCTGTTTTTAACATCTTTAATGGAGTATAATTGCTTTACAATGGTGTGTTAATTTCTGCTGTATAACAAAGTGAATCAGCTATACATATGCATATATCCCCATATCTCTTCCCTCTTGCGTCTCCATCCCCCCCTCCCTATCCCACCCCTCTAGGTGGACACAAAGCACTGAGCTGATCTCCCTGTGCTATGCGACTGCTTCCCACTAGCTATCTATTTTACATTTGTTGTGTATATATGTCCATGCCACTCTCTCACTTCGTCCCAGCTTACCCTTCCCCCTCCCCGAGTCCTCATGTCCATTCTCTAACATCTGCGTCTTTATTCCTGTCCTGCCCTTAGGTTATTCAAAACCTTTTTTTTTTCTTTTTTAGATTCCATATATATGTGTTACCATACATTGTTTGTTTTCCTCTTTCTGACTTACTTCACTCTGTATGACAGTCTCTATCTAGCTCCCTCCACTTCATTACAAATAACTCAATTTCGTTTCTTTTTATGGCTGAGTAATATTCCGTTGTATATACGTGCCACAACTTCTTTATCCATTCATCTGTCGATGGACACTTAGGTTGCTTCCATATCCTGGCTATTGTAATTAGAGCTGCAGTGAACATTGTGGTACATGACTCTTTCTGAATTATGGTTTTCTCAGGGTATATGCCCACTAGTGGGATTGCTGGGTCGTATGGTAGTTCTATTTTTAGTTTTTGAAGAAACCTCCATACTGTTCTCCATAGTGGCTGTATCAGTTTACATTCCCACCAACAGTGCAAGAGGGTTCCCTTTTCTCCACAACCTCTCCAGCATTTACTGTGTGTAGATTTACTGATGATGCCCGTTCTAACTGGTGTGAGGTGATACCTCATTGTAGTTTTGGTTTTCATTTCTCTCATGATTAGTGATGTTGAGCATCCTTTCATGTGCCTCTTGGCCATCTGTATATCTTCTTTGGA
>NC_041231.1:27536255-27537083 GCF_002837175.3 Physeter macrocephalus
TTCCCAGCACCACTTATTGAAGAGGCTCTCTTTTCTCCGTTGTGTATTCTTGCCTCCTTTATCAAAGATAAGGTGACCATATGCACGTGGGTTTATGTCTGGGCTTTCTATCCTATTCCATTGATCTATATTTCTGTTTTTGTGCCAGTACCATACTGTCTTGATTACTGTAGCTTTGTAGTAGAGTCTGAAGTCAGGGAGTCTGATTCCTCCAACTTCGTTTTTCTTTCTCAAGATTGCTTTGGGGGGCTTCCCTGGTCATGCAGTGGTTAAGAATCTGCCTGCCAATGCAGGGGACACGGGTTTGACCCTGGTCTGGGAAGATCCCACGTGCCACAGAGCAACTAAGTCCATGCGCCACAAATACTGAGCCTGTGCTCTAGAGCCCACGAGCCACAACTACTGAAGCCCACGTGCCAAAACTACTGAAGCCTGCGTGCCTAGAGCCCGTGCTCCACAACGAGAGAAGCCACCGCAATGAGAAGCCCGCGCACCACAACAAAGAGTAGCCCCCACTCACCGCAACTAGAGAAAGGCCGCGTGCAGCAACAAAGACCCAAAACAGCCAGAAATAAATAAATAAAATAAATAAATTTTTTTTAAAAAGATTGCTGTGGCTTTCGGGGTCTTTTGTGTTTCCATACAAATTGTGCAATTTTTTGTTCTAGTTCTGTGAAAAATGCCATTGGTAGTTTCATAGGGATTGCATTGAATCTGTAGATTGCTTTGGGTGGTAGAGTCATTTTCACAATGTTGATTCTTCCAGTCCAAGAACATGGTATATCTCTCCATCTGTTTGTATCATCTTTAATTTCTTTCATCAGTGTC
>NC_041231.1:27537800-27538842 GCF_002837175.3 Physeter macrocephalus
GTGCATTAATTTTGTATCCTGCTACTTTACCAAATTCATTGATTAGCTCTAGTACTTTTCTGGTAGCATCTTTAGGATTCTCTGTGTATAGTATCATGTCATCTGCAAACAGTGACAGTTGTACTTCTTCTTTTCCGATTTGTATTCCTTTTATTTATTTTTTCTTCTCTGATTGCTATGGCTAAAACTTCCAAAACTATGTTTTTAATAGTGGTGAGAGTGGGCAACCTTGTCCTGTTCCTGATCTTAGTGGAAGTGGTTTCAGTTGTTCACCATTGAGGACGATGTTGGCTGTGGGTTTTTCATATATGGTCTTTATTATGTTGAGGTAAGTTCCCTCTGTGCCTACTTTCTAGAGGGTTTTCTTCACAAACGGTGTTGAATTTTGTCGAAAGCTTTCTCTGCATCTGTTGAGATGCTCATATGGTTTTTCTCCTTCAGTTTGTTAATATGGTGTATCACATTGATTGATTTGCATATATTGAAGAATCCTTGCATTCCTGGGGTAAACCCCACTTGATCATGGTGTATGATCCTTTTAATGTGCTGTTGGATTCTCTTTGCTAGTATTTTGTTGAGGATTTTTGCATCTATGTTCATCAGCATTATTGGCCTGTAGTTTTCTTTCTTTGTGACATCTTTGTCTGGTTTTGATATCTGGGTGATGGTGGCCTTGTAGAATGAGTTTGGGAGTGTTCCTCCCTCTGCTATATTTTGGAAGAGTTTGAGAAGGATAGGTGTTAGCTCTTCTCTAAATGTTTGATAGAATTCGCCTGTGAAGCCATCTGGTCGTGGGCTTTTGTTTGTTGGAAGATGTTTAATCACCGTCTCAATTTCAGTGCTTGTGATTGGTCTGTTATAATTTCTATTTCTTCCTGGTTCAGTCTCAGAAGGTTGTGCTTTTCTAAGAATTTGTTCGTTTCTTCCAGGTTTTCCATTTTATTGGCATAGAGTTGCTTGTATTAATCTCTCATGATCCTTTGTATTTCTGCAGTGTCAGTTGTTACTTCTCTTTCATTTCTAATTCTGTTGATTTGAGTCT
>NC_041231.1:27539501-27543153 GCF_002837175.3 Physeter macrocephalus
AGAACCAGCTTTTAGTTTTATTGATCTTTGCTATTGTTTCCTTCATTTCTTTTTCATTTGTTTCTGATCTGATCTTTATGATTTCTTTCCTTCTGCTAACTTTGGGGTGTTTTTGTTCTTCTTTCTCTAATTGCTTTAGGCGTAAGGTTAGGTTGTTTATTTAAGATGTTTCTTGTTTCTTGAGGTAGGATTGTATTGCTATAAACTTCCCTTTTAGAACTGCTTTTGCTACATCCCATAGGTTTTGGGTCGTCGTGTTTTCATTGTCATTTGTTTCTAGGTAGTTTTTGATTTGCCCTTTGATTTCTTCAGTGATCTGTTGGTTATTTAGTGGTGTATTGTTTAGCCTCCATGTGTTTTTATTTTTTCCAGAATTTTTCCTCTAATGGATATCTAGTCTCATAGCGTTGTAGTCCGAAAAGATACTTGATGCGATTTCAATTTTCTTAAATTTACCAAGGCTTGATTTGTGACCCAAGATATGATCTATCCTGGAGAAAGTTCCACGAGCACTTGAGAAGAAAGTGTATTCTGTTTTGAATGGAATGTCCTATAAATATCATTTAAGTCCATCTTGCTTAATGTATCGTTTAAAGCTTGTGTTTCCTTAGTTCATTTTGGATGATCTGTCCACTGGTGAAGATGTTAAAATCTCCTACTACGATTGTGTTACTCTTGATTTCCCCTTTTATGGCTGTTAACATTTGCCTTATGTATTGAAGTTCTCCTCTGTTGGGTGCATAAATATTTACAATTGTTATATCTTCTTCTTGGATTGATCCCTTGATCATTATGTAGTGTCCTTCTTTGTCTCTTGTAATGGTCTTTATTTTAAAGGCTGTTTTGTCTGATACGAGACTTGCTACTCCAGCTTTCTTTTGATTTCCATTTGCATGGAATATCTTTTTCCATCCGCTTACTTTCTGTCTGTATGTGTCCCTAGGTCTGAAGTGGGTCTCTTGTAGACAGCATATATACGGGTCTTCTTTTTGTATCCATTCAGCCAGTCTATGTCTTTTGACAGGAGCATTTAATCCACTCGTGTTTAAGGTAATTATTGGTATGTATGTTCCTATCACCATTTTCTTTATTGTAATGGGTTTGTTTTTGTAGGTCCTTTTCTTCTCTTGTGTTTCCCACTTAGAGAAGTTCCTTTAGCATTTGTTGTAGAGCTGGTTTGGTGGTGCTGAATTCTCGTAGCTTTTGCTTGTCTGTAAAGCTCTTGATTTCTCCATTAATATGTGTCTTGGCGTGTTTCTCCTTGGATTTATCCTGTATGGAGCTCTCTGCGCTCCCTGTACTTGAGTGTTTCCTTTCCCATATTACAGATTTTTTCAGCTATAATCTCTTCAAATATTTTCTTAGTGCCTTTTTCTCTTCTTCTTCTGGGACCCCTATAATTCGAATGTTGGTGCGTTTAATGTTGTCCCGGAGGTCTCTGAGACTGTCCTCAATTCTTTTCATTCTTTTTTCTTTATTCTGCTCTGTGGTAGTTATTTCCACTATTTTATCTTCCAGGCCACTTATCTATTTTTTGCCTCAGTTATTCTGCTATTGATTCCTTCCAGAGAATTTTAAATTTCATTTATTTTGTTGTTCATCATTGTTTGTTTGCTCTTTAGTTTTTCTAGGTCCTTGTTAAACGTTTCTTGTATTTTCTCCATTCTGTTTCCAAGACATTGTATCATCTTTACTATCATTACTCTGAATTCTTTTTTAGGTAGAAAAAGAATTTCCTCTTCATTTGTTTGGTCTGGTGGGTTTTTACCTTGCTCCTTCATCTGCTGTGCATTTCTCTGTCTTCTCATTTTGCCTAACTTACTGTGTTTGGGGTCTCCTTTTCGCAGGCTGCAAGTTCGTAGTTCCCGTTGTTTTTGGTGTCTGCCCCCATCGGCTACGGTTGGTTCAGTGTGTTGTGTAGGCTTTCTGGTGGAGGGACTGGTGCCTGTGTTCTGGTGAATGAGGCTGGATCTTGTTTTTCTGGTGGGTAGAACCACGTGTGGTGGTGTGTTTTGGGGTGTCTGTGAACTTAGTATGATTTTAGGTAGCCTCTCTGCTAATGGGTGGGGCTGTGTTCCTATGTTGCTACTTGTTTGGCATAGGGTGTCTAGCACTGTAGCTTGCTGCTCGTTGAATGCAGCTGGGTCTTAGCGTTGAGTTGGAGGTCTCTGGGAGAGCTTTCACTGTGTGATATTACGTGGGGCTGGGAGGTCTCTGGTGGACCAATGTCTTGAACTCGGCTCTCCCACCTCAGAGGCTCAGGCCTCACACCCGGCTGGAGCACCAAGACCCTGTCAGCCACACGGCTCAGAAGAAAGGGAGAAAAATAAATTAATTAGTTAATAAAATAAACTAAATGAAGTTATTAAGAAAATAAATAAAAATTATTAAAAATTAAAAAGTAATAAGAAAAAAAAAAGAAAGAAGAGAGCAATCAAACCAAAAACAAATCCACCAATGATAACAAGCGCTAAAGACTATACTAAAAAAATTAAAAATTAACAGACAGAAACCTAAGACAAATGGCAAAAGCAAAGCTATACAGACAAAATCACACAACATACACACACACACTCACAAAAAGAGAAAAAGGAAAAATATGTATATATATTTTTAAAAAAAGGAAGAGAGCAACCAAATCAATAAACAAATCTACCAATGTTAATAAGCTCTAAATACTAAACTAAGAGAAACATAAAGAAACAAATTAGATGCAAACTCCAAGTCTACAGTTGCTCCCAAAGTCCACCGCCTCACTTTGGGGATGATTTGTTGTCTATTCAGGTATTCCACAGATGCAGGGTACATCAAGTTGATTGTGGAGATTTAATCTGCTGCTCCTGAGGCTGCTGGGAGAGATTTCCCTTTCTCTTCTTTGTTCGCACAGCTCCCGGGGTTCAGCTTTGGATTTGGACCCGCCTCTGCGTGTAGGTCTCCTGAGGGCGTCTGTCCGCGCCCAGATAGGACGGGGTTAAAGGAGCAGCTGATTATGGGGCTCTGGCTCACTCAGGCTGTGGGGAGGGAGGGGTATGGAATGCGGGGCAAGCCTGTGGCGGCAGAGACCAGCATGACATGCATGACATTGCACCAGCCTGAGGTGTGCCGTGTGTTCTCCCGGGGAAGTTGTCCCTGGATCACAGGACCCTGGCAGGGGCCGGCTGCACAGGCTCCTGGGAGGGGAGGACTGTGGATAGTGACCTGTGCTTGCACGTAGGCTTCTTGGTGGCTGCAGTAGCAGCCTTAGCGTCTCATGCCCGTCTCTGGGGTCTGTGCTGATAGCCGCGGCTCGCATCTGTCTCTGGAGCTCATTTAGGTGGTGCTCTGAATCCCCTCTCGGCGTGCACCTGGAAACAATGGTCTCTTGCCTCTTAGGCAGCTGCAGGCTTTTCCCCGGACTCCCTCCCAGCTAGCTGTGGCGAACTAGCCCCTTCAGGCTGTGTTCATGCAGCCAACCCCAGTCCTCTCCCTGGGACCTGACCTCCAAAGCCCAAGCCTCAGCTCCCAGCCCCAACCCGTCCCGGCAGGTGAGCAGACAAGCCTCTCGGGCTGGTGAGTGCTGGTCGGCACTGATCTTCTTTGCGGGAATCTCTCCGCTTTGCCCTCCGCACCCCTGTGGCTGCGCTCTCCTCTGTGCCTCTGAGGCTTCCCCCTC
>NC_041231.1:27543516-27570103 GCF_002837175.3 Physeter macrocephalus
TGGAAACCTTTCCTCCTTCACAGCTCCCTCCCAGAGGGGTAGATCCCGTCCCTATTCTTTTGTCTCTGTTTTTTCTTTTTTCTTTTGCCCTACCCAGGTACGCGGGGAGTTTCTTGCCTTTTGGGAGGTCTGAGGTCTTCTGCCAGCGTTCAGTAGGTGTTCTGTAGGAGTTGTTCCACATGTAGATGTATTTCTAATGTATTTGTGAGGAGGAAGGTGATCTCCGCTTAATAATGCTGGGACTTTTAGTTAAGCACAGCAAAAATGCACTGGAGGTAATTCAATCAACAGCAAAGGTTTGTCATAAAGGAATGTGATGCAACTGGCTTAAAAACTGAGCTAAATCCAGAGCTTCTAATACCAGAAGAAATCCTGGGAGTCTTTTCCATATCTCATTTCTGTGTCTGTTTTGGGTTTTAAGACTATTATAGCTTTTTGTATTTCTGCCACAAAGAAGAAAATGGCTACCAACGTTAGCTAGATTTATATTTCTGCCATCCAAGAGACTAGACACACAAACACTGAGATTGTTCAGTCCTTATTTTAAATTTCCAAGATGCAATTAACAATAGAATCAAAAAGAATAAAATACTTAGGAATTAATTTAACAAAAGATGTACATACTTCTTCTCTGAAAGTAATTAAAGAAGATCTAAATAAATGGAAAGACATCCTATCTTCCTCCAAATCTTCATAGATATGAAGACTTAATATTTGTTAAGATGGCACTAGTCCCCAATTGTGTCTATGTGTTCAAAATAATCCCTGTCAAAATCCCAGGTGCCTTCTTTGCAGAAATTGTCAAGTTCATCCTAAAATTCATACGGAAATGCCACTGACCCTGTATGACAAAAAACAGTGTTGAAATAGGAGAGTAAAGTTAGAGGACTCTACACCGTGATTTCAAAGCTACAATAATCATGACAAGTGGTACTGGCATAAGGTAGACATGTAGATCAATGGAGTATAATTGAGAATCCAGAAATAAACCCTTACATTTATAGTCAGGTGACTTTCTACAGAGGTGTCAAAATAATTTGATGGGGAAAGAATAGTCTTTTGAACAAGTGGTACTGAGACACCCACATACAAAAGAATGAAGTTGGACCCCAACATCACACTATACACAAAAATTAACTCAAAATAGATCATAGGCTTAAATGTAAGAGTTAAAACTATAAAACTTTTTAGAAGAAAATACATGTGTATAAATAAGCATTCATGACCTTGAGTTAGGCAGTGGTTTCTTCAAGAAACACAAGAAGCACAGTGACCAAAAAAATAAATAAATTGGACTAAATCAAAAGTTAAACTTTTCTGCTGAAAGAAAGTGGAAGGACAACCTAATGACTGAGAAAAAATATTTGCAAATATATATCAGATCAAAAATACTTGTATCAAGAATATGTAAATAACTCTTACAACTAAATAATAAAAAGGCTCAATCAAAAAATGGGCAAAGGATTTAAATAGACATTTAACCAAAGAAAATAAACAAATGGCCATAAGCAATGAAAAGATGCTCAACATTTTTAGTTATTAGGGAAATGCAAATCAGTCCCACAATAAGAAACCACTTCACACTAGGATGGCTAAAATAGAAAAGATAGACAATAACAAGTGTTGGTGAGGATGTGGAGAAATTAGAACCCTCATCCATTGTAATGCTAGTGTGAAAGAGTACAGCCACTTTGGAAAACAGTTTGGTAGTTCCTCAAAATGTATGACCCACCAATTCTACTCCTTAGGTGTAGACCTAAGAGAAATAAAAACATAGGACCACACAAAAGCTTAAACACAGGGCTTCCCTGGTGGCGCAGTGGTTAGGAATCCGCCTGCCAGTGCAGGGAACGCAGGTTCGTGCCCTGGTCCGGGAAAATCCCACATGCCGCGAAGCAGCTAGGCCCGTGAGCCACAACTACTGAGCCTGCGCGTCTGGAGCCTGTGCTCCGCAACGGGAGAGGCCGCGACAGTGAGAGGCCCGCGCACCGTGATGAAGAGTGGCCCCCGTTCGCCGCAGCTGGAGAAAGCCCTCGCACAGAAATGAAGACCCAACACAGCCAAAAATAAATATAAAATAAATATTTTTTAAAAAATAATAATTTAAGAAAAAAAACTTAAACACAGATGTTCATAGCAAGCAGCATTATTCATAATAGCCCAAAAGTGGAAACAACCCAAGTGTCTATCAACTGATAAATGGGTAAACAAGATATGATGTATCCACACAATTGGATATTAGGCAGCTGTAAAACAATGAAATAATGCCTGCTACATTATGGATCAACCTCAGAAATGTTATGCTAAAGGAAAGAAAGCAGTCCCAAAAGACCAGCATCATATGGATACATTTTTATGAAATGTCCAGAATAGGCACATCTGTAGAAACAGAAAGTAGAAGAGGGCCTTGGGAGTGGGAAAGGAGGGGGAAGAAAGGGGGGTGACAGCTAATGGGCATGAGGTTTCTTTTTTGGGTGATAAAAATGTTCTAAGTGGATTATGGTGATGTTTGTACACTCTGTGAATATACTCAAAAACTTTGAAGAGAAAAAAAAATTCCCTAGGGAAGCATTCCGAATGCCTTAGTTTAGGCTGTGTATCTACCCTTGGACCCATCAGCTATGGCCAGAGAGGCAAGAAGTCATGTTTTGTGAATATGTCTGCTTCTGTAAGTATGTGGATGGAAGTATAGGGAAGGAGAAGGGGCAGTTTTCAGAAAGGATGGAGAAAACAACAGCTGACTCATAACTGAGTATTCCCTTAACCAGAGCACACTAGTACATAAATATGATGGATATAAATACCTTTTATTAAGCTTACCTCTCTGTCTTTGATTTAGTCCGTTGGGCAAGTAGCTAGAACTTGCTTGTTGAAAACCTTATTGGACATACTAAGCAATACCTTGACTTACCGACAAGTTCGACTCAATATTATTTTTTCTTTATCTCTGAAGAGACATTTTAACCAAAGGTTGTTAGTAAAGAGGGAGCTGACATTCGCTTTATTTGCCTGTCCTCTCCAAACACAAATACTCCTATGTGAAATGCCACCTGGAGACAGTGGCCGTGGCCCATAAATTTAATTACTAACCTTTAATTCATTGCTGGCGAAATCAGTTCTTGAAGCATCTAAGCTAATCAGCCTTCTCTGACAATGCTAATCAATCGTTCAGCAGTCCACCTTTGGCTTAATTACTCTTGCACTACATTACATTTTCAAAATGTCAAGAATCCTCTTCTGGAAAAGCAATAAATCATTCCTACATGATGTGAGTAGAGAGCCTGTTATTATTCCCTCACACTTGACCTTGGCTGCATGAAGTTAAAATTGATCATTTGCTGCAGTGGTACATTATAGAGAAAAGAGATTCAATAAGAATCGTAGCACACAAAAAACAGGGAGGTTTTCAGCACAGTCTTACATCACCTGAAATGAACCAGCTGCTGTCAGATGTTGTTTTTAAGGGTTGGCATGTCTACCACCGCATTTCCTGAAACAGGTGAGCTCTGAGGCTTTTACACTTCCAAATTTCTGAGATCTGAAAAGCATAAAAACACCATCTTATCAGAAATCCAATTAATCTCTTGTTGTAGATTCAAATCCAAAAATGACTACTCATTTTCCTGATGTTTTTCTCCAAATTACAAAAAATCATCTACAAATACTTCTCAGAAAATGAGGAGAAAGGAGTAAAACAAAAGAAGAAAGCTCCCTGTTGAGATTAAGTAGCAGATTGAGGGTTGGATCTGGGCTCAAATCCTGATCACACCACTCACTAACTACGTGAAGCTGGGCAAGTAATTAAACCTCTGTAAGCCTTGTTTTCCTCATTTCTGCCCTGGGCATAATAACAGGCGAATGCCTCTAGAGCAATGGTTCTTACCTAGGGGAAGTTTTGCCCCCAAGGGGGACATTTTGCAGCATCTGGAGACATTTTATTGTCAAAACTGGGAGAGGGGTGCATCCAGTGGGTACAAGCCAGGGATGACGCTCAGCATTTTACAGTGCACAGGACAGCCCTTAGTACAAGGAATTATCCAACTCGAAATGTCAGTAGGGTACGAACTGAGAAATTCTGCTCTCTAGAGCAATTGGCGCAGGTCTTGATACATAAGAAATACTCAGTCATCTCCTCTGTGGTTCCACCTCCAGCTAGGTTGGCTCCTGGATTCTAGTAACAAGCACTTCCTCATCTAGTCCCTCAACCCTAAGGATGGTAGATGCTTCCACTAATCCCTGGGTTGTCATATCATCCCATTTTCAGATCTTTCAACATCGTTTATGGCTGCACTGGAGGGCTCAGCAGAATTGGCATCACCTATGAGCTTGTTGGAAAGATAGGACCATTGTAGGACCCATACCAGATCTTCTGGATCAGAATCTGCATTTAACCAAGATCTCTGGGTGTTTGCATATTAGGGATTGAGAAGCTCTTTCTAAAACTTGTGTGTGTTTGTGTGTGTGTATATAGTGTGTGTGTGTATGTGTATGAAAATCTTCAGTATCATGAGCAACTCAAAAAGCATTTCTATCAGAAAGTGAAATTCCTATTATTCTGGTATTTTAGTATTTGGTAAACCACAACTGCAGTGTTCCCTTCAACAAAATGGGTGAAGAATACAATGAATATTTTGTCTTAAAAGCAAATAGGAAAACGAGAAGCAGATGACTAGCTTTAACAGCCCATGGCTAAGGTTTGCAGAGTTCACTAGAGTTGGCAAGTCTCCAGGGGCTCACTGGTCCATGTGAGGAGGACATGTCATGTGCCAGCAAAGCACATGCTCTCCAGGGCCTGGCTCTAGCCTGGCTTTGGAGCAACCGTCCATGAGCTTCACAAATATTTGTATTCATTTTATTGGAGGCAGAGTTCCCCTTGAAATGGGGCCAACTGAAAGCTACAAAATGCCCTGGAAAGAGAGATCCAATTTAGACTTGTGATCTGTAGAATTTTATAGACAAAGCAGGTGGCCAGTATTTTGGATCATAATTGTTTGTGAGGTTGGACTTGGGGATTTAGAATGACTGTACAAAAAGTATGCAGAAGCCATCAGTATTTCTTACCAGGCCTTTATACTTTAGTAAGAATTTAGTGGAAAGAGCATGTGTCTTACTCTTACCTTCTAATCACCCAGAATGCCTCCATATGCTTCTTATAGAAATGTCTCTAGGTGCTTGTTGAAAACAGGTATGCATGTGTGGAAGAGATTATAAGGGCTTATCCATGTCCATTTCTCATCTCCTTCTTGAGTGCATGGGGGAGGATTATACTTCCCAGACCCCTTTGGTTTAGATGGGACCGTATGACGAATTCTAGCCAATGAAATGTGAGTGGAAGTAATGTATAAAACTTCCAGGCTCAAGCATTTAAGAATTGGTGTGATAAGCCACCTGTTAATATGGTAGTGGTTCAAGTTGAAAATCTGGTCCTCTGGGTCATTGAACAGAGGGAGTCCCCACTTACCTACTTGACTTCACATGAATTACTTTTGCTCAATCACTGAGATTTTGGAGTTGGTCTTTTGTAGAATCTTGCAGTTACTTGCCTTGATTAATATAACATAAGCAATCAATATCGTGGACTTTTTGGCTAAAATATTAATATAGTCTAAAAGCAGTGGATTTGAAGACACAGATTCAAGTTTTTGCTCCAACACTTAATAATAAGTGTGTGACATTAGGAAAATCATTAACCATCTCCAGTCTTAAGTAAAATTAGGTTGAGCTATATCATCTCTAGGATCCCTTCTTCTCAACTCCAGTATCCTGGAATTATTTGAAGGCCCATATCATGTTTTCTCCTGTTTGTTGGACACTTCTCCCCTCCCCACACTTTGCTTAATTATTATAAATGATAAACTCATGTAAATGCAAGTACATACGCTATGCAAATCCTACGAGGGTATTATTTATAAAGAGTCATGGAGGGGCTTCCCTGGTGGCGCAGTGGTTGCGCGTCCGCCTGCCGATGCAGGGGAACCGGGTTCGCGCCCCGGTCTGCGGGGAATCCCACATGCCGCGGAGCGGCTGGGCCCGTGAGCCATGGCCGCTGGGCCTGCGCGTCCGGAGCCTGTGCTCCGCAACGGGAGACGCCGCGGCAGAGGGAGGCCTGCATACCACAAAAAAAAAAAAAAAAAAAAGAGTCATGGAATCAGTTCATGCCTATAAAAATACATTTTTTTTATGAAGAAGGTTCTATCAGTACATAAGCCATATTTATAGTGCCATGCCTCGTATTTGCCTGATTTATTCATCTGCCTGATTCACAACCAGGAGAGTTTTTCAAAGAAGCCATCATTGTCACAGTGAGGGGTCTGCCCAAAGAATCAGTCATATGAAACTGGACTGTTTCTGCTACCTCTAACTAGATGAGTTTCCATCTGCATTTTACCCCAGTCCAGTCTCCAACGGGAATCCTGGAGACCAAGGTAGAATACGGCTGAGAAATTGATTCTCTGGAATTTTAGGAGTTATATGACCCTTTGGGGCTGCACTTTGTAAATAGCTTGTGCGTAGGTTTCTTTGGGGGCCTTCAAGTTGCTCCATACCCTCCTTTTGTGTCCAGGGCACAATGCTGTTGCTGTGACATCCAGTCTCCCCCTCCCTCCCCAATGCGTTCACTCCTTTTTTTTTTTTTCTTCCTCTGGCCTTGGACATGTCAGATTTTATGCTACCAAGCTTGGACTGCAGTAAACAGTGGTACTTTCCACCCTCCTTTGGAAAAAAGAACACAAACTCTCCACATTTGATGTGAGAAGCATGCTTATTATAGGTTTTTAAAATGCTAAGCTCTGAGCAGCGATCTGAGGGAAAATAGCGAGGGACTGGAGTGGTGGAAGGGAGTAATTGGGGTGAGAAAGGGCACACAAGGAATAAGCGCACTGATTATTTCAGATGGTGCTTTGTTTTTCGTGAAATAAATATATCCTCCCAACTTGGGCCATCTTTTCAGAGTTCTTCTGAAAACAGGATGTGTTTTCTTTCTCACCGCCTGTCTGTTTCTGCTTTGGCCCCTCTGGGGCTGTTTGAGCTGCTGCTGCCTCCGCCCCTGCTGTGGCTGGATGAATTGTGCTGGTCCCACTGTTGCCGTTCACCCCCATTCCAGAAGGAAAGTCCTTTTGTCACAGCCTTCTCGGGCTTCACAGCTCAAATGCATGTTCAGGAACACCAGAGAATAAAGCTCTTCCATCTAACAGGAAATTCGGGGCAACTGCTTTCTTACTACAGGGCCGACAGAAAATAGATTTTCCTCATTTTTTCATAGCGGGTGAAATTCTGTGAGGACAGACTTCAAAATAGGAGACGGCACAAAATATCAGTGGAGTGTTTGGGGATTTTTTGTTTGTTTACATTTGATCCTTTTTTAAAAAAAAAAATTATTTGTTTTTTTTGGCTGTGTTGGGTCTTAGTTGCTGCGCACGGGCTTTCTCTAGTTGCGGCGAGCGAGGGCTACTCTTCGTTGCGGTGCGCGGTCTTCTCGTTGCAGTGGCTTCTCCTGTTGCAGAGCACGGGCTCTAGACGCGCGGGCTTCAGTACTTGTGGCTCATGGGCTTCAGTAGTTGTGGCACACGGGTTTTAGAGCGCAGGCTCAGTAGTTGTGGCGCACGGGCCTAATTGCTCCGCGGCATGTGGGATCTTCCCAGACCAGGGCTCGAACCCAGGTCCCCTGCATTGGCAGGCGGATTCTTAACCACTTCGCCACCAGGGAAGTCCCAGTCCTTTTGTTTTTTATCCTCAAAATTTGACTGGAAACCGAGGTGCTTCTCGGTTGTTCCTTCTCAAGTGTAGCTAAATAACAGTAATAACCACCACTGTAAAATCAAACTTTTTTCCTACTAATTCATACTAAAAGGAACATTGCTCAAATTTTAGTTCTTTGTTTTACAGTAATTTATTCTCCTATACTCCCTGAATTCTTTAGAAAGAAGTCTAAATTCTATTGAAATCTTTAAAACAAAAGTTTAATCTTATTTTTAGTCTTTGGCTTCAGGCATACATTTGCTCTGGTTTCTTCTTTTCTGATATTCAACTGACTTTGAAATTATCTTTCTTTCTCTCCTGTTTTCTACCCACTCTTTGTCCACTAATATGAGTTTGCTGCCTTACCTCTCTTTCTGGAGATATCTCAGTTTTTCTCTTCTTTGAAATAAATTGTTTTCTTTTGCCCTCTTTTCCTGTATAACCCTATTTCCCAATTATTGTTTCTTTACCTTTTCCTTCCCATTTCTGTCAGAGTCTGAATCAGTTCTACTTGCTTTTACCCTACTGGCAGTTGTCAAGAATTATAGTAGAGTGTAGAATAACAAATAAATAAAAAATTGGCTTACTTGTTTATTAAGAAATTTAAATGTATATTTCTTGTAAGGGTGACATTCTTCCCATGCCTTGGTAGCACCAGGGAAAGAAAGTGTCTTTCCATAAAATCATACTCACCATGATCTTATTCTTGGTAAAATATTGCTGATTTTACTTCATGGTAGATTAAAAAGATAAACAACAATGTTTGATAATTCTCATATCTAGAGGGAGGAATCTCCTCTCCCTTGAACATGGGTGAGCTGTGTGACTGCTCTGAGAAACAGAATTTGGTGAAAGTTTGACTAGGCAGTTTGGGCACAGGTTTGGAAAGATTGTGTATCTCCTCATCCTCTCTCTGGGAACACTCACTCTCAGAGCCTTCAATTACCATGAAAAAGTCTGACTCCTCTTGACCATACTGGAGAAGCCATGTGTAGGTGTTCCTTTGCAGTAGTCCCAGCTAAGCTCAGCCTTCCAGTCAAGGCTCCAGACTCACAAAGTGAAGCCATCATGGACCTCCAGACCAGTCCATCTGTCAGTCAACACCACCAAGTGACCTCAGTCAACATCAGTGAGGGCAGAAGAAGCATCCTGTCAAACTATACCCAAATTCCAGACCCATAAAATTCTGGAAAATCGTGAAATGGTTGCTGTTTTGAGACACTATGTTTTGGAATGATTTGTTACACAGCAGTTAATAACTGGAATGCCCTTTATGCTGCCAGATTTTACTATGGGCTGGTGGGCCTGGAGGGATCCTCAGACAAAATGTAAGTTTCTCCCTTGGGCCAACTTGGAACCAGAGAAGCAGCTGCCCACACTTCTTCCTGGCCACTTGAGCAAAAGGATAATATCCTGCTTAGCCTGAAGCTACTCATTGTAATTTGAACCCCAATCAATAAATTCAATGTGTAAGACATGTAAATTTCTTTATTTTTTTTCAAAACAGCTTCCGCTTTAAGCTTTTATTCCACTTACATATGTTATCAGAGAATCCTTCCCTTTCCCTGGGATCAGCAAACTACAGTTTCTAGGCGGCGTGATTTTGTATATCCTGCAGGCTTAGAATTTTTTTTTATGCATTTAAAGGGTTGTTTAAAAAAAACAAAGAATATGCAACAGAGACAAAATATGGCATGCAAAGTCTAAACTGTTTGGTATCTGACCCTTTACAGAAAAAGTCTGACAACTCTCGGTAAAGACAAAGAGTTGAGGTAGCTAACAATCTACAGTCATCTTTTTTTTGTTTTTGTTTTTGTTTTTTTTTGCGGTACACGGGCCTCTCACTGTTGTGGCCTCTCCCGATGCGGAGCACAGGCTCCAGACGCCCAGGCTCAGCGGCCATGGCTCACGGGCCCAGCCGCTCCGCGGCACGTGAGATCTTCCCGGACCGGGGCACGAACCCGCGTCCCCTGCATTGGCAGGCGGACTCTCAACCACTGAGCCACCAGGGAAGCCCAACAGTCATCTTTTTATGCTTATGAACTCTGAGATACTTACTCTCCTGCTTAGATAACAGACATCAGCCAACATACAGTTTACCTCTTTTCTCATCTAGAAGTTTCCTTTGGGTCTTGGAGTTCTCCCTGCTATTGCTGTCCACAAAGGGTAATCATTTTGCTACTCCTGCTCCACATACGGGAAACACTTTGGATACTGTCCAAAGCCCTCTGTCACTTCAGTCCTTCTCAGGCCCACAGATATTATTCACAGAAACCCCTTGAAGCTTCATCAAACACTCCCTACCTAGACTGTGCATTTCTCCTCTAGGATATGCTGCCAACACAATATTCTGGCTGGGAAAGGGGGCACGGGTCGCCTCCACTCATACATCCCTCACTTCTATCTGCCAGTCCTGTTTTTCTTCCCCAGGACTCACTCCTGGACGAGAAAGGGAAGAGGTTCATGATGTATTCATTATTTACTGAGCTTCCACTAAATGACGGGCGCTGTGCTGGGCACTTTGATAGACCAGTGAACGAAACAAAGATCCTTGCACCATTCTAAAAGAGGAAGCAGACAATTAACAATAGAAAAAAATGAATAAGTACATTATCTATTTACTAAAAGCATATAGTACTAAAGTAGATACAGAAAGTGCAACCAAAAAAAGAACAAATAGAAGACAGTACGAGGGGTAAGTCAGAGGTGGAGAGTCTTAGGGCAGGCTTTACTGAGGATAAATATTTGAATAAAAATCTGAAGGAGGTCAGTAAATGAGCCATGTAGTTAACCATCTGGGAGAAGAGTATTCCAAGGTACTGAAGACAGCAGTATGCCTGACCTGTTCAAGCAACATGAGGGAGGCTGGTGTAAACAGAAAGGATTGTGATCAGAAAGAGAGTAGGGCATGTGTGTGGAGTCTTGTAATCCTTCTTAAGATCTTTTTGATTTCGGCTTTGAGTACCATCAGAAGCCTTGGCAGGATTTTGAGCAGAGGAGTTGGCCTGATCCGGCCTAGGTTACAACAGAAATCACTTTGTCTGCTCTGCTGAAATCAGATTAAGGGTGTGGGGCAAGAGTAAAAGCAGGTATACTTGTTGGGAAATTATCGCAATTGTCTAAGCATGTCATTATAATAGCTCAAATTTAAGGTGACAGCAAGGAGATGATAAAAAGTGCTAAGAGTGCTAAGACTCACCATTTCTAAGATTCCATTATTTCCCCTTCAAAATTGTCCTCCTCAGCTCAAAAATTATTTTATAGATTAAAGGTTTAAGTTTTGCTCTTAAATGATCATGTAGTCTCCAAATCTGTGGACTAGGTCCTGAATTATTGCCCTTCCCTTCAAGACCCAGGCTTTTAAATCTCAAAACCTGGGAAGAATTCCCTTTTTCTCTGCCTTCCAGGGAAGAAATCCCTTCCTGCATCCATGAGCCTAGAATAGCCTCACTGCAACTTGATTGATGAAAGAAGGCTGGGGCAAAGGGGAAGTAGGAAAGACTAGGGGAAAACCACCCATTACTATCATTATTACCATCCCACTCTCACTTTGCTACCTCACAAGTAGAGAGGCTTGTTCGAAGTCAAGCTTGTTATGAGGGAACATACATTACAAGATAATCTCACTTTGATGGAGCTTCTTATCTTTGGTCATCTTCAGCTGGCCTCAGGAAACCACAGGATAACGTAAGCCTATTTAGGCAGGAGAGAACCTTCCAGTACCTTGGTGAATAAGGGTATGTTGGATCAGTCTTGGGATCCAGAGTTAGCAGTGAGTATAGGTTAACAAATCTCTCCCTGATTTCTACCTCTTTTTAGTCCCAAAGTCCCATTCTCTCTTCCCAATCCTTCTAATGGTTGATTCTTGCCTTCTTAAGGACTCTATGAGCCCAAAATCTGCTGAGTACCTGAAGTCATTTACTCCAGGTCACATGGACATTAAGCCACAGAGACAAGCTTCAGGCAAGCCGCTCTGACTCAGAGCCTGCACTTTCAGGCACTAGGAAAACTGTATCCCACTGTTGTCAGCAGTTTGACTATAATGTCCTTCAATGTGGCTGGCTGTCTTGTATTTATCTTTCCTGAGTTAACTGACTTCTTGAGTCTATGTCTTCTGTGTTTCCCCAGATTTAGGACATGTTGGGCCATTATTTCTTCAGATGTTTTTCCTGATTCATTCTCTCACTCCTGTCTTTCTGGTACCCCAATTATACATATGTTACTTCTTTGGCTATTGTCCCACAGATCCCTGAGAGTCTGCTGATAACTTTTAATTCTCAGATTGAATACTTTCTATTGATCTATCCTCCCATGGGCTAACTTTTCTTGCATCTCCAATCTGTTGTTAAGGCCATTCAGAGAATTTTCTATTTTAGATCCTATATTTTTCAGTTCTGGAATTTCTACTGAGTTCTTTTTGAAAGTTTTAATTTTGCTGCTGATACTTTCTATCTTTTTTTTATCACAAAAAGCATATCTTCCTTTGTGTCTTTGAGTATAGTTGTAAGACATGCTTTAAAATCCTTGTCTGCTATTTTAGTACCTGGTTCATCTCAAGTTTGGTCTTAGTTGATACTCTTTTCTCTTGAATATGGGTTGCATTTCCCAGTTTCTTCATGTTACAAGAAAATTTGGATGGTATCTTGGATATTGAGTGTGATTATATCAAAGAGGCTCTGGATTCTGTTATGTTCCTTTGAAAACTATTGATGATTTTTGTAAGTAGGTTAACTTTGCTGAACTCAAACTGCAAACTTTTTCTCCCCTGCCATTTTAGCCTTAGCCGGGTTGTTTGCAGTCCTCCCATGCATGTGTGATGTGGGGGTCAGCCACAGACTGGGACAAGATTTATATACAAAATCGGGAACTCTCTGTCTGTACCTCTCCTTTCTGTGATATCTCCCCTCACTTTCCAGCTGCTGGACTTACCCTGAACTTTGACTTCTTAATTTCAAGCCACTTCACTGCAAGTTGTTCTCTCTGAGTTTGCACTGACCCACATGGCAGAGTAGGGACTTCCCTAAGGCTAAAGCCATGAAAATGGGAAACTCGCCAACTGCCATTCCCTTTTTTTGTCAAGTGTCCACTCTCCTTACAGTGTCCGCTTTCCTCTGGTGGTTCTCCCATGCCTTTAGATAGTAGTTTTGTAGTTGTTATCTCCAAGAGTGTTAGTCAAACAGGAACTGCTCACATATTACCGAAAATGAAATCCTCTCACTTTTTGCAAGTCTTCCTTTGCTCATCTCTCTTCCATTATTCGAGAGCCAATTGCGGGGCTGTAGTTTATTCATCTCTATTTCTGATGCCAAGAGGGCTGTACTCAGTGTGTGATCCCTGGACCGGCAGCATTAGCCTCACGTGGGAGCTTGTTAGAACTGCAGACTCTCCAAGATCTACTGAACCAGAATCTGCACTATAACAATACCCCAGGCATTTCATTCATACGTTAAATTTGATAAGTACTGGTACAGAGCATACTGAGGGCCACAGCAGGGGCACATGGCAAATGCTAATTGAAAGTGTAAATAAATAAATTCTTCACCTAGACATTTACTGCTAAGTGTGGTATATTTGCATTGAGAAATCATTTTCCTCTCAGATTTTAATAACAACATTTGGTTTTATATATTTTCCTCCTAAAAAACCTCCTCCTAAACTAGTAGGAGATTTGGTTGGCCAGTGTGAGTCTGAACAGTAAAGGAGAGAGATTTTAAAGGGCCATCATAAAATGGAAAGTATGACCAGTGTCAGCAACCGCATTTATAGGAGAACCAGCATCATGTGTGGTTGTAATTGAAATAAGAAATTTTATGAATCACATCTTTGGTCTGCTTTTTTTTTTTTTTTTTAATATTTATTTATTTGGCTGCGCCGGGTCTTAGTTGCGGCACACAGGATCTTTAGTTGCGGCACACAGGATCTTTAGTTGCGGCATGCGAACGCTTAATTGCGGCATGTGGGATCTAGTTCCCTGACCAGGGATCAAACCCATGCCCCCTGCATTGGGAGCACGGAGTCTCCGCCACTGGACCACCAGGAAAGTCCCAATACCCACACAATTTTTTTTTAACATCTTTATTGGAGTATAATTGCTTTACAATGGTGTATTAGTTTCTGCTTTATGACAAAGTGAATCAGCTATACATATACATATATCCCCATATCTCCTCCCTCTTGCGTCTCCCTCCCACCCTCCCTATCCCACCCCTCTAGGTGGTCACAGAGCACCAAGCTGATCTCCCTGTGCTGTGTGGCTGCTTCCCACTAGCTGTCTATTTTACATATGGTAGTGTATATATGTCCATGCCACTCTCTCACTTCGTCCCAGCTTACCCTTCCACCTCCCCGTGTCCTCAGGTCCATTCTCTACGTCTGCGTCTTTATTCCTGTCCTGCCCCTGAGTTCTTCAGAACCACTTATTTTTTTTTTTTTTTAGATTCCATGTATATGTGTTAGCATACGGTATTTGTTTTTCTCTTTCTGACTTACTTCACTCAGCTTTTCCCCCAGCCTCTAGGCTATAGATAAAAATCTCCCTCAAAAAGAATTTCCCGCTCCCATCCCATGCATAAATTCATCCAGATGAAAGCATTCTTTTTTATTGGCAAACAAAGCTGATGATAATTATGGGCCCTGACAAAGCACATCCTGTCATAAAAATATTTCTGGTAAATGTTTATAGTTTAGAAAACTACAAAATAATTTTCAAATATAGAACATAGAAAAAGCTTGACAGAAGCCAAATGAATTTCTTCCTTTACATTTAAAAACCATTCTACTTGATTAAAAATTTGTTCACTCTTCTTCAGCTAATGGTAACTGGATGTAATTTTATATGCATTGCATTCTTTAAAGGAAAATCATAATTTAAAAGCATGCAAATGGAAAACAATGCTAGTGGACAAAAGAACTGTCAAATAGTAAAAAGTTGTAAATAAAACAGGAATAAAAGAGAATCATCAAGAAGAATTATGTAACACATGCACAGAGAAGCAACAAACACATGTCTGTGCACCGGGACCATGGTAATTATTTTTCCCACAGATATGAAAATAATATCAGAATTCTTACCCATAATGAAATTAGTTTAACATCCTCTCTCTTTCCAAGTTATCAGAAATTTTTCTGCCACATAGTAGGTGAAAGCTAGTGTTTTCTTTGTTTTCCCCATTCTAAGCACATAATGTTATTAAGTAAGTGCTGCTTTGTGAAAATGACACTTCTAAATAAGAATGGAACAACACATAATAAACCCTCTTTTAAAAGAAAAGTGTCATTTTTGTCTGAATGCCAAGATAAATTCGCTTTTTGATAAATAGTTGGAGTAGCTATCAGTATTTAAAATCAGCTAATAATTGGCAGCTATGAATTCTCAAATCATGGAAAAGAATCGGCAGTAGAATTACTCTAGAAATGAAAAAATCACTGTCAATCCAGTTTTTTTTGGAGTGGGCATGAGCATTGGCCAAGAATATGTTATCTTACTGGACTAGTTTGGCGCAAGCTTCAGCCAGATCCCTGTGGACCCTAACGGTAGCCCTCACCCTAACCCATCCCTTCCCCCTGGCTTTCCAGCAGGATCACTGCTAATGGAGACGTGGATCCATCTCTACAAACTCTGCGTTACTGAATGGTCATCAGGAGCATGAGTTCTAGAACCAGACACACCTTGGTTTAAATCCTGGCTCTACCGTATCTTCGTGGTATAACCTTTGGCGATTTAATTAACTTTTCAGCCTCTGTTTCTTCGTCTTTAGAATGAAGAGGAGTTATAATCTTCCTTTTGTCATAGGACTGTTTAAAGAATTAAATGAGACAGCTCAAGGAATGTCATTATTATAGTATTTGGCAGACAGTAGGTGCTCTACAAATGGTTCCTCCACTTCCTTCTCCTCCTCTTCCTTCTGTTTTTGCCGTAAATGAATTTTCCGGATGTAAAGTTTGTTGAGTGGATGATAAGTGGTGGTGCCAGCCATGACTCTGAAATAGTTAATGTCTAGAGCAGCGCTGCCCAACAGATTCTATTTGATGATGGAAATGTTCTAACCTGTGCTGCCCAATGTAGTAGCCACCAACCAACCACCTGTGGCTAAGGGGCCCTTGAAGTGTGGCTGGTGCAACTGAGGTGCTAAATTTTATTTCAGTTTTTCATTTTAATTTTATTGACGTGTAGTTGATTTATAATGCTATGTTAATTTCTGCTGTACAGCCATGAGGTGGTCAATTTTAAATTTTATTTAATGTTAAGTTATTTTAAATACAAATTTAACTAGCCACAGGTGGTTAGTAGCTACTGGATTGGACAGTGCAAATCTAGAGCAAAGATCACAAGCTTACGTGCATGCAGGGAGTAGACAGGTGACAGAAATCAGTGAAGTGGGTTGAGTCTATGATAGGGTATGGTGGGACTTGCAGAAACTGGAGACACAGGCCTTGTCTAAAGGAGTCAGCCAGTACTAGCCTTCGCCAGCGCTGCTGGGTAGGTGTTTGTCCAGCTTTTCTAATGTTTCAGGAGAAGCCAGGAACGCAAGTTTTCACGCAATGTCTTCCTATTCTTTAACGTGTCAACCAATTTAAAAAATTTTTGGAGCACTCCAGGCCAAACAAAATGTATTTACTGACCAGATGTAGGCCATGAAACATCAGTCTGCAGCCTGTAGTTGAGAGCCTCCCCGTAAAATCATGGGCAAGTCACCAAATTAGACTGTCCATAGGAAGAGCAGGGAGCATCAGCCTTGTTAACATGTCAGGTATTTGCAGGAAGTGGGCCTTCTTGGGGACCCCATGAAAGATGGCCTCATTGCCTACATCAAACCTTCAGAAACTATCTCAATTCTGGGTCCTCCATTCCACATGGCTTACAAGCTGAGAGAAGCTAGTCTAAGAAGAAGGAATCTTGCCAAGACGGTAGTGTTTCCTGGGCCAGCTCATCCCCAACACTTGGTGTCCACTGGTGCAAGCATCTTACCCAAAGAGGAGAGTGACAGAGACAGGAACCAGGTCTGTCTTCCATGTTCTAAATTCTTAGGATTCTGGCAAGCCCCAGCTGTTGGAAAAATGAAAAAGATTCTGTCCTGCTTGAACACGAAGCTCTGTGGTATCTGGTCACTCTGTTAAGGCACCAGAGTTTTCCCCCAGTGTATTCATTCATTTATTTGCTCACTTACTGAACAAATATTTGTTAAGCAGCTCTTATGTTTGACTCACCAGTGCTATCTCATTCCCCACCACTTGGGTGTGGAGCATTGTGGAGTCAGCTTTCAGCCTTGTCTTCAAGTAGGAGCCAGATGTAAAGGCAACATATCACCCAGGTTAAGAGCATTATCTTTGGCCTCAGGCCCAGGATTCAGATTGTCCACTTCCTATCTGTGTGGTCTTAAGCAAGAGACATTTTTTTTTAGGGCCCTGAAATTTTATTTCACTACATGTCGCTTAAGATGATCACACAATGTCTATTCTTTTTTTTTTTAATTGAAGTGTAGTTAATTTAAAATGTCGTGTTAGTTTCTGGTGTATAGCAAAATATATATATATACATAAATATTTCTTTTTCATATTCTTTTCCATTATAGTTTATTACAAGGTATTGAATATAGTTCCCTGCGCTCTTACAGTAGGACCTTCATGTTTATCTATTTTATACACAGTAGCTAAGCAAGAGACTTTTTAATTCTTAGTACCTCATCTACGAAATGGGAAAAGTAAGAGTATCTTCCTTATAAGTTGGTGAGAAGATTAGATGAGAAAAGCATGTCAAGGACTTAGCATAACCATAGCAAGCTCTCAATTTAAAAAAAAAAAAAAAAGGACATTTACAGATAATGGATTACATCTCTTCTCCATACAGTAGCATACCAAGGGGAGGGTGCAGTGGGGGTTATCTGTCTCAGCCAAGACGAGTATTTTATCGTTGACTTTATTTACAATTGCTGGTGCACGCTAATAATTAAAAGCAGACTGACTTTTAGTCAGTTTTATTATTGTTTTAAAGTCCTCTACAGACGTTGCAGTCTGTTTCCATCTGCTCCCAGGGAGACTGCTTCCACTGGCTTCCACTGGCCATGTTTAGATGCATCACTGGCTTCATTTTTATCCCTTTTGTAGTCTTGCTCTTTGAATATCTTTAATACTGGTTTTAGTCCCTCTTGGAATCACAGGTGCATTGTGTACGTAATGGTGAGTGGAAAAATAGACTCCATGCAAACACACATTGAGCGCTATGATACAGGGTGACCAACTTGTACCAATTTGCCCAGGACTTTGCCAGTTTGAGCACTGAAAGTCCCATGTTCCCTCAGTTCTGTGCAGCTGGGGGACAGCTGCTTATCCTAGACAAGCCACACATTAAGGAAAGATGGTGGAAAGGTAAGAAGGCAGGTTCTATTACCAAGAGTTTGAATATCATTTGGTGTACTATCAGTGGAGAATGAACTACAGTTGACCCTTGGACAACAAGGATTTAAGCTGTGCAGATCCACTTATACGCAGACAGTTTTCAGTAAATACGTGCAGTACGACGGGACCAGGGTTGGTTGAACCCGCGGATGCAGAACCACGGATGCCGAGGAACCGCGGATCCCGAGGGGGGACTGTAAGTTATAGAGACATTTTTGACTGCGAGAGCGGTCTGAGCCCCTAACCTCCTCCTTGTTCAAGGGTCAACTGTACTCACCAAACACACACACACACACACACACACACACACACACACACACACACACACACACACACACACACACACACTTAAGAGTTTGGCTAACACACACTGTGCCCACATCCCCTGCCTTTGGCATCACTCAAACATCTGCCTCCACCCACTGATCACCTCCATGTGTCCACACTCATTTAACCAAACCTGGAATTACAGAGTTACCAACCAGCTCTTCATGCCCTTTCTTGTCTGCTGTGTTTTTATGTGCCTGCTCAGGGAGTGTTCAACACGCTCTGAAGGAGGCCACACAGACTTGCAGCCTGGGCCAAACGGATCGTTGCATAATTGATAATAGGCCTTTGTATTCACATTCTATTTAGATTATTGTACAAAGCAGGTGACAGGTGTTCAGAGAACATTACCCAAGCTGCCTGTTGCCGAGAACATCCTGAGACCAGCTGGGGCAGAGAGTCCAGAGGACATCCCCAGAGTAATTTAATAGTTCACAGGGCTTTGGGTTTGTGAGGATTACAACCGGGGAGAATTAAAGTGATATTGACCACCCACTTAAGAAGGGCCTTTGTGCTTTTCCCTCCTACACTTATTATTTTTGTTCCCAGGGAAATTGCTGCATGGTCACCGAGATGAAAGCTTTTTTGCAGAAGGGTGTATGTTGTCGCTTAACACAAGAAACCATGGGAAGGAAAGCATCTAGCAAGGGAGAAGGCTGCTTTGAAACGCCCAGGATTGGGTATGCCAGGTTGGGGTGGATGGGTGTTGCTAATTTCTCTTTTCAAAAGATTTGTACCAGAGCCAGATGTTGAAGGAAAATTGTAGAATGCAACTTTCAGGATCAGAAGCTGGTTCTGAAACAGAGCTCGCCAGGACATTTCACTTGATTTCTCAGGATTCATCCTCTAGGTTCCCAGCTGAAGTTTTCACACTTAATAGAGCCGCTGCATGGCTCTATGTTTGAAAATTTCCTTACAGTTGGTCTCACTTTTTGACTCTTTCTCCCCTGCTTTCTCATGCATTTTGGTTTTTCAGAACAAGCTTGGGTCAAAATTCATGCACTGGCTCATTCCCCAAACATTTACTAAGTATGCCTTCAACACACTGTGTGAGATGGGATTCAGTCAATATCCATCCTCCAGATACTTCTGGAGTATCTACTAGGTGACAAGCTCTGCGCAAGGCAGTGAGGACACGTTCTGTACAGGGAGCTTACATTCCAACAGGGCAGACAGCCGTTTGGTGATACTTGCTGTGGAAAAAAGTAGGCTGGAGTAAGGGAGGGGTGAGAGGTGCTGGAGTAGGGGAGTGGAAGAGACTATATAGCTAAAAATGACGAGTGAATTGGCCAAGTGGGCGTTTCTGGGCAGGACGTTCCTGGCACGGGAAACAGGCTGTGTGAAGGCCCTGTGGCAGAGGATACCTGGAATGCTTGAGGCCACAGTAAGGACTTCAGCTTCATTCTGAGTGAAATGGGAAGCCTTTATAGGGGTTTGAATAAAGGAGCTATGGGATCCAAGTCAGATCTTAAGATCACCCTGATTGCTGTCTGAAAAATAGTAAGGGTCAAGACTAGATGTAGGGAGACTTCTTAGAAGTCTGTTGGAATTATCCAGGGAAGATAAGGCAATACACAAATATGTAATTCTAGTCTTCAACAAGCGTGTAACTACCTGGGAAAACAGATCTTGGCAGCATTTTATTTAAAAGGAGGCAAAGTGGAATAAGAAAAAGTAAGTGGAGGAAACAGTGGTTAATTGTTTCCATTAGGGAAGGCTTCTTGGAGGAGGTGTCTGTGAGAGACTTAAACTTTTCATTTCATTCTTTAAGACCTCCTTCATTCTCTCCTCTTTCTCTTAACTTCTTCCCTCTCCATCTTTCCATATGCCTCTCTCTCTCGTTGTCTTTCTTTTGATAACCTTTCTTGCCTTGGTGGTAGTTAAACATTAGCTAAAAGCTAACTTTTATAATACCTTGACAGTACCTTACTTTTACTACCCTCAACTCTGCTATAACTTCATTTTTCTCTCCTCAGATAGAGTTCAGTACATTGAGTACTGTTTTAAAGAAGGTCTTAAGCACTGCAAGATGGATTTTGATATTCAAAATATGACAATTTATTAAACTGATTAAAATATCATTTGAAATGAAGGGGTTGGGAGTAGAGAGGGAAGTACAGATGAAATTTGGTAGGCAGAATTTCAGTAATGGCTAAAGCAGGGCCATGGGCACATAGAGGTTTAGGACACCATTCTCTCTACCTCTGTGAATGTTTGAATTTTTCTCTAATAAAATATTTTAAAACCTCATTAGATCATTCTCATGACAGATTGCCCTCCGTGATACTAAATGTTTGGTATCTTTTAGAAGTGATATCTTTGCAAGTCTTTTTTTTAGGAACTGATCTCTGAATAGAACGGTTTTTAAGAGTAAACATTTCAGGAAGTAACTTGTAAACATACGAGCAGACTGGTGCAGGTTTTCCTTTGAATTTGACTTAATGATATACCAGCTCTTGTTTTACACTCTTAGTTCCATAATATTGGCTTTCAGTTTGATAACGTGTATCTAGAGGTCATTGGAAGTAGCTGTGATGGTTTGAAGCAGTTCTATAATAAGGCAGACCTTCCTAATCAGGGCTCAGCATGGGATAGGTGTGTAACAGTATCTGTGGAACTGATCGCCAAAGCAATTTGTATTCTAATACCCACTCACAATCAGACTTAGTCTACTAATTCTTAAAAAATAGAACACTAGAGGGCAGTCTGCACATTGAGAAAGAATGGAAAGGTATAGCAGGTGACTAGGAGTCAGACTGACAATTTTAAATAGCCTTCTATATTGAGAGATTATGTTAGATTAACCTTCACATTTTTTATATAACTTCCCTACTAGTGTAGCATATTTTATATAGTTTCACATATTTTATATAACTTCCCTATTTTGTGTAACTTCACTACTAGTGTAGCTCGGAAGTATTTAAATCATTTAGATGTGCCTTATATAAGTATATATGTGTTTGCCTTTTCATAGAATGTATAGTAAGGATTATATTACATCACAAATTTGATTTTTTTTAGACCTTAATCTAATAAGATATCCTTTAACAATCTTGAAAACCTAATTTAGGAGACAGCATATTGAAACACAAACTTGAATAGGTTAACTAAACTCTCAGCAAACGTACACCCCCAAAATCCAGAGCAATTTAAATGCTTCACAGGGACTGTCTTCTTTTCCTGCTTCATTGGAACCTATTTGCCTTCCCAAATAATGAATGTGATGGATCCAAGGCCATAGTTTCCAGTTAACGAGCCCTTTATCAGTTGTTTTCCTGCTACCAGATTCTTTTTTCTCTCCAAACGCTCGTTTGAACGTGTGTTTATTCCCATGATACATTTTCTTCTCTTGGTACAGATGACATCTACCAGCATCCCAAAGTCCCAAAAGATTTCACATTGATGATTCCATTTATATAAAATTTCTGAGTAACAGCAGTTTAAAAACTGACAATATGTTAGCGGTTGCTAGGGGGATTACAATATGTTAGCGGTTGCTAGGGGGATTAGGAACCATGGGAGGAAGGGAAGGAGGTGGGAGGAAGTTGAGTGTAATTATTAAAGGGTGACTCGTGTGATCCTTGTGGTGATGAAACTGTTCAGTGTCTTGACTGTGGTGGTGGAGACAGGAGCCTACACAGGTCATAAAATTGTATAGAACTAAATATACACATACAGACCCAAGTCTAAGTGAAACTGGAGAAATCTGAATATGATTGGCAGATTGTCTCTATGTTAATGTCCTGGTTGTACTGTTAAACCACAGGTTTTTTGGTTTTGTTTTTAAAGATTAGGGTTTTCTTGTTGTTGTTTTTGTTTTGTTTGGCTACACTGTGCCACCCACGGGATCTTAGTTCCCTGACCAGGGATCGAACCTGTGGAAGTGTGGAGTCCTAAGCACTGGACCACCAAGGAATTCCCCTATCAAACTACAGTTTTGCAAAATGCTAACACTGCTGGAAATCAGGTAAAAGGTACATGGAATTAGCTTCTCTGTTTTATTTGTTGAAACCAAATGTGAATCTTCAATTATCTCAAAGTAAAATTGCAATTAAAAGACTATATAAAGCAAGCATTAAAGAATTCAAACAGGACTTCCCTGGTGGCGCAGTGGTTAAGAATCTCCTTGTCAATGCAGGGATCACGGGTTCGATCCCTGATCCGGGAAGATCCCACATGTCACAGAGCAACTAAGCCCATGCACCACAACTACTGAGCCTGCGCTCTAGAGCCCACGAGCCACAACTACTGAGCCCATGCGCCACAACTCCTGAAGCCCGCGCACCTAGAGCCCGTGCACCACAAAGAAGAGTAGCCCCCGCTCGCCGCAACTAGAGAAAGCCCGCGGGCAGCAACAAAGACCCAATGCAGCCAAAAATAAATAAATTAAAAAAAAAAAAAGAATTCAAGCAACACAGCTCCTCAGTCCATGGAAATTTAAATATGTCTTCAGACTCTTAACCAACTTTTTTCCGCTTATTCAGACTTAACTTTTCTAGAACAACATATGCAAAGTGGTTGTTTCTCGGTCCTAAGACTATGGCTCAAGAGTTGATCAAAATAATCTGAGACAACAGTTCCCTAAGGCAAAAGGGGGGAAAAAGTAATTTCCAAAGTAGATTGGTTATTTGAACACTTGCCACAAAAAATTACAGTATTGGAGAGAAAAATGGTAATTCTGGGAAAGCACAAATCTTTCCTCACTTATCATGCTTTCATCATATTTTGCCAGGCTGTGTGGATGAGACGTGAAATAACATCAGCATGTTTGTTCAGTTGATGCAAGAGCATTGGTAATAAAATCTCCCCCCCCCCCCCATACATCATACTAAGCTCTTCTATGATCCTTCTGTCACCTCTTCTCACATTATCAGGCTTGTCACTGCCAAATGTCCTGGGCCTTCACTTCTCAGGAGGCCTGACTTCTCCAACCTGATTCAAGTAACAAAGTATTGTCTAAAAAGCTAAAAGCAGGGGGCTTCCCTGGTGGCACAGTGGTTGAGAGTCCGCCTGCCGATGCAGGGGGCACGGGTTCGTGCCCCGGTCCGGGAAGATCCCACATGCTGCGGAGCGGCTGGGCCCGTGAGCCATGGCCGCTGGGGCTGCGTGTCCGGACCCTGTGCTCCACAGCGGGAGAGGCCACAACAGGGAGAGGCCTGTGTGCCGAAAAAAAAAAAAAGCTAAAAGCAAAGAAAATGTATAGATGTGACACTCCCCCGCCCCCCTGATCCCACCTCACCCACAAAACCCAGAATCACCTCTGATCTCCAAATGACCAGGGGAAACATTTTTGTCCATGGCTTCTGGCAAAGGAGTATTTTCCAGGAATTAGGTGAACTTTGAGGTTGCACCTAAGTGAAGGGGAGATTAGATGAATGAGTCAGGGTAGGGTAAACTCTGCTGTGGTAACAACCACCAAATCCTAAAGTGACTAGATACGCTACCCATGGACTCAGATGACATAGACAAGCCCCGCCCCACCCCCCACCTCCAGCACACACTCATGAGTGCTTGTGAATACTGGAGGAAATGAAATAAAGTCTGTAGTCTGATTGACGGTATTGTGCCAGTGGCGGGTAGGCAGAGGAGAGGGACGGGGGAATCAATGAAATCCTTCTAAGTGCTCAGAAGGTGGAAACCTGGAAATACTTGGCAAATAGTATGAACGACTGTCACACTGAAGCAAGCAGCGAGCTGCAAAACAAGCTGTCTGTGGTGTTCTGAATACAAATTCAGGGCCTCTCAACAAGAGATTCAGGGAGTCACCTTACTGAAGAATGTCCTCCCCCCTAGGTGAATTCAGGCTCTGGTACTTATTAATGATGGGACTTTGAGTCCATTACAGCACCTCTAAGCCTTAGTTCCTTCATTTGAAAAATGGGTTTGTTGAGAAGATTAAAGGAGATGACGTATGTGAGATGTTCTGTGTGAAGTGTACATGGAGGTGCTCAGGTAGCAAATACACAACACGTTAGCATTCCTAGTACCATTAGTATTTCTCCTACTTTTGTTGTGTTGTTATTCATTATTTCCACTATCATTTCCCCTTCCAAGAGCTATTAGGGCTCAGTCTACCAAGGCGATATGTTGAAGGAGAAATAGAGGATAGGCATGCTGGAAGTTAAAGGGTGTGTACTTATTAATAATTCCACTGAACCCTTATTTAGTCCTATTAGATCTTGATTCTTATCGTCTCACCATCCAGTCCAATCTCTTTGAAGTTCTTTGAGCCTAAGCATATTGTTAATATTATAAGGGAGAGTGTAGAATAGCAGTTTAAGAGGAATGACTCTCGAGCCTGGCTACCTGAGTGTGCATCTACTTCCATCATTTACTAGCTGTGTGACATTGGGCAACTTACTTAACCTCTCTGTGCCTCAGTTTCCTCATCCAGAGAACTGGCTGTTGTAGGGATTAATTTGGGTTTATATTTTGTCCAAAACACCAGGGAAACTGTGGCAGCCGCAGATGACACAATGTGTCCTTCTCCTCTCACTAACCAAATAGATATTAGGAAAGCATATAAACTTGCTCATATGCAATCATATAATGGAGTTAATGGCCCCTCAAAATTTAAGAACCCCAGTTTTAGGTGGAGAGAAAAGCAAAGATGTATAACTGATGGAGTGAAAAGAAGCTGCTTTTATAGCTTTTTTTTTTTTTTAATTAAGGAAACCTAAGATTCACTCTGGGTGGTGAATATTCTCAGAGTTCACACAGGTATGTCCATCTTTGGCTGATGATGTGATTTCTTCATACGAGGCAGCAATGACCATCCTTATTCCAGAGAAAAGGGACCCCTCTTTTCCTGTCGTTGTGTGCAAGAGTGAGTCTTATTGGTAGCTGGTAATGCCCCACCGACTCATTCACTTTCTCACGGTAGCTGGCAGAGTCAGGGGCTAATCCCAGAACCTTTTATTACGATGACATTTTAAAAACTACATCCCTTGTGCTCTTGCTGCATTTCATCAAAGGCTAAAACGAAAACCTATCTAATCTGTCAGAAGGGCCAATCTAATCTGCCCTGTAAAGTGTGTTTATGGAGGAAAATGCTTTGTAACCTTATATATCATAAACTCAACACATGAAGCCGATGTAAAATGTTCCTGAAATTGCAAATACTGACCCATGTCTTTTTCTCCCCAAGCAGATAAACTTGGGACATACAAAACACATCCTCTGTCATCAAAGGAGAGTAATAGAAAAAAATATGGTCAGACTGTTTATCCTACCACATCCATTTATTCCATAATGCCCGTCACAAAACCCCAGCTGCCTAGAAACATTTTATGATAAAGCATATTTTTTGAATGTTGTTTCAAAATTATGTTGGCCACTTTAAATTTGCGTACGGTAGAGTACATTACATGGCCTCAATCACATGTTTCCCATACCCCATATTGTTTCTTAACCTCTACCCCTAACTTCTCTCAAAGTGGCATCCATTCATCTGAACTACTGGGGAGTTTGTTAAAGATGCAGTTTCTCAGGCCCCCACACCAGGCCCACTGAATCAGATCTCTGGGCCTGGGACCCAGGAGATGACATTTTAATCCAGCCTTCCAGCTGGTTTTGGAATTGCTGCAGTCGTACCAAACCAAATCTTTAGTAATGTATTTATAATTATGGTTTAAATATGATAAAACCACAGTTCTATAATACATAGATTGATTTATATTATAATTCTTCCTTTTTAAAGATTTTCCTTTAAATATTTCAGGTGTCCACGGGTCTTCACAAAGATTATATTTTGTTTGTCGTTCTTTTTTAGGGTTGTATATTTTTAACTTATGGACTATATAAATATAACGGAGCAATAGATACATAGATAGAGGGATAAATAGCTGTAAATATATAGAGAGAGATCTTTATATCTAACTTTTAAAAAATTCCCTACACTACAAATGGTAAATGTTTATCAAAAGACGAAAAAAAAAGAAATTAAGGTTTTTCTTGACCCCTAGGAAGCCTAATAAGAACATGTTTTTTGTTGTTTTTTTTTTTTGGTATGCGGGCCTCTCACTGCTGTGGCCTCTCCCGTGGCGGAGCACAGGCTCGGGACGCGCAGGCTCAGCGGCCGTGGCTCACGGGCCCAGCCGCTCCGCGGCATGTGGGATCTTCCCGGACC
>NC_041231.1:27570113-27574042 GCF_002837175.3 Physeter macrocephalus
CGGCCGTGGCTCACGGGCCCAGCCGCTCCGCGGCATGTGGGATCTTCCCGGACCGGGGCACGAACCCGTGTCCCCTGCATCGGCAGGCGGACCCCCAACCACCGCGCCACCGGGGAAGCCCAAGAACATGTATTTTTTAAATACAAGGGACTAAGGGGGGGAGGTGGTTTTTAATTGTATTTATTTTTTAAATTTCTGTTTTGCTTTACTTGAGATATTTTCTCTAATGGGTAGCATAGCAGTTTTGAAAATATTAAAGTGCTGAAGAAAATGTTTCTTCATATTAAAATGCATGTCTCAGTAAAAGGAGAAAAAGAGAAACAGCTCCCTTAATTTTGCTCTAAATTATAGCTCGAGCCTGATGACAGTGTCTTCCTAAGCCAGTGCTTTCCAAAGCATCTTCCAAGAACATTGGCCCCATTTGATGTGCCTCTAGGGAAGGGTTGCATTTTTCCAAATATATTTGCGAATTGCTCCAGGCTCTCCCTCCTGGCCCCCACCCCAGCACTTCAGAAGGTGCATTTTCACATTAAAGACTCTGAGGGGTCCTGCGGGAAAGAAACTTGGTTGACTTTGATCAGCAAAGCATTTTTCAAACTTACTTGTCCTCCAGCGCTCCCCCCTCTCTCACTTTAAATCACTTCTATCAGTTCTCGAGCAGTTCCTCAGAACAGGCACACTGGGCTTGTAATAAGCCATCCTGAACGTATCTGTTCAGTCAGTGCTATGGGGTTCCGTTGAATTCTTGTACCTGTCGGTTAGATAAGTTTACCCTTCACCCACATCCCGGCCGTGGGTCACCAGTGGCAGGAAACTTAAGACCACCCCCATTGCCACCGCCAAAAAGCAGACTCAGAGCCCCTACCCTGCTGGTCATATGCCAACACAGCCTGGCATAAGCAAAACAAGAAGTCAGCTCGGTGCTTCTAGGCTGATAGCTATTCTCTCTTTAAAGATCTCCAACCGAGGTGCTTTCCCAGTCTCCTTTCCTAAAAGATGTTATCTCACCTGTCTCATAAATCAGAGACTCCTGTCTAATGTGCTCCCTGTAATCTGTGGTCGCCGAGGGCAATACCTTCCAAGGCCCCATATTTGCAGTTCTAGAATGGCTGAGTTGTGAAATACCACACATGGAGAGTCTTTCAACATTTCAGTGTAAATTAATATTTTTTTCCTAAATGATCAAGCTACTCTGTGGTCCAATAGCAAGACCTTCCCTTACCAACACCCCACTGGGTTTCCATTTTTTGTCAGCACATCTTATTCACCACCGTCCCCGGTGCCTAGAATAATAATGCAGTTCACGAGGACACACAGTGGGCGATTGATAAATACTTGTTGGAAGAGTGAATTAGGCAGAAAGCTCAGTAATGACATCTCTGAGACTGACCCCCCAAAATCATACCTATCCACTTCCTCACCCTCTCATTCAGGACCGGCAAGCCTCCTGAAACCCATGGCCCATGTTCCAAACCCTTGTTGCTGTAGGGCAGGGACAATGTCAAGATCTTCTCCAAACGTCCATAGAATACTGTGTGCGGCCACCCCACTGAGGCTTCTGCCCAAATGAATAAAACACATTCTGGGTCTGTCAGTCACTAAAGGAAAACCGCTATACAGAATAAGGGATTTATCAGAAGAACAGGACAAAGAAGAAAAACAATCCAGAGTAGAGAAATGAGCACAGAGCCTGTATGCAGGCGAGCCCTCCCTTAAGCCTGGGTCATGCCCGGGCCCACTGATGGGATCCACCCAGGGTGGAGGTAGACAAACTCAGGAAGGAGCCCCTCCGTTTTCTTTGAATCTGGGCTTTTCGGCTTCCTTCAGGAGGAATCCTCTCAAAGTAAAAAGGAAAGCGACACAACCGACTGAATCACAAACCCAGGTGCAGAGGGTTGAGAAGATCCTGGGTAGGGCGATTGGACCTTACCTCCAGTGACGTCCCGGAGGAGCCGTCTGAGTGCATGTCCAGGTCTCAGAGAGACGGGCTGTGAGTAAATTCTGAAAGTGCTTCTTCCCTACATTTGGGTCACATGAATACTTGTAAATCCCTGCTCGGAGCCTCTCTAATGCTAACAGAGCCTCACGAATGAGAAAAGTTTTTCTCTCCTTCCCCCAGCCGCTTGCGCCGCTTTGGTGCGTGGACAGATGGAGGGCCCAGTGTGGTCTCGGCAGGGAACTGTGAGGCAGGCCACACTCTCCATGGTCCCAGAGGCAGAGGGGCCACCACCTGTCCCCACCGTTCTGCTCAGCAGAGCAAAGACTAGTGCTTGAAGCTACTCAGACCATGGGGATGAAAGCGTTCCCTCAAAAGCTTGTGGGGAGGACTTTGCGGGAAGCTGGAGGTCCTATGTGTGCACAGGTGAGGGCCAGAGGGTGAGTAGTTTGTACTGCAAGACAGGAGGTTGTCTCTATGATGACAAGACCTCTGTAGCCAGTAAGTTTGGGCTTTCAGGACCTCCTTCTCCGGGAAGTCTTGGGCATGTCCACACAGGTCGGGGACTAGCATTTTATTTTATTTACTTTTAATTTTTAAAATTGAGATCATATTGATTTATAACATTCTGTAAGTTTCATGTGTGCGTCATTTTGTTTCTACTTCTGTATACCCTACACTGTGCTCACCACCGAAAATTTAATTTCCAACCCTCACCACACACTTGGCCCCCTCTACCCAGTTTGCTCTCTCACTTGCCTCTTCCCCTCTGGTAACCACTACTCTGTTCTCTGTAGCTACTTGTTTGTTTTTGTTTGGTTTTGTTGGTTCATTTATTTTGTTTTTGTTTAGTTGGGGCAACGAGCATTTTACAGGAACTATTCTGAGAGAGGAACTAGGGACTCTGATGGTAAAATCAAAGAAATTTAGAAGTAAAATGGACTTTGAAGGTGATTTCATTCAAATATGTCCTTTTATAGGTGAGAAAACATGCTAGAAGAGAAATATGGGAAGTCACTTAGGGGAGGAACAATTGAGTTTTTCCTAAACCATAGTACTAAGTAACCATCCTATTCTAGTGCATGTTGCCTTAGCCCTGGAATTTGAAGGTGGGCTCTGGCCTTTGAAGAGGACCCTCATGGAGTATGTGATAGCCAATGTTAAAATGTCCAGGGCCTTATTGCTCTGCACATATAAAAGCCGAGTTTTGATCTCCAGAACAAGGTACCTGCTTCAGGCACAGTGGGAAACACCTCCCCTCCAACGTCAAGGCCAGAATTCTGCCACATCAGCTGCTTGGGGCTGCAGTGCCAACCAGCTGGCCCCAAGAAGTACCCTAGGAAATCCATGCCTCTGCTAAGCCTCTAAGCTGCCCGCCCTGGGAACCCTGTAGGCACCTGGGTTATTTAGTACAAGAATATCCGTCTTTCCTTCCTGTGTGAGCTGCATCACAGCAGTGACTTGGAATAAGAATCACCCTTGGCAGCATCTGCAAGGAATTTTTTTAAAAGGTGGGCGTTAACCAGGTGCACTGGCAGGTAAAAGGCCCAGCTCCTGCCTGATCCCAGGGGAGCCTCTGAGAAGGCCCTGGATGGACCTCTTCTGGGAAGAGTTCTCCAGCAGAGCCCGAGAGCAATGGTGGGTGGGGTCTTCTTAGCCATGTCCTTCCTAAATTCCTCATGGCTTTGTTGTAAGCCTGTCTAGAAATTCCAAATCATTAAAATTGGAAGAGTAGATATTCTAAGGTTCAAAGGAGAATAACCACAGAGGAAGGCTCATTCGGGATCTAGACTTCACAGACTCATCTCCTTTTCTACCAGTTCTCCACCTGTCCAAGCTGGGTCCATAGCCATCAGTAGCATTCTTCCCTCAGCCCTCACTCTGTGAAGAGAGAATGCTTGTTCTTTCATTCATTTATCCAATCAAAATACAGTTACTGGGCTTCCCCGGTGGCGCAGTGGTTGAGAGTCCGCCTGCCGATGCAGGGGACGCG
>NC_041231.1:27574210-27625358 GCF_002837175.3 Physeter macrocephalus
GATCCCACATGCCGCGGAGCGGCTGCGCCCGTGAGCCATGGCCGCTGAGCCTGCGCGTCCGGAGCCTGTGCTCCGCGACGGGAGAGGCCGCAACAGTGAGAGGCCCGCGTGCCGCAAAAAAAAAAAAAAAAAAAAAAAAAAAAAAAAAATACAGTTCCTGAGCCCCAGGCACTGCACTCAACGTCAGGGATACAACATGGCATGATGGGTCCCTGTCATCACTCAGCCTGCAGCCTGCGGGAGGTTCTGATGGTTACACTATAGGGTGAGAAATGCTGGAATTGGCTTCAGTACAGATGGCAGGAGAACACACGGGAGTGACACCTAACTCAGTCTCAGAGGGTCTGGAAGAGTATTCTAGAGGAAGTGATGTTTTAACTAAGATCTTCGGAATAAACCAGTCGCTTGTCAAAAGTGAGGGTCCATGGGTATATAGGAAGATTGTGGACCTGCAGATAGAACAGCTTGTCTGCAAAAGCTCAGAGGTGACAGAGGACACCGTTCATTCAGAAATCAAAAAGATTAAGATGCTTTAGATTAAGGGAAAGAAAAGAGCATAAAAATGGGAGTCCTCAGACTGGGGCTCCAGTCCTGGCACAGAGATCGACTAACAGTGACCTTGAACACGTCACTTTATTCTGGTCCTCATGTCCTCATTCGTAATACAAAGGGACTGGCCTAAAGGGCAATGGAGAGGCGATGGTCATAAAGCCCCTGCCCCTGTGATAATGGCACAAAGGCCCTGCACGGACTCTTGCTGGAAGGGGAGGACGGTCACCTTGGTCTCGGTCTTTGGAGCCACTTCAAGTTCCTGCAGTCACGTGGCAGGACAGCCCTGGGAGGCTGTGGAAACTTTCTCGAGACTTGGAGCCGCTCTAGTCGCCACTGAGTCCTGTTATCACAGGGAGACATTTGTATAGTCCTCCTTCTTTGATAGTCTGTGTCTGAAACGTTTTGTTAAACCCGGAGAAGGGCAAATACTTAGGTGTGATTGCATGGCACGGTGAAAGAACTTTCATTGTTGAATGAATGGAAAACAAATAGTGATTGGAACTTGTTAAAATTGTGGTGTATGGAATAAGAAACAATGTTTATCAAGGTTCTTATACTCCTCCTGCACATCGTAGGTGCTTAGGGATGATGTTGGCTTGATTTAAATGAATATGTAATATATATATTAGTTGTGGTATTACATGGTTGTTACATGGGGCTTGTTACTGTTTGATTTCCCCAAAAACCTAGTTATAGGCTGTGTTCCCACCATGTTGACTCAAACATGGGGGGATATTTTCCCCCATGTAAATGATTCTCTTCTGATTTGACACATTATCTGTGGCCGTGGTCAAACAAATGTGAGCCAAGGTAAATCCATATCATCACATCAAAACATGTCGTAATCAAGGTCATAGACCAAACACGTGCTTTATCTTTCATGCGCTAAGGTCTTGGTGCTTCTTAGGACAACTCTTAAGAATACTGGCGGACACAGCTTAAGGTCAAACAAAATGTGGACTGGAAGGAATCGGTCCATAAATGATATACATGATAACTGATTTCATTTTCAAAGGAAGCTGCTGTCTGTTGTTAAATAAACATGAGGTAGGTATCCATTGCAGAGCTGTAACCCAGTATTTTAAACTACCCACAAAAACCATTCAAAAATACATTGGTAGGTAAGACTGCATTAAATGAAACAAAGAAGTTAAGTTTGGGAAGGTTATAGTTTGGTTTCATGCAAACACATGTCAAGCTGTTTGGCTGGCCTGACACCTGGTACAGACATCACACTGTAATCAGTCAGGCTGTGCGTCATTTCATCTCCACTCACCCAAACAAGAGATGTGACCGAGAAAGATATTTGTGAGGTGGGGAGAATTCAGGTCAGAATTCCGAAGCAAGAGAATTTGAAAGCAGCCAATTCGAGAGTTGTCTTAAAAACTGAAAATTAGAGAAAGCCATACGTACGGTTTGGAACAGGCATGTAACTGGAATGTCACCACCCCCTTCTTCAGTTTGGAGGTCCCCAGTGTTCATGTCCAGATCATGCATTCTAACCCCCTACACCCACCCCGCCCTTCCTCTCTGAGAGCAGCTCCAGAAGTCACCACAAGGGAGAGGATTGACCTGGTGAGTCAAACCCCAGTAGGGGGTATCAGGCGGATCCTAGTCTGGGGATACAGGGGCAGGTCACAAAGCTGACACTTCATGGCCAAGCTTCCACCATCCACATGCCCAGAAGTTACCTGGGTTGGAAGCTCGCCCTCCTACACTGGGTCAGGGAGGGCACAAGCATCTACCACCTATTAGAATCCCAACCAACCTCTCATGCCACAGGTCACCCCGAGGGCCTGGAAATTTCTCAAGCGAAACATTTTCTAATACTCCCTTTCTTGAACATTGGAGTGGGCAGCAAAACCTCCCAAGAGAGACTGTCTTAAATGCCTGCAAAACGTTCTTAGAAAGGGACATATCTACCTTTCGGGCCTTAGCGATAACTTCCCTTCCTAATGCTGACCAAGGTGACTCCCCAAGATCATTTCTGCGAGAGCAAGGACATTGAACAGTGTTCCACAGCTTTCCCAGGCATCTGCCGTAATGCGTTCTAGAAATCCTAAATTGAAAACTCAGCTTTCCCATTTATGGTCTCTGTGAGGGTGGCACGTTTCCGCCAGAAATAAGGGTGGGGTCTGGTGCGGAATATCCGCTTGAGTCTTGAAGATGACTGGCCAAAGAAAAAGGAGAGAGGAAGGCAATTCACGAAGGACTCCTAACTGTTAGCACCTGCTCCACCGTAATGTCTGCTCCTTCCCCCGACAAAGCTCTGTAAATGTGAATTCATACCACACATATGCAATGTGCACCCAAATTTAATGCGCTGTTTGCTTTGGTTGTCCTATAACTGGCCGTGTGTCCTCTGGCATCTAGAGGAAACTGCAGCTTTTAAATGTTAATATGGCATTTTTCTTCCAGCTTTTTGAATTTAATTTTTGCAACTGAGGTCTTAGTCCCTTGGTGCCAAGGCCAGTACAGTTCATTTTTGTGTAGAAACTTAACACTCATCTTGACGATTCACTTTTACTGAGCTGGCCAAAGAGGAAGAAAAGTGAGAGCATATCAGTATAAGATGTCCTGGCTTTGGAAATGAGGGTAATTTAAGGATCTGGTTAGAAATGATGGGTCTCCCCACCCTAAGGCTTGGTGTTATTACAGTCACTTTGGAGCGGATAATTTAACCAAATGACTAGGAAGCTAAGAGATTCAATAGCCTAAGAAGAGGATTAATCAAAGGAAAAAGGTCCTAACTTACTTGTTGAAAACCCCCTCCCCAAAGTCTTTTTCAAGGGAGAGCATTGTCCACACAGGAATGTGAACGCTAATGGTCATTTCTGTCTCTGAAACTCTTGGTAATAAACTACCTTTGCATACATTATTGCTTTTGTTTTTCACAGCAACCCAGAGAAATGGGCTCCGGGACGGTTGCTATTCTTTACAAATGAGGAAGGTTTGAGGGTCATGCTTAAGGTCACCCAAATAACGGGCAGAACCGGTACTCACACCAAGACCTTTCGTCGTGGGGATTTAGTGCTTTTCCCTTAACCCCTGTCACTACTTTCTAAGAAGCAGAAAACGGGCTCATTAAATTGTTAGGCCTTTCAAGAATCACCATGCTGGCAGAGGAACAGCATCTTCAAATCCAGCTGCCTCCCTCATTGCAAAAGAGCTCACAAAAACAGGCTTTCTCTCCTCACTTTTACTGTCAGCTGTGAGACATAAGACTTGAAAATGCCTTAAAGGAGTAAGTTGGAATTCTGATGCCGTGAACCTTTTAAATACCCCATTGTCTCCGAGGAGAGGGACAATCCAGGCTTTGTACTGCGGTGCATTTTTCCTCAATCCCTGATCCCTGGAAGGCCCCCTTTCCTCAGAAGGGCTGTTGTGTTTTTCCTGCCACATCACTGTGACATGTCTCGCACTTAAGACGGCAGCCTACTCAGCCCCATTCATGGATTCCTCTGGAAATTGATGTCTGTTCACCACCACCCCCTCAAAAAAAAAAAAAAAAAAAAACTGGGGTTTTTTAAAAAGAGTTATTGGAAATGGAACTTGAAAAAACCCCATTATGGGCTCATTAAATTGTTAGGCCTTTCAAGAATCACCATGCTGGCAGAGGAACAGCATCTTCAAATCCAGCTGCCTCCCTCATTGCAAAAGAGCTCACAAAAACAGGCTTTCTCTCCTCACTTTTACTGTCAGCTGTGAGACATAAGACTTGAAAATGCCTTAAAGGAGTAAGTTGGAATTCTGATGCCGTGAACCTTTTAAATACCCCATTGTCTCCGAGGAGAGGGACAATCCAGGCTTTGTACTGCGGTGCATTTTTCCTCAATCCCTGATCCCTGGAAGGCCCCCTTTCCTCAGAAGGGCTGTTGTGTTTTTCCTGCCACATCACTGTGACATGTCTCGCACTTAAGACGGCAGCCTACTCAGCCCCATTCATGGATTCCTCTGGAAATTGATGTCTGTTCCCCACCACCCCCTCAAAAAAAAAAAAAAAAAAAAATCTGGCTTTTTCAAAAGAGTTATTGGAAATGGAACTTGTGAAAAACCCTTACTATGCAATGTGAACCCAGACAATAATGTTTTGTAACAGTTTTGTTTGATGTGTGCTGACAGGAATTAATCATTTTAGTTAACAGAATTGCTCTTTGTTATGTAAACTTGGTAAAGTCCGCCTCATCTGACCTCTGGCGTTGGGGAATCCACTGTTCAAAACTGTCATCTTTCTGTGGGCAGCAGGGTTCTTATGGCAACTTCTGGAACCGAATTAGCCCTTGACCTTAAAGTTTATACCACCACTGGGTTGGATGCCAAGCCAAGCGAAATCGAAACTACTGTAAAGTATGTATACACACAAGTCCCATTCCCCAAGAATTGATTAAGTGGAATGAGTATTTGTTTTCCCATTTCTCCTTTTCATTTGCTGGTATCTCAGGGAGCCGACCTCTGTCGAAAATGATCGCCAACCTGAAAATACACCATTTCTAAATTATGTACACTTCTTTTCACTTTAGATATCCAGCGCTTGTGTACGTATAAATTGAGAAGATAGTTGGCCCTGGGTTGTGTGCTTTTAGATTGGCTCTTTGAGAAGCAAATAAAGGGCTCCCCTGGTGGCTCAGTGGTTGAGAGTCCGCCTGCCGATGCAGGGGACACGGGTTCGTGCCCCGGTCCGGGAGGATCCCACGTGCCGCGGGGCGGCTGGGCCCGTGAGCCATGGCCGCTGAGCCTGCGCATCTGGAGCCTGTGCTCCGCCACGGGAGAGGCCACAACAGTAAGACGGCCGCGTACCGCAAAAAAAAAAAAAAAAAAAAAAAAAGAAGAAGCAAATAAAGTAGGCTCCCACCTCAACCATCACCTCCCAAACCCCTAAAATAGGAATTCCCTCACCGTACGGTTTCCCAAGCATCTCTGACATGGCTCGACCCAGCTCTTGCAATCTCAGCCAAGAGAGCTGTATTCCATAAAATCACCCCACCACCATCACCACGAAGACCACCAGGCTCAACTTTATTAGAACCCATTCTTCAGTCTTTTTCTGCCCAGAAGAATCTAGAATGACGTAACCATCTCAAACCTACCAAGACTCCTTCAAAGTTAAAAGATTTTGTCTCCTAAGCTGCCAGCCTCCTAGAGTTGCTGGTGAAGGGGTCGGTTTCTGTGTTTTCCCCATTATTACTCTAAGAAGCCAGTGGATAGCCCCAAATTGTTGAGCTGTAAATCTTCCACGAGTGACAAGGGCAGTAGCAATAGATTAGCGTAACATAAGAAGAAAGAAAGCGGGAAAGAGAGGCCTTCAGACAAAAAAAGATCTGAGGTCAAGCCCCACCTCTGCAACTTACATCCCACCTATGTGTCCTGGGATGTGTTTTCAAACGCGTCAAGACACGTCTCCTCTTTTGTATAGTAGAAGTGATGTGTGATAGAAATGAAATGCCTCAGTTCATATTAAAGCTGGACTTCAGTGCATGGCACATAGTAGGTATTTGACAAATGACAGCTGCTAAAATTACCACTGTTATAGCAAATACTGCTAACTCCTTTTTGTTATTGAAGTCCGTTTTCCACATAGTGAAAACATTATACCAGAAAACAGATCATTGTTCTTCTTAAATTCTATATTTCCTTTCTATCCTGCCCCAAGTTTTAAGATAAATAAATCTATAAATCCACTTTGGAATGCCTGTTGCCATCCGTAAGAACACATGTGAGGGTTAAAGCACGTGCTTTTTAAAAGAAAAAGTGGAAAGTGGAAAATTACAAAAGCAAAACATTCAGCCCCTAAGACTCTTTTCTTTGGAGTGTTAGAAAAAGCCCCTTACTGGTTTCACTCCAACTTTATCTGCCATCTTAGTGGAACAAGATTAAAGTTCTAACCTGTGCGTTTAACACAACTGATAATACCCTGAATGTAAAACGTCGGGTGGTAGCGTGATGTTTGTCAAGCACACACAAACGGTTCCCTTGTAACCCTACCTGGGTCTTCAGGTCTATTCCATCCTTATCAGAAGCTGACAGGAAATACAGCACACTTGTTCGCCAGCTGCAGGGGTATACGGTAGCTCTTCCAAATAAAGGGCATGGTAGGCACAGTCATTTGAAAACTTATCTGCCAGGATATCTGCAAGCCCATCAAATGTTCGCTGGTAAACAGGTAATCTGAACTGGTGGATTCCTGCAGACCAGGAGCGATTGAGGTGCCCTTGCCAGGGAGGGAGAGAGGAGTTTGCCTGATTCAGAGTGTGTATGCTGGGCCTCCCGGCCGCTGAACAGCCTCGCATGAAAGAACACAGGAGCTTTTGCACTGGTTATCGAAAACCTGGGCCTGTGGGCCGAGGGCCCTGCCGTGTCTCCCTGCCAGGACACTGAGACCAGGCTGAACAAGCAAGGCTACAGCGGAGATCCCCACCCCACTGGTGTGAAGGAAACTCTCAGCACGGATGACAGCGAGTTTTTTCTCTCTGTTGACCACAACGATGTGTAAACAGATGTATTTGAAACATACGTTTGGGAGACAAAATTTCAAAATCGAGTCGCTTTTCATTGGTTTTTATAACATTTATTAGTTTATTTTTTAATACAGGAAAAGAGAAAGAAAACAGCTGGTCTGTAATTTTACTACCCAAGGATTCCTCTTGACATAATTCTTGGAACTTTTATTCCAGCTGCACACGCATGTAGGAATGTATACAAATCAGAAATAGACAGCTTGGTGAATTTTCAGACTGAGCACACCTTTGTTACTGGCACCAGCTCCCAGATCAAGGGAAAACATCATCCTCCCAGAGTCTTCTTGACCTCTTCTAGGGTATTACCCACCTCCAAGCACAAGCTTGACCTGGACTTCTCATGGCATAGATTAGCTTTGCCATGCCATTTTTTTTTCTTGAATTAAAACAAATAATTAGGTATATGTGACCAGAAAAAAATTTTAAGTACAGAAACATAAACCGGAAAGCAAAATCCGTCTCCCTACCCTAAACTTCCATTAATAGATTTTCGGTTTTGTGGTTTGTTTCGTTTCTGATTTATTTCAGGAAAATGATTATGCTCTTTGCCGGAATTATTCTCCTCCTACCCCGTCTCCCCCCCTCCTTCCTCCCCTTCTTCTTCTTTGAATTTACACACAGCAGATGATACATACGTATTGTCCTATTTGTTGCTTACCTTCTTTGTACCATTTTTCCCCAGAAAGGGTGTTCCTACAGATTTCATACTGTTGTGTTAAAAGTACTTTGGTGGTAGGGGAGAGTAGGGAGGAGGGTGAGAAGGGCCATTTTGTAATTTACAACCAAGTAATTTCTGTTCTTAATTAACAAGGGGAGGGTGGTGCTTTTTCCTTTCTTTGAAAAGATACAATAGATCAGGTCTCCCGTGGTCATCCCTGCCTCTTGTCCAGAATTCTGGGTCCTTTTGTAACAGAGCTCAAAAAAGAAAGCCTCCAGCTCCTGAGAATAGCCTGCTATGCTTACACCCCAGGAAACTCAGCCCGCATTAGAGGTGGCCATGTGACAACTCGCAGCAAAGCTCTTTCCCGAACTATGGTGTTTGTGGGTCTCAGATTTCATTATTATTTCATATTTTCTTTGTATCCAGTTAAAAATGAAAGCTCCCTCCCCCCCAAACAAAATACCTAGAGCTCACCTACCGTTCCTTCAGTGAGCTGGCTTCACTTTGTTTTTCTTGGGCAGGGAAATTGCCATCGAGGGAGACATTTTCCAATAGTACAACTCTAAGCCTGCAACTTTATTAAAATATATTTTTCCAATAGGTGGCACTAATGTGTTTAGGTAGAGTTAATACATCCCCACCAAGGGGAACTGTACAGGTCAAAAGAGCTGTTCTTACACTTCTCACCAAGTTTCTCTTACACTCTTGGAGGTTGTCTTTAACTCAGTACCTCAAACCAGGTGACAAGATACCCAGATAAGCATCTCAGAAACTGACCCTTGCCTCTTGATAAAGAATAAAAGATCACAGAAAGAGAGGATAGATCGCCCATGAAGAGTCTTCCTTTTGTCCTTTAATTCATTTGAGGGAATATTAGTACCTGAAATTCAAAATCTAGGAGTGAAAACGTTCTTTTATATATAACTAAACACCAAGGAAGCAGCAAAAGTCTAACAGGCCTACAAGTCACCTACTTGAAATGCAGGCTTGACACGCATCTGGAGGAAGCCATGTGCTTTGCTTCTGTTCTAGGTTTTCCAGTCGTGAGATAGAGGCCATAGTGGCTTTTCCCAATTAATCATTGAATGTGAGGATTTGAACAACCTCAAGAGGTTGTTCTTCATTCAAGGTCAATTTATATTATGACCCCAAGAGGACTTTAATTTTCACCGTTTTTCAGCAGTATTCTGAATGCAAAATGAGAGCTACTCTTTGTGTATCACAGAATATGGGAAAACTCAAGATGAGACCATCTATGGGTACTTGAATTGTGCTGAATATAATCCTAGTTCTTTCCCTTTTCCATTCTGTATCATCACAGAAGTGTCATCTAAACCCTTTGCTTATTAATCCATCTGTAAAATGGAATTGAATATAATAACTTCTGCTCCTTTATTCCTTCAGGGCAAAGAAAAAGCCACACAGTTTTAAAGCACCAGGCTTGAGTTGTAGATGCAGTTTTATTTTTCATTCTGTTCTTTATACTTGAACTATTTCACAACTAAACATTAAATAATTCATTTGTAATAAGCATCACTGTGTTTGGAGGGAAAGGCAATATGTAAATTGAAGATGACTTTATAAAACTTTAACTCATCATAAGAGTGATACCTGCTAATTATAGAAAAATTAGAAAATTATGAAAAGTGGAAATGGAGGGGAGAGCTCACCAGCTCTAGGGGAGATTCCCACAGCTGCCATGAGCCTTAACACTTTGGAAGATTGTGATTAGCATTTTTCACAAAGGTCCCTGTTAGAGAGTAGCAAATCAATAAAATAGCACTGCTTCGGATTGCAGAAACCAAGGAACAAGCTCAGCACCTTAAAAATCCACTTAAATTGTTGAGAATGTTGCACGAGTCAGAAGATTCAACTGAAGTTCTAAGGTCCTTTCCCAAATTGATTCTGTGTTGTTATACATTCGTTCAGCAACTACTTAGGAGTACCTACTACATGGAAAACACTATGCTGGTACTAGGACACACAGTGATGAGCAAACGAAGCAGGAAGACAGGCATTAACCAATAAATCAGATAATTCATTACCTGATTACAAATGTGTATAATAAGGACTGTGGTGAGAGAGAAGGCAGGGTATCTGACCTGGTGTAGAGAGCCAGGAAGCTGAACTTTGAACACTGAAAGAAAGGTAATGGAAAGGAGGGAGCTATGCAAAGGCGCCGTGGCAGGAAAGAGCCCCATGTCATCTGAGAAGAGAGCACAGTGAGTGGAACGGTAGTGGATACAGGGGCCATCACAGATGAGGTCAGAGGGTTGTTTAGTTTTATTCAAAATAAGGTGAGATTCCATTGAGTTATTTCAAAGTGACTTTTTTTTTTAGTTGAAGTGTAGTTGATTTATAATATTATGTTTCAGGTGTTCAACACAGTGATCTGCTATTTTTATAGATTGTACTCCATTTAAAGTTATGACAAAATAATGGCTATATTTCCCTGTGCTATGCAATGTATCCTTGTTGCTTATTTATTTTATACATAGTGATCTGTACCTCTTAATTCCCTACCCCCATCGGGCCCCTCCCCCTTCCCTCTCCCCACTGGTAACTACTAGTTTCTCTGTATCTGTGATTCTGTCTCTGTTTTGTTATATACATTCATTTGTTTTATTTTTTTTAGATTCTGTATATATGATAACATAGACTATTTGGCTTATTTCACTAAGCATAATACTCTCTAGGTCCATCCACATTGTTGCAAATGGTAAAATTTCATTCTTTTATATGGCTGAGTAATATTCCACTGTATATCTATCTATCTATATACATACATACATATATATATATATATATATATCCATTGTGTGTGTGTGTGTGTGTATATATATATATATATATATATATATATCTACCACATCTTCTTTATCCATTCCTCTGTTGATGGGCAGTTAGGTTGCTTCCATGTGTTAGATATTATAAATAATGCTGCTGTAAACATTGGGGTGCATATATCATTTCAAATTAGTATTTTCCATTGCGATTAGAACATTTCCTAACACCATATACAAAAATAAACTCAAGATGCCTTAAAGACCTAAATGTAAGACTTGAAACCATAAAATTCCTAGAAGAGAACATACGCTGAACGGTCTCTGACATAAATCGTAGCAATGTTTTTTTTTTGATCTGTCTCCTAAGACAAAGAAATAAAAGCAAAAATAAACAAATGGGACCTAATTAGATTTAAAAGCTTTTGCATGGCAAAGGAGACCATCAACAAAAAAGACAACCTACTGAATGGAAGAATATATTTGGAAATGATATGACTGATAAGAGGTTAATATCCAAAAATATATAAATAGCTGATATAATTCAGTATCAAAAGGCACATGAGACAGGACTTTTTAGGCCTGTAAAGATGCTCCACATAGCTAATCATCAGAGAAATGCAAATCGAAACCACAATGAGGTATCACCTCACACCTGTCAGAATGGCTATTATCAAAAAGAACAGAAATAACAAATGTTGGCAAGGATGTGGAGAAAGGGGAACCCTCGTACACTGTTGGTGGGAATGTAAATTGGTGCAGTTACCCTGGAAGACAGTATGGAGGTTTCTCAGAAACTAAAAATACAGCTCCCATATGATACAGCAATTTCACTCCTGGATATGTATCCGAAGAAAACGAAAAAGCTATTTTGAAAAGATAGAGGCACCCCAGTGTTCATCGCAGCACCATTTACAGTATCCATTGAGTTTTAAGCAGGGCCTGTCTGCTGTTCAGATGTGGCTTCTGTGTTGAGGCTGAATTAGATGGTGGCAGGAGGGGATATGTGTAGAGACTGACGCTGCTTAAATAGTTCAGGCAAGAGATGGTGGTGGCAGTGGATGGTGGAGAAAGATATTTTAAAAGTAGTATCAATAGGACTTGATGCAATTGAACATGGCTAGAGGGGGAAGGTAGTAGAAAGGATGACATCCAGGCCAATTATATTAAAGTAGGTTGTTGATGTATCTATTAAATTTCAGGGAACGTGACTTTTTTCAGTCAACAAACGTCTCTTAAGCCCCTGTTATATTTCAGGCCCTGTTCTAGGCCAAGTGAACAAAGTCAACAAATTCCCAAAGCACCTTTGAAACCGTGTTATGAAAAAATTTAGACCAGGTGTCAGCAAACTGCAGCCATGGCCAAATCCAGCCTGCTGCCTGTTTTGTAAGTAATGGTTTCTTGGAAAAAGAGCCACGCCCACTCGTTCACAGTGTCTGTGGCCGTTTTCACCCAGCAATGGAAGAGGAAAGCAGCTGCAACAGAGACAGTTTGACCCACAAAGCTAAGAGTATTTGCTCTCCAACTCTTAACAGAAAGTTTGCCAGCCCCTAACTTAGATGATCCGTGTATTGATCCTACCTTTCTCTCTAATTTTCTTTGTAACCTTGAGAAAACTAGTTAACCTCTCTTACTCAGTTTTCTCAGAGGTAAAGGAACTGTGCTACCCAGGTGTGCAAATTGAGAAACTCTCAGTGAGGGCTTTGGGCGGTATAAAGCGTGAGCTGATAAAAGTGGTCTAGATCTATCACGAGTGTGCTGTTTTGATTTGAATCTTCCTTGCCTGGTCCCTAACCTCCTTTTCCAACCTGATCTAGCTCCAACTTCTAAAAGCATTTTCTGCTCCAGCAAAACTGAAAGCTCTCTCAAGTCTATGCCATGTTTTTGCTGCTCCCTTTTTCTTTAACTCTCTAAGTTTACTGAAACCGTGCCTGTCCGTCATCTTGCAAAAGTGTCCCCTTCTTAATGAAATCTTTCCTAAGTGAATCAGCCTGATGCCTTTCTTCTGTTCGTTTACTCTTTATGGTAGGTCTGTCCCTCTCCTAACAGCCTACCCACCTGCCCCGTCTGCCCTGGTGTTCGTTTTATTTGTCTTTTTATGACTTATGAGATACGGGGGAAGATGGGCATTGTCACTTGCTCATGTCTGCAGCCCTGCCGTGCTTAGCACAAAGCCTTGTCCAAAGGTTCACCAACTAGCCACTGACTTGAATTAAATATACACCTAATAATGACTTTAAGTTTTAGATTGTACCCCTCACACTAGCTCCTCCATAGGAAGAAAGTTGAGTGGAAGATGAGACTTCCCAGCAACCTAAAGACAAATGCAGTAATGATTGACTCCAGCCTACAGACCTGTTCTTTTTGACTTGAGCTATGTGCGCCCAGGCATTATAATTATTTTTAATTGAATTACCAACCTCTTAAAATGGGAAAATTTCACCAAAAAAAAATCTGTATTTCTGCTTTCTTTTAAAAGAAGTCTGCATTCCCACATGGCATTCACCTGTCATACTTAGTAGAAACTGTTACTTAGATGAAGCGTATGGTTTCAAACTTGCCATAGTCCCCGCCACTCCCTGTCGTGTGTCTGGTGTTGTGACTCTAACGCTCTGACCATTTACCATTGTGCTTGCTCCACTTAAATCTATCTGTTGTCACAAATAGAGTTGAAAAAAATGAAATATTTCTTTTGCCCATGTTTTTAATAAAAGTGTAGAATTAAAAAGAGCCTGAGAAGTAGAGTAGCATGTGAGTAAAGCCATGGACTCAGGAGTCAGACTGTCTGGGTTCAAGTTCTGGTAGGCCCTCCTATTCAGGGTTACCAGATAAAATACAGGAAACCCTATTAAACCTATATTTTAGATAAACACTGAATAATCTTTAGTATAAGCATGTCTCAGGTTCTTTGATTTGCTAAATCTGCCAACCCTACTTCTACTTGCTGTGTGACCTAGGGCAAGTTACTTAGCTTCTCTGTGCTTCAGTTTCCTCATTTGTAAACTGAGGGTAATAAAGGGACACTGTGATGACAAAATAAATATTAGCTACTATCATTATCAGTTTTTAAAATTTTTTTAATTGAGATGTACATTGTATAAGTTTAATGTATAAGACGTTGATTTGATATATTTATATGTTACAGTATGATTACCATTGTAGCATTAGCTAACACCTCTGTCCCAGGATTATCATTTCCTTTTTGTGGTGAGAATGATTAAGATCTAGTCTTTTAGCAACTTTAAAGTTTATAATACAGTATTATTGCCTATAATCACTGTGCTGTTCTTTGGATCTCCCGGACTTATTTACCTATGAGTTGCAAGTTTGTACCGTTAAATAACATGTCCCCAATTTCCCCACCCCCAACCCCTGTAACCACCATTCTACTCTAGTTTGGGGAGTTCAACTTCTTTAGATTCCACATATGCATGAGGTCATACAGTATTTGCCTTTCTCTGTGTGACTTTTTTCATCTAGCGTAATGCCCTCAAGGTCCCTCCATGTTACAAATGGCAGGATTTCTTTCTTTTTCATGGCTGAATAATATTCCACTGTATATATTTACATACTGCATCATTTTTTTAACCACATTAATTGGTGAACACTTAGATTGTTTCCGTATCTTGGCTATTGTGAATGATGCTGCAATGAACATGGGGGTGCAGATATCTCTTTAATATACTGTTTTCATTTCTTCTGGATGTAAACCCAGAAGTGGAGCTGCTGCATCATATGGTAGTTCTAGTTTTAATTTTTTGAGGAAACTCCATACTGTTTTTGTAATGGCTGAACCAATTTACATTCCCACAGATTGTGTACAAGTGTTCCCTTCTCCAACCTTGTGAAACACTGGCTATCTCTTGTCTTCTTGATGACAGCCATTCACAGGTGTGAAGTAATATCTCACTGTACTTTTTTTTTCCCTTAAGTTTTTTTTTTTTTTCTGGATCTTCGTTGCTGCGCACAGGCTTTCTCTAGTTGCGGCGAGTGGGGGCTACTCTTCATTACGGTGTGCGGACTTCTCACTGCAGTGGCTTCTCTTCTTCTCTTGTTGCAGAGCACAGGCTCTAGGCACGCTGGCTTCAGTAGTTGCAGCATGTGGGCTCAGTAGTTGCGGCACGTGGGCCCTAGAGCATGCAGGCTTCAGTAGTTGCGGCACGTGGGCTCAGTAGTTGTGGCTCGCAGGCTCTAGAGCGCAGGCTCAGTAGTTGTGGCGCAGGGGCTTAGTTGCTCCGCAGCATGTGGGATCTTCCCAGACCAGGGCTTGAACCCCTGTCCCCTGCATTGGCAGGCAGATTCTTAACCACTGCGCCACCAGGGAAGTCCCTCATTCTACTTTTGATTTGCACTGCTGTGATGATTAGTGGTGTTGAGCATCTTTTCATGTACATGTTGGCCTTTTGGATGTTTTCTCTGGAAACACATCTGTTTAGTTCCTCTGCCCATTTTTTAATCAGATTGTGTGGGAGTTGCTGTTATTGTGTTGTATGAGTTCTTTATAAATTTCAGATATTTTTCAGATATTATTATTCCTTTATCCTATATATATAATTTATATATGTAATACAAATTTATATAAACCATATATGTATAATTTGCAAATGCTGATTTTTTTAGGAAAAACAGAAGACAGCATATGCCATCAGGACAGTGAGGAGTGTGTCTATAATTTGATAAACAAACTCTGTCTTTGTTCAAGCATGCAACTTAAGATGCTGCATTTGGGTAATTAACATTACCTGCACTCTGGACAAAACTTGAAAATCTCATTGGCCTAACAATAAAGATTTCTTTCTACCTAATATACAGTAGAATGTAGATCAGCAGGCCATCTCCCTCTTACGTAGTTACCTCCAAAGTCATCACAGCTGAGGAAGAAGAAAATAGAGGAGGCTTTCCAGCTGTTAACAGCCTTGATCCAGAAATGATACAGGCAGCTTTCACGCACAGCCCATTGGCCAGAACTAGTCACATGACCCTAACCTAACTGCAAGGGAGCCTGGGAAATAGAAGGAAGCACACAGAATATTTGATGAGTAGTAACTATCTTGGCCACAGTTACCATTGTAAGGCAAATATGGCCGTCTTCACTTTTTGTATTACTCGTCTGGCTACAGTAGGCAGTTGGATTTGCAACTCTAGCATATGCAATGGATGCAAAGTCAGAAGACGTGTGTTCTAGTTCTGTTCTTTCTTGAGCCAGAGAAGTATAGGCAGAGGATTTTCTTCCCCTGGGAGGTTCATCTCCTCCTCCTGCCAGTTGAGAAGGAAAGGGATGCTTTTCTCTTCCTATCAGGAGCAGGAAGTTGTTCTAAGGTGAGTTGGTTATACCTCTGACTTGGAAACTTTGAAACAGAATGTGAAGTCAAGCAGAAGAGGAAGGGAAGGAGGAAGCTGAATTATTCTGATTAGTATGAGAAGTAGTAAGGCGTTTTTCACATTGTAGCATGTAAACCCGATCTCATTTTCTATTTTGGATATGGATGTCTTCCAGAATTTAAAGAATGATTCTCAAAAGAAAGGAAAATGTCTCCACAGGTCCAATCAGTGGAGTGAACCCAGGTGTTTGCCTGGAATGGAATTTAACCAAAAGAGTTCAGAAGATCATCACGTCGATCAATACAGCTGGGCATTGGGGCTCACTGGTCCATCTGAGGGACAGAAGCCAGTGCCACCTGCCTGGCTGCCAAGGTTAATAAGGCTATGTTGTTGTGACCTCATCTTAAACAGGGTTCTGAGCCATGCACAGGGTGGGAGGGAGAAGTGAGCTGGGGAAAATAGCTTGTGATGAGTGATGAGGCTTTGTCAGTTACACCCAACGTGTACAGTTCATAAATCAGAGAATATTTCCTGATCTGAAAATCTGGATTTGCAACTTTGGTGATTATTTTTAGATAAATTCTGAGAAGTTGCAAGTAGGGACTTGAAAACACAATCAAAACCCCCGGAGCAGATAAGCCATCTGTGTGTGCTCAAGGAAAGAGAAGTGAATTTAATTTTATACTCTTTGAAAAAGGAGGAAGGTGCTGTTGGCAGGTCCATAAACTATGTATGATCGTCAGGGTGGCAGACACTCAAAGTCAGGGAGAGAATCGTTTACCCAATGTCATCATTCTGCCTGGGTCATCTTTTAAAGCTTCATGGGCATCAGTCTCAGTGCCAAAATCATCTCTGAAAAGAAAACATTCTTTTCTCACAAACATCACAGGTTTGTTCTATGACTTATCAATATTGGGAGGTGTTTGTTAAATGTTTAGTAAAGTCAGGAAGACTTTTTAGGCACTTAAATTCTTTGGGGGACTGTGATGGTCCCTTTCACCTGTGCTTCGCTTTGCCTCTCCAAAATCCAGAAAACTCTGACAGCTCCATGATAATAAGACATCCCAAGTATAATCTCACAATACAGTCAAGTGAAAATTAACCAGACCCTTACAATTCATTTTTATTATCAATCATACTTGACAGTTAAGAAACTTTAAAGCCATATTTAGTGAGGTAAACAGTGTATACTATGAGTTTAACAAACTAAGAAATACTCTCCTTATATTTTCAGCTTTTTTATTCTTTCAGTATTCATCATAGTTATTTGGTTAAAGGAAGATTCCTTTGATGAGTATCTTGCTTTTGGATAGTCTCACTTTGTCTCTGTCCATTTGTTTGTCTTTCCAGTGACTGTGATGTTACTAACATCCTTACAGTAACGTCCTTTTTTTTGCTTAAATCAGATGGTTAGTTTCTGTTGCTTGCCACCCGAACTTCTGCTTGGTACATTACCTATTCTGCCTGGTATTAGAATTGTTTGTGTTTGTGTGTATCTCGCCAAGGAGACTCTGACATCTTTTGAGATGAGTTAACTTAATCTCTGGCATTTGTAATAAAGCCCATCATGGAACCTCACATACTAGGACAGTTAAAAGTGTGGATTCTGGAGCCACATCACCTTGATTAACATTCTAGCTTCTCCCTTTACAAACTCCGTGATCTTGGGGAAGCTAACAGCCTTTCTAGGTTTTGGTTTCCTTGTGTAAACTTGAGAGCACCGAGCTGTATTAATACTTAAAACAGGGCCTGGTACGTAGAAAGCATTTCATAAATATTAGCTATTATAACAGTATTATATTTTATTATCTTATTTCTTATTACTTCGTGTTATTTTCATATTATATATATTTATGATATGTTATAAACTTTATCATATATTATGCATATAATGTATAAGTTATGTATAATATGTATTGTGTTATATAAGTTGTATATTATATTTCATTATATTGTAGTATAATTATTATTATTAAAAGCGTTCAAGAAAATAAATGTTTAATCGAGTTTAGCTGTCTCTCAAACTGTAAGCTCACTTCCAGTGGACACTGTGACGTTATTTGTTTGTTTTTAAAAAAAGTTTTCTTCCTACCCTTGGTTTTTTTTAACATCTATGCTAAAAAGCTTCCCTTTGGAGGAAGTAATAATTTTTAATATGCAGGTTATGAAAATACCAGCAGGAAGTTTTTCATAATATGCTAAATTTCTCAACCTCTGCACAAGTAGTCTTCACCTAATTGAAATGTTGTTGAATGTTTTTCTTACTATCGTGATGTTTTTCATGAAGAATCTGTACATTTCATCTGCCTGAATGTAATGCTTCCCTGGACCAGCTACATTTTCCATGAAGTTGTAAGAGCTGTGAAGTCATCTCTTTATCCAGACCCCTTTCACTTAATCTTAGTATGGCACCTGACACAGATTATTCTGTTCTTCGTGCATTTCTGAAGGACTGTCTGCTTTTCTTCAGCAGACCCATAAGTCAGTTTGATTCCTGTGTCTGAGCTCTCTAACAACTGGCATTGTTTTCACTGTGCTTCTCTGTGGTGTTGCATGGGATTCTTTTGAACTTCATTTCCCCTGTTCTTAGTGCTGATGTCAGATATTTTCTTTTGTTGAGAAGTTTGCATCCTTGGATTGAAGTGCTAATACCTCCATTATAATATCATCAAAATGGCAAGCAGGGATCGGTTTTGTTTTCATGGTTTACTTTTGGAAATTCCTGGTCCCGGAAAGAGTCTCATTGTGGAACTGCTGTAGTAAAGTAGAATCAATTCATCTGTTTAGCAGTGGTTAACTGGGGACTTACAATGGGCAAGATTTGCTCAGAATGTTGACCCAATTCGGAGATGAATTTGGCATATCCACCCACGTTGTAGAAGCAAACAGTCTCAGAAGATGGAATTCTCTGTAGAAGATTAATGCTCATCTTTAGTTCATGTTCACTGCACTTGTCCTTATTTGGGGTACAAATACAGTGAGTTTCCCAAAGAATGGCAGAAAGGATGAAGTGAGAAGATTGTACAGGGAAAAGGTTGGGTTAAGCATTACCTGATACCTCAGCGTCCTAGAATTCTTCTCATCCAGTTTCACGAATAAGAAAACAAGAGCTCAAAGAAGCCTGGTACCACTTCCATGGTCACACAGCCAGAATGTGCCCAAGCCATTCGCTGGCCTGGGAAACCTGTGCCCTTCCCCTCCTCAGCCACACTGCCCCACAAACAGGGGATAGAGCGTGATGGGTGACACACCAGGGCAACACGCTGTTCTCAGTAGTCTAAAGGCCCCTTATTGTCATTGCTCCAGAAACTGAGAAGATAAGTAAAATCAAGGAAGAGGAGTTGAATGATTTTAACTCATATTAATTGTTCCTACCTAATTAGAGGGTGTTTGGTACAGTCTCTTACGTTTTAAAATGTGTCTATCCATCTTCCCAGCCAGCCTATATCTTGGTATCTACCCTAGAGGAATACCTGCATACGGGTAGGAAGAAAGCATGTACATTAATTGTAGAATTTTACGTAACGTGCAGAAATCGGAACTAACACAAATGTTCATTGATAATGGAATAATTAAATTCTGCCAAATCTGTACTGTTAAATGGTATGCCGATAAGGTAGATCTATACAGGTAGAACTAAAAAGATCTTCAGGACACACTAAGTTAACGAAAAATCAAGTAGTGGGAACATGCGTGTGTAAAAAAATTAAATAAAATTCTCTCTTTCAGGAAAGGGAGTGATGAGTTAAAAAGAGGAAAATAATACTTCCAATTTTGAGAGAGAGCAAGTGCAGATCGCTTCCTGTGTAGGTGATACTGGAATTGCAACTTAGAGCATGGTGAAATGTAGAGATGTAAGGATTTATCCAGAACCACCTAGGTAAACAAGGGGTTAAGCCAAGTTAGGCACCCAGTTCTGAGTCCAAAGCTGCAGCTTTTAACTAAGATTCCTCTCACAATATGAATTCTAAGCAGCAAACGTAAGATGTAGGTAAAACTCACATACATAGGTAGAGGATATGCATATGCTTTCATTAAGTATTTACCTTGTGTCAAGTACCCTACTGGAGGTTGTGTGGAATATCCTGATGATTTAGAGTTCCTGGCTTTAATAGCTTAAGGTGTAGTGTGGGAAAGAAGATGTATTTATAAACCTTTTAAATATATGAAAGTTAACCAGACCCTAAAACAAAACTACAGGGAAATTCAGAAGAAGGATTCTTGAGCCAAGACAAGAGAAAGCTATCTGCAGCTGGGGAGTCTAGAAGATGTACCAGGTAAAATGTGTTAAGATACAAGAAGCAGGAAACTGAATCAACAGTAACTTAAACCATCAGGTTTAACTTCTTAGCAAGAAGTCTGAATTTGGCTGTTCCTAAGCTGATTCAGCATCTCAATAATGTCGTCAAGGACGTAGGTTTTTCCTGTCCTCCTCAGTAATCCTTCATCTTTGGGCTTGTCACATCATTTTGCAATATGGCAGCCGCAGCTCCGAACATCTCAACCCACATTCAAGGGCAGGAAGCAGGAGGTAGACAGGGCAGCACAGAAAAGAGCGGGACTTTTAATGAGGACAGTCTCTTTGCGTCTCTGAGCAAACTTTTCCCCAGATGCCTTCTCCAGAGATTTCTTCTTATAGTTCATTGGCCAGAACTGGATCACGAGCCCCCCACCCGCCTGGGCCCAAGGGATGCTGTGAGAGTATGATTCTGGCTTTCCCCCTCTCTGTCACGGAATGCTGACTAGAAATAAAAAGCCTCATGGTACTGAGGAACATCTGAGAATATCTGCCACAGCAGGTTTCACGGAGGAAGCAGTACTTGGGTTGGATCTGAAACAAGGATAAAAAGAGCATTTATTGGATTGTCTTTTGAGCACCACTTTTCTAAGAATTGACCGTCCCCAGCTCCAAGTGGGAGTTACCAAGATCGTAAAATGTGTTCCCGTCTCCTGGGAATGAATTGTAATAGATGTCACAGATGCTGCCAAATTGGTCTTTGTTTTGTTTGTTCCTCTCAAGCAGCATTTCTGACTTTCTTCCTTTTATTGACGCTAACCGTGTAAGCACAGTACTCTTGCTTGGCTCTTGGTCTGATGGTCGTTCAATTCTCTGTGCTCAGTTTCCGGCATCAGTCAAGAATCCCAATTATTTTTTCAGAAAGAGTTTAGCAGAAAGTGTTAGTAACCATGTATAAGAAAACAGGGCAGAAAAGGGACACAGAGGTAGTAACTGCCGGAAGCTGGCCACCACCCCAGGTGTTGGGGGAACAGAGAAGTTGGGGTACCTGTTGGTGGTGGTATCTCTGAGTTTGATACACCTGGTTCTGATAACAGTAAAAACGTGCAACCTGGAACCAGCTCCTGCTCCTGGAACCAATGGACTCTGCCAAGTTTAAAACCCATTGCTGGAGAGATGCTGAGGACAGCAGCAAGCAAAACTGGCCGAGGCAAGTCCCTTCTCCCTCCTCCGTCCTTCCGGCTCCCTCTAGCACCCCCTATTGGTGAACCTAACAGAAAGCTGCTGTCAAAACAGACGTGGGGCTTGCAGAGTTCCAACCCCAGCATCGCATAGCAGAGTATAGAAGATTTGGAGCTGAAACACCTTAATACCCGGCACATCATTTTATTATTATTGTTTTTAGCACATCCTTATTAAATGGAGGTAGTAATAGAACCTACCTCTAGTATTATTTTGAGGTTTAAATGAGGCAGACCGTGAGAAGTGATTAGCAGGGTGCCTAGAGCCTAACAGGCACTTAGGAAGTATTAGTGGACGTTATTACTACTTATTCAACAAGTATTTTTTGTGTACCTGTTTTCATATCATCTAAGGTCTGAAAATACAGTGATGAGTCAGATAGACAAGATCCCTGAGACATTTCGTATTCTAGTGAGCCGTGGCCCATAATAAATAAGGTCATTTCAGAAAGTGGTACATGGTGTAGAGATAATAAGACAGTCTGGCAGCTGAGAGTTACAGGGAAGAAAATAACTAAGATTCAATGATCAGCAGCTAAGAAAATGAAAAGACAAGCCACGGACAGGGAGAAAGTATTTACAAAACTTGTGTCTGACAAAGAACTTATATCCAGAATATAGAAAGAACTCTCAAAATCATAGGAAAACAAGCAATCCATTTTTAAAATGGGCAAAAGATTTGGACAGTACATCACAGAAGATATGTAGATGGCAAATAAGCACATGAAAAGGTGCTCAAGATGAAAAGATGACCATTAGTTATTAGTGAAATGAATATTAAAACCACAATGAGATTCTACCTTTTTTAAAAAACTGACAGTACTGCTGATGAGGATACAGAACAACTGGAACTCTCATATGTTGCTGATGAGAAAGCAAAATGGCACAATCATTTTGGAAAATACTTTGGCAGGTTCTTATGAAGTTAAATATTAACTAACCTTGTAACCCAGCAAACTCGCTCCTAGGTGTTTACTCTAGAGAAATAAAAGCTTAGACTTAACACAAAAACCTGTGTGCAGATAAACGTATTCTTTTATTTTATTCATAGTGATTGTATCCATAAAATGTGAAATAATCCCAATTTTTCTTTAGCTGGTGAATGGATAAACAAGCTGTGGTATATCCATAGAGAGGAATATTATTCACCAACGAAAGGAACTATGTAGTATACCTGCAACAACATGGATGAATCTTGAATGCATTATGATAATGAATGAAGCCAGAGTCACAAGGCTGTATTCTGTATGTATTCATTATGATGACATTCCAGAAAAGGCAAAACTAGAGGGACAAACAAGGGATCAGTGGTTGCCAGGGGTTGAGAATGGGGTTCCAAAGGGGCAGGAGGGAATTTTGTGGGGGTGAAAGAACTGTTCTCTATATTGACTGTGTTGATGGTTACATGACTTACTCATTTGTCAAAACTCATAGACTTGTACACTAAAAAGGGTGAATTTTGCTGTATAACAATGCCGTAGACTGAATGTTTGTGTCCCCCCACCGCCACAGAATTTATATGTCGGAATCTAATCCCCAATGAGATGGTATTTGGAGGTAGGACTTTGGGGAGGTGATTGGGTCGTGAGGGTGGAGACCTCATGAGTGGGATTAGTGCCCTTTTAAAAGAGGCTCTAGAGAACCTCTAAGCAGAGGGAGCAGCAAGGACAAATCCGGACAGAAGGAAGCAAGGAATGTGGAAGAAAGGCCTGTGGGACTAGAAGAATAGAGTGATGAATGGTGAAGAGAGCTGCATCTCAGAGGCCCTGTTTGGTAGGGCTACCAGGTTTGGCTAAGTAAATAAATGAATAACTGGACACTCAGTTAAATTGGAATTTCAGGTAAGCAGTAAGTCGTTTTTAGTATGTTGTGTGTAATATTTGGGACATACTTATGCTAAAAGTATTGTTCCCTCAATTTCAAATTTAACTGGGAGTCATGTTTTTATCTGGCAACTCTTCATCTAGGACACGGTATGAATTTTGGATTTTCTTCTGTCTACAGTGAGAAGCCAACGGTAGGGTTTTAAGAGGCACAATGGGGTGATCTGTCTCTACTAAGATCATTCTGATTACTGTGGAGAACGGATTATAAAGAGGCAAAGGCACAGCCATTGCAGTGGTCCAAGAAAGAGAAGATGATGACCTTGTGTAGGTAGCAGTGGAGACTGAGAAAAGTAGATGGATTGGGGAGATATACTTTGGAGATAGAGATCTAAGGACTTGTTTATAGATTATGTATGGGGGGCAGGGGAAAAGGGGAAAGAGGAAAATGAAGGATGCCCCTAGGATTTTGGCCTCACCAACTGGCCAGATTCTGTACTATCTAATATTAGCAAAGACTTAAATAGTGTGGACAGTGGGCCATGCTTGCTTCTAAGCACTTTCCATATATGAACTCATTTAATCGTAACTCATTTAATCCTCACTATGATTTAAGCACTTGAGAATTACAGGGAGTGTTATCCCCATTTTACAGATGAGAAAACTAAGGCACTAAAAGGTTAAGTAGTATGCCCAAGATCATGAAGATAATAAGTTGCAGAGCTGGGTTTCCAACCCAAGCAGCCTGGCTTGAGTCCATGCTGTCAGTTGCTATGTTCTGCTGTCTATTCTGCTATTGAGCACGTGTTAGGTGCTCAATAAAGAATTGTTGAATCAATGAATGAATGAATGAGTGAGTGGAAGGATGGGTTCCCACACATGTCTTACGTTGATTTTTATGCAAGGTGGTGATGATGTCCTTGTGCGTGCCAGGTAGACGTTATCTGTATGCTTTTCTCCATTCTCCACACAAATTTTAACTTTACCTCCATTCTTCGGGACATCATCTCATATGTTGGTGTTGGAAGTCATGAAAATAATTCCTGGGAGGTGTTTTTAAGATTTAAACTGTTATGAAGTAGAATTGAGAAACACTCTTTCACAGTGTCCCAAGCAAATTGGCACACGTGGTTAAGTCTGAACTCTAAGGAGGCCACATTGTATCAAATTCACATCCTCTCTAAGCTGCCAACTGAATTTGTCCTCCAGGTATTCTCTAACCCACAAGGCATAACATGCAGATGTACCATCTCATGCTGAGGGACTCAGTACATCCAGCAGGAGGTAATCCAGCATGGTGGTTAAGGCTGCTGCCCGGGCGGTCAGAGAGACGTGCATTCAAATAATGGCTCTGCTCTGTGGCCTAAAGGAAGTAACTAAACTTCTCTGTGCTTAGCTTCCTCATCTGTGAAATGGGGATAGTACCAGTGCCTGTATCATAGGATGATTGTGAGGGCTGAGGAGATACCAGTACCTGACTGAATAAAATGCCAAATAAAAGTTGGCATCCATTATTTTTATATCTAATTCTCACTTAAGAGAAAGCTGGTTGTACCTGGCCCACTAGAAGTATCCATGGCTACAGAATAAGTTCCTTGCCTGGAATTTGCCTTGGTTCTCACAGCCCAACAGTGAGCATGAAGAAGGATCCATGAGATTGTTCTTGCCACTCTCCCTTTTCCCTTGTCTTCAAAAGCGCTGCCATGGGGCTTCCCTGGTGGCGCAGTGGTTGCGCGTCCGCCTGCCGATGCAGGGGAACCGGGTTCGAGCCTGCGCGTCCGGAGCCTGTGCTCCGCAACGGGAGAGGCCACAGCAGAGGGAGGCCCGCGTACCACCAAAAAAAAAAAAAAAAAAAACAAAAGCGCTGCCATGGAATCCTTCCCACCTCTCAAGACAGATGGACTAGTGTCCATTTGGAGGTATTTAATGATCTTCACAAGATCTCTCAGGCCTCTTGTGGGCCCTGCTTAGATGCCATCTTGGCATCAGAGCAAGTGCAGAACTCAAGAATTCGTAAGCAGACTGATACTCCAAGCATCAAATGAGTCCACATTTCCCATTCAGTTCACCAAATGTGTAATTCACCAAATTGTGCATGTGAATTGAATGGAACTAATTGAAGAATATTCAAATACTAAATGCCAAGCAAGGACAGAGAGTGGGGTGCATAAGTTTGTTGGTCTTCTTACTGAGAGATACTGGCATCTGGGTGGTGAAACCACCAAATAAAACAACTCCCCAGGGAGACCTGTCTGAGTATTTTGCTTGCACAAATTAGTGGGACATAAATTCTTCTTTACGGCAGCATTATTGAGGAAAATGATCTCAAAGAGCCTGCTCTATGCAACAAAAATAATTCTTTATGAAGCAGGTGAACTTACTCTTAAGAAAACGCTCCATCTAAATACAAGCCCTTAAAACAGGTGAAAATTAGGCATGTTTATTCACTTGACAAAAGGAATTTTTTAGTTTCAAAGCACACTTTTTCCTGGAATTTGTTAAAGTATGAGCTACTGAAACACATATAAATATTATCTGATTCACATGAAATATTCCCCTTTCCATCCTGCCTTTTACACAGACCAGCTCAATCATCTTTTCTCTCTGTGTATGTCCTGCTTTGCAAAATAAGGCGTTTAGGATGAATAATTTTGGAGTCTCATCTCTAGGAGCAAAATCCTCTGTTTATGGGACTGGAGAGTAGTTTGACATATTAATTCATTTTGTTCTATAAATATTTTTCCTTTACTCTTTCCCCCTTTAGGCAGATAGCAGGTTCTGGGCTTCGGAGCATGCAACAGAATTTGGTGGCAAAGCAGAAAGGAGAGCGATCCTGTCTTTTTGAGGGCAGAGGCAAAGAGGGTAGGGGTTGAGGATGGACTTGGAGAGGTATGCAGGGAAGAGTGCTGTGGCCAACAGGAACAAGTACTGACCAGGGTTCAGCTTCCTGGCAGTGCCCCAAGGAAATGGCAGAATTCCAGAGAAACATGGCTCAATGAAGCATGTCAGGCAGCCCACCAAATAAGCCTTATTTCCCAAGCTTAAGCTGAAGCAGCCACCAGCTTTAGAACCAGCCTCTGTAGATGATGATAATGGTATCCCAAGGCCACCTCTGTGGTCTGACAGCCGGAAGGCACCCCCATCACACCACCCCTGGCATGGAGTTAGACCCTAGAAATCAAGAGCGAGGAATCGCCACAATGACTGAGGTTAAGGGTCCCCCCAGTACGGCAGGATAAGGGCTCCAAATCCAAAATAAATTGGCTTAGTTATATAAAGAAATGTGGTGTTTCAGGAGCACCAGATACAGGGACTGAGTTCCTATCTACCATACGTCTATATCACAATATTTGCAGTCTTTCATTTTTTCTAAATCTCCATTAAATTCCCTCCTGGTTTTGTCCAGTCCTTTTATTTCTCCTCTTTTCAAAACTATACATGTCACTTGAAAGTATGTTGAAATGATTTCCTCCAGGGCCTATCTTTTTGTCTTTATCTGAGAACTCAAGGGTTTACAAAACACTATGGGGCCCCTGTAGATGCTGCTGTCTGGGAGGCATTTGGCAACCAGGACTCCTTGTTGGGTTGCAGGGGCACCATTAGAGAGAGCTGTTAGGACTCCATGCATCAACAAAAGCTTTGTGACTGTCTGGCTGTGTGACAAAATCAGTTTATGTCTCTGAGCCTCCATTCTTAGAATGAAGTGGGGCAGCGGGGGGAAGGAGGAATGAGTCCTATCCAGAGCTTCCGTGAATGACTGGGCAGACCATGCCTTCCTCAAGTGCAGCCCACCATGCATTCATCAGCCCTGTGCTCAGTGCTGTGGGACGTGGCTGTGTCTGCCTTTTCGTCACCCACACAGGGAAGCAACATGGGCTACCTAGCCCTCATTATAGCTGCATAATCCAGCTTGGATATTTTGTGATTCCAATTTGCTAATAAGCCTTTTCTTCTAAAGGATCTTGCTTCTAGCAGTCTTTCTGGGGGGGGGGGGGGAACTTCCATAAATACATTCCTTTTTTCCTCAAAAGCACTTTTACATATATATATATTTAAAATATATGTGTATATATATTAGATAGATAAATAATAATATAGATAGATAGACAGATAGAGTTAATAATAAGAAAGTTGTGACCATGTCAGGCACAACCTCCAAGGACCCCATAAATATCTGCAAAACTAGGGTTTTGTGTTTTTGTTTTTGTTTTTTTTTTTACTCAAATTAACTGATATGACCAGTGAACAGGGAAGTTTGTCCAGCTAGTATGGAAAGTAATCCTTGTTCATTTTCAGGTCTCTGGTTAGCAGGGCTTAAGGGAAACTGAGAGGGCAGGGGAATTTGAGGTCCAGCTAACATTTCTGCAGGAGGGTGCCGTTGTAGTTCTGTTTCTGGAAACCACACTGACTGCGTGGAACTCTGGGGCTGGGGGAGGAGGTGCTGCTGTTGCTTCCCTTGTCCTGGGCTTGGGGAAACAACTCTGAAGTTGCAGCAACTGCCCAGCTGGGGTTTGTCAGAAGTCCTGCCTTCACCCATGACCCAGTCCTTGCCGAGCTCTCAGTGGAGAAGGCAGGCGGCGAGCACCTCCTGGGGAGATCACGTCTTGTCCCCCGCTTGGCCCCAGAAGGCAGACACCCGGCTTCAGTGATGTCTTTGTTATCAGCTCAGGCAGGCACTCTGGTTTGCCGTTTTGATGAACATGGGACACCCGGGCTGAAGCACCTCTGCGCCCCCATCTCCACGGCCAGGAGAGCACAGCCTGGGATCTGGGACCTGAAGCTGCCAGGATGCCCTTAGGAAGGCACAGGGGGGTTGGGGAGGGGGCTGGGAGGAAAGGGCCCTTCCCCAGGGCCACCGTGCGGGACAGTCAGGATGCCCAAGAGTCCCTCGCTCTGCCGTGCCCTCCTCACTCTCTCCCTCCCAGCAGGGAGTGTACAGCACGGGTATTTGTTTCTGTTTTCTGGCTGCAGCTACACGAGGCAGTTGAATTAGAGTCATGACTGTAATTTAATTTCTCCAAACTGAGAGCTATTTTCTTTCCAAATATATCAGGGGCCAGGAAACGTTCAAAGACCTAGGGAGACCATTCCAAATTCAGAAAGGTTAAAGAGGAAGAGAAGTCACAGGATGAATACTACTACTAACATAATCTTTATAATAATTACAATAGCTCATGTACAATGTATTATATACCTTCACATGGCATGAAATATGTATTCTTATATATATGATAATATATAGTAATCTTATAGATGTGTTATATGTTATGGTAGTTATTGTATAGTAGTGTGGTATATATATATATATATATATATATATATACATATACATATAACATGTAACATGACAGTATTCAAAATGTTCAAAAATCATTTTCATAATGTTAAAAAATTGCAGGACCATTCCAAAATCAGAAAGCTTTAAGAGGAAGAGGAGACAGGGTAAAATAATAATTATTTTATAATAATTTTTATGGCAATTTATATTTAACACATAGTTACCTATATATTCTGTATCATAATTATTTTTACATGATACTATATGATATAAATATTATATTATTGTTGACATTATTATTGTAATTAAAAATAATATTTGTTCATTTTTTACCAGGCACTGTGCTGAACACTTTACGGGCATTATATGACTTAATTTTTATAATAACACTATGATGCAGTATGATGCAGATAATGTGGTATTTTTTCTCCTTTTTTAAAATTACACTTTTATTGAGATGTAGTTCACATACCATACAATTCACCCATTTGACGTATATAACTCAGTGGTTTTTAGTATATTCAGAGTCTGCAATCATAACCACGATCAGTGTTAGAATATTTTCATCATCCCAAAAGGAAACTCCATACCCATTACAAGTCACTCCCCATTCCCCCCTCCCAGCAGCCCTAGGCAACCACTAATCTACTTTCTCTCCCTATGGATTTGCCTTTTCTGGACATTTCTTTTAAAAGGAGTCACCATATGTGGTCTTTTGTGACTGGCTTTTTTCATTGAGCATAATATTTTCAAAGTTCGTCCACACTGGAGTACTTTATTCCTTTTTATGACTGAATAGTACTCCATTGTATGGATATACCACATTTGTTTATCCATTCATCAGTTAATAGACATTTGGGCTTTTTATAATTTGGGGTTATTATGAATAACTTTCTTCTGGATACTCGTGCAAGTTTTTGTGTGGATGTATGCTTTCATTTCTGTTGGAGGTAATGTGTTTTTACCCCATTGTGTAGATGAAGAAACTGAGGTACAGAGACGCTAAGTAACTTGCCCAGGGTCACACAGCTGGTTAATGCTCTGAGACTCAAAGTCATTTGTGCCTGATGCTTTAGCTACTCCGCTCTGTTGCCCTCAAGTTTACCACAGGTTAATATGTGCAGGGTGGGGACTCATGTCCCTCAGGGCCTCTCTGGAGACACTGAAAATAAGCACAGCAGGAAGAGCTTCTATGCAAGATGAGGATGAACTTTCTCTGTTAAGGCTGGTTAGGTAAGCCTGGGAGTGATTGCCAAGGGAGGGGTGGATTCCCCTTTTGAGAGGAAGGATCCTCTGTGGGGATCTTTAAGACATAGCAGGGATGGATGCCTCAGTCCTAGGAATGAGGTTTGGCTCATGGATATCCAAATGGCAACCCTCATTCTGCATCTGGAGTCCAAATGGTGTGAGAGGAGCCAGGCCGCGATTCAGGCCTTCCTCACCCCTTCTCAGCCCTGACCTTACCCCAGCCACCCGAGCGTGTTTCCAAACCCCCGTGCCACAGAGCAGGGCCTCCCAGACCTCCTCCTTGTCCATCCCAGGCCTTGACCTAGCCCTCTCTCTGGCTCTCGCTCAATGTCTGCAGAGGGGAGCTAGCTGGCTGAGGCCAGCGGAACCAAGGCTGGAGCTGGGTGGGGAGGAAAGTGATGAAGTTCAGGGCGGGAAGGAGCTGAGGGGGCCAGAAGAGCCATTTCACAACACCCAGGGCAGGGCAGGGCGTGGAGGGCAGGATGCACAAAGTCTTCCCCGGGGGAGGTGATGTTACTCAGAGCACGTGACCATAACCTGAGACCTCTGTGCCTGTGTGGCTTATAGAGCCAGTGTCATTTGAAATATTTCTATAGAATATGGGTTTTCTTCTTAATCCTACCAAAGGACAGACCCTGGATTCTGGAATTGTTACTGTATCAGTCTTACGAAAAACAAAATCCACAGGCTCTTTTGGGGCGGGGGGGGGGGTTTAGTTATGAAATGTAGTAGAAACAGCTTCAGTTTTGGTTTTTTTTTAACATCCTTATTGGAGTATAATTGCTTTACAGTGGTGTGTTAGTGTCTGCTTTATAACAAAGTGAATCAGCTATACATATAGTCAGAGGCAGAATCTGTCCCTCAGTAGCTATAGGACCCTAAACAATTTTCTTAACCTTTCAGAGCCCTTGTTTTCATGTACAAGATGGGAATAAACAGAAAGACCTGCCTTGCACAGTTATTGGCAAGATTAAATGAGAATGTGCCCTGTTGGCCAGTATGTATTTTTAGCGATCACACTTCTGCAGGATATTGTAATGTGGAAGCAAAGAGGCGGATGATTTAGGCGGTGGCTTAAACAAAGCTAAACAGGTTCTATTCTTGAACTACTTTTCAGAGCATTTAATATACTGACCTACATTAAGAATATCTAAGAAGAACCACTCTGTCGCATTTCGCAAATTTATTTAACCACGGCAATTTTTGGATCTAACGTTCAGGGTAGAGGTTTCAAACTGGTGGTCCATGGGTCAGATCTGGTTAACAGATGTAGAGTCTGTTTTTGGCCAGTGCAGTGTTGCTTTTAAAAGTTGCCTGTATTTAAGTATAGTGAGATTTCACATATAGATGGCAAGATTTCATATAGAAATTAACTTTTCAGCTTCTCTTGAAAAATCTAAACATTGGGCCCCAGCTGGGTCGTTTCCACATGGTGACACTTGGTGGGAAATTGGGTGGGCAGAGCTCTGCGGCAGCTGCCAACTTTAGATGAGGCATGTGCTCTCCACTCAGTCCGCGGCCCCCGAGGCATCCCAGTTTGTGACCCCTGAGAGTCTATTGCTTCCCACATGCTGCGATGAGGAATGTAAAATAGTGAGTTTTGTCCACACCCTCCTTCATTTACAAATTGCTGGACATCTGCTTATTAATCATATCCGTGCATTACTGAATGATGTGATATGTACATTAAAAAGCATAAACCAAGAATAATTTAACAGAATGAGATTAAAAATCAATACAAATCAGGAGTTTTGCTCTCCATCTTTTGCTCTGTGGAGGCCACTGAGCCAGCTCCTCATACAGAACTGGCACCTGGTCGGGGCTCATGACTTAACAACTCTTATTAATAGATGACATTATTGGTTGATGGTACATGAAGATGTGTAACGTCCCTGTTAAAGAAAAGCTGAACATGGAACCACCGTCCCTGTAGCTGACACTGAGCTCAATGTCTTGTGTATCTGAACTCCTCCATCCTTACAAGGAGATAGTGAATTAAGTGCTATTTTGCTTTTACTTGGCCGGTGAGGGTTACTTTTTCTTTAACTATCCCCAGCAGCATAAACAATAGTCTCTGGAACCCAGGCCCTACCTGAAATGTGAATATAGGTAAATACCAGTGTATACAAAGAGAGAAATTGGTGCACAGCCTTTTTTTTCCCCCAATATTGGTGAAGTGCTTGCTTTAGCCAGAAAGATCTGGGAAAACATAGAACAACTTTGAAGGGACTCTTCAAGTCTCGAAGCAGCCACACTCCAGTTACAGTCCCCAAGGGAGAAATATAATAGTAAATAGTAACTGCTTGTGAAGTCATCTGAGATTTTTAGATGGAAGGTCAGGCAGAAACATTTTTGAAAGTGTTACTTATTATGTCAATTTGGGTCTTAGCTTTCCAAGGTTTCAGCCTCATCCTGTAACAAAATTTCAAAATAGTGAAAAGTAATGTGACAGATAGTAATTGGTTTTCTTCTTAAAATCTCGTAAGGAGGCTGAGTACAACTGGGTGGGCGGGTCCTCACCCCTCCACCCTCCACTTGGACATTTTAAGTGCAGTTTCAGGAGCCCACTGAAGAGCCAAGGAATCCAAATTTCTCGTAATACTGCTGTCCTTGGCAGCGAACACCAAGACTTCGGGCGCCACTGATCTGAGCAGATGAAGCAGCCATTCCAGTGCCCTCTATGACATGGACCCAGTCAGGAAGATACCCACATGGTCAAAACTGTGGGCTCTGAATCACCCCTGGGTTCCAGTTCCCACCCTACCACTTGCTAGCTGGGTGTGTGGGGCAAGTGACTCAACATCTCTGGGCCTCGGTTTCTTCTGCTGTAAAATGGGAATAACAGCACCTGTCCGGTAGAGCTAAGAAGAGAAAATACATGTGAAGTGCTTGGTCCAGTGGTTAGGCACACAGAAAGTGTTACTTACTGTGTGGCAAACAATGAGCTATTTCTCTTGCTTTTCTGCTCTCAAGATGAGAAATGTAGGTGTCCTCCTTTAACTGTTTGAATCCCCTGTTTTTCAGCTGTTCTGACCCACATCTGCATTACTTAAGCCAGGTATTGGAAACCTCTTTCTACCAAGGGCCAGATACATTCGTTTTTGTAGACCGTAAATTCTCCATCACCACTACTCAACTCTACCCTTGTCGCTAGAAAGCAGCCATAGAGGGTACAGAAGTAAATGGTTGCGGCTGTGCACCAGTGAAACGTGACTTTAAAAGATAGGCAGCAGCACGATGTGGCCCACAGGACAAAGTCTGCTGCCCCCTGATTTAGGCTCTGTTTCTCCTCAAAACGTGCACAAAGAGGGCAGGAGAGGCCACTCGAAAGAACCCAGTGTTTAGCACGTGTGCTTCGGAAGGAACCCGGGAAGGGAGCCCGGGCTTGTGTGGATTTAAGGGAAATGGGAGAAAATTGAGCCCCCTTTCCCTGCAAAAAGTCATCCAGCTTCTCTCTGCAGAACAGGACAGTCTCAAAGTAGAAGGAACAGTGCTGTTGGCGAGGGGAGGGGGGTGAGGAGGGAGGGGAGGATAGCTGATATTTTATAATAACTGTAAATGGAGTATAACCGTTAAAAATTGTGAATCACTATATCGTACTCCTGAAGCTTATTTAATATTGTTGTTTACTTAGTTTTTATTGGAGTCGAATTGACTTACAATGTTGTGTGAGCTTCAGGTGTACAGCAAGGTGAATCAGTTATACATATATCTACTTCTTTTCACATTCTTTTCTCATATAGGCCATTACAGAGTATACAGTAGGTCCTTATTAGTTATCCATTTTATATATAGTAGTGTGTATATGTCAGTCCCAATCTCCCAATTTATCCCTTCCCCCCACCTTTCCCCCTCGTCCGCATTTTTATATATAGTAGTGTGTATATGTCAGTCCCAATCTCCCAATTTATCCCTTCCCCCCATCTTTCCCCCTGGTAAGCATAAGTTTGTTTTCTACATCTGTCACTCTATTTCTGTTTTATAAATAAGTTCATTTGTATCATTTTTTTAGATTCCACATATAAGAGATATTATGTATTTGTCTTTCTGTGTCTGAGTCACTTCACGCAGTAGTTTTGATTCTTATATTAACAATCATCTAGATCTCTGCCCAACTCACTAAACTGTATAATTCGTTCTGCTCAGTGATACATATTCTTTTCCATTATGGTTTATCACAGGATATTGAATATAGTTCCCTGTACTATACAGTAGGACCTTGTTGTTTATCCATTCTGTATAGAAGAGTTTGCATCTGCTAACCCCAACCTCCCAATCCTTCCCTCTCCCACACCCACTTCCCCTTGGCAACCACAAGTCTGTCCTCTATGTCTGTGAGTCTCTCTCTGTTTCGTAGGTAAGTTCATTTGGGTCATATTTTAGGTTCCACATATAAGCGATATCATATAATATTTGTCTTTCTCTGTCTGACTTACTTCACTTAGCATAATAATGTCTAGGTCCATCCATGTTGCTGCAAATGGCTTTATTTCATTCTTTTTTATGGCTGAGTAATATTCCATTGTGTATATGTACCACATCTTCTTTACCCATTCCTCTGTTGATGGACATTTAGGTTGCACATCAGCTATACCTCAATTTAAAAATATATTTAAAAAATAAATAAACAGTAAAATTCTGAGAAGGGATTTGTAGGCTTCCTGGACTGCCAAAGGGATCTGTGCCAAAAAGAGAAAAAGACGAAAAGGTTAAAAATCCCTGATCAGATTATCACAATGACTCCTTGAAGCTGGCGAGGTAGTTACTATTATCCTCTTTCCAAGGATGAGGAAGCTTAGGGAAGTCAAGTGACACGTCCAAGGTGGCATCAGGGGGTAAGAGAGCCTGAGCCCACATGGGATGCTCAGGGTTCCCAAGTGACCACAGCAGAGTGAGAGGGAGCCGTGGCCCCTCTCTGTGCAGTAGCCAGCACGTGAGATGGAGGAGTGGGGAAGAAAAAAACACTGAGCAGTTCTCGCCTCTGGGGAAGGTGATCACCAGAACAACCAGAGGATGCGCGGAAGCAGAGAGCCGGGCCTGTCAGGCTGGGGTCCAGTGATTAATTGGTACAGGGAGTACAGCCAAGAGCAGAGAAGCCATACCAGGCCTCCAGCCATTTGTCCGTGCCCTGGGGTCAGAGATGGAGCCAGTGGAATCTTTTATAAAAGAGGAATGTAGCCGTCGGGGGAGTGCTGCAAGGAATTCACAGGTGTTCTCTTATTGTGCATGCCCCTCCCTGAGGACCTCTGGGTGTGCTGTTTGCAGTAGAGAGGAGGGGTGGAGGTGCGACCCCCTGTGTGCTCTGTGATCTTTCACACACACACCCCTCCCCCAGCCCTGTATTTTTTGTGGGCTACAGTGGTTTCTCTTGAAATCGCAGAAGCCAAGTTCACGTCACAGGGATCTGGGTCACTGAGAAACTCATTGGGTTCTTCAGCGAACGTCAACAGGCGAACCCAGAGGGGCTTTGGGTCTTTGGCGGGAAGGTGTCAGTCACCAGGGTCACCCCACTCCGGGCCATGAAGCTGACCTTCTATAAGTCATCTCATTGTGGTGATTCTGTAGATTTAGATTCAAGAGAAACTCAGCAAACTCTTCTCGCTCTTGAGGAAAGAAAGCTCCAGAGGTTGGTTCAGCCCATTTCTTCCAGCTGAAATTCCGGGGAGAGTGTGTTGGTAATTGATACGCAGAAGCATTTATTGACATGAAAACACAGCTGTTGAGTATCATGAGGTCATTTTTTTTTTCCCCTAACACCTACTTGAATTATGAAATGATGGAAGATTTGCAAACGTTTTTAAAAAAATAAAACGAGTCACTTTGAACTCATCACCCAGTAAAACCAATGTTAACGTTTTGGTGCCTCTTCCTCTGGATAGAAAGGTAGACAAATGGGCGATATGTGCGTGACGTAGAAAGCATGCAAGTACAACCATTCAGTCCATAAAAACTCAGTCCCACTAGTAGGATATTATGAACACAGAGTCCTACTGTGTTGCCTTTGGGGACATATAAAACCAGGTTCAGAAATGTGAGGTCTCCTTTCTTTCTGTCTCCCTCCTTTCCTCTGCCCGCTTCCTCATAGATCTCAGGTTCATCTTCTATCCTGCAGATTTCTACTGTCATACACTTAGTACATGGCAGAGCATGAATTCTAATCCTGACCATCTGATTTGGGAGCCGTTATCTGTAGCAGATTGTGTTACCCTACAGTCAGCAGTTTCCTGTATACTTCCAAGGGATGTGGACCAGGCTAAGGATTTTAGATTCTTTAAGAAAAGAAACAGTATGAGACAAACAACTTCCTCCTCCTTTTGCCCATATCAACCATCTCTCATGGTGTAATTTAACTCGTTTTCACGCTCAAAGACTCTCCCTTCCTCCTAGAGAATGGGAGGATGGACGGAGATGGCAAGGACAGAGGACCCCTCCTGTTACATTATGTAGCAAAGACCTAATATTTTCTAGCACTTAGTATGTGCCAAGTCCTATATAATTGCTAAACATGAAACTCATCGAATCTTTACATCAACCCTGTGAGGATATTGTGGTATAAGAGTAAAGGTAACCGAGACCTTTACTAGCTTGAGGTCACATGGTTAGTAAGTAGCACAGCATGATTTCTAACCCAGGCCATCTAACCTGGGAGCCCCCGTCTTGGCAGGTTGTATTTCCCAAAGATGGCAGCACCAATATATATCTCATCCCATATGGTTTCTTTCAAATTTTGATAATACCCCTCCATCAAGCAGTGGGGATCTGTGTTTCTCTCCTTGAACCTGAATGAACCCTTGTAACTGTCTTGATTAACAGAATGTGCTGGAAGTGACACTGTGATTTTCAAGGCCAGGTTATAAAAGGCAATACAATTTTGCCCAGCTCTCTTTCTCTCTAGGGACATTTCGTTTTAGAATCCAGCCACCGTGTTGTAAAAACAAAACCCTTGCTACGTGGAGAGGCCTTGTATGGTGTTCTGGCCGATGACCCCAGTGAGGCCCCAGTCAAGAGCCTGCATCATCCCCCAACACACAAGGGTGAATGGGCCTTTAGATGAGGCCAGCCCCAGTCTTCCTTCTGAGATTCTAGACCACAGAGAGCAGAGACAAGCTGTTCTTAGTCGGCCCTGACCCACAAAAATTGTGAGCAGTAATAAATGATTACCATTGTTTGATGCCACTAAGTTTTGGATAATTTGTTATGTAGCTGGAGTAACTGGAATATTGCTCTTGACTATTACAGCAGGGCTAGCATAAGCTCCCTGGAACTCTCCATCCCTGCGTTTATTCTGGTCCACTCTGGTACATCACCAAGCTTGATTTTGCCATGAGGGAAAATCTTGCATAGATTTTTCTTGATCCAGTTCCATCAGGAGAATTATTCCCCTGAGGCTTTCTATTGTTGTTTAAGTTTTTGCATTTTCCTCTGTTTTCCTAGGTCTTTTGTTGGGGATTACGAGGCTGCCTCGGAGACTGTAAGCCAAATGCTGTTTTAAGCCAGATGTTAAATTGACCTCTTTCAGGAAAGATCTAGCCAGTCCTTCAATAATTATTGACTAAGGAGTTACTCAGACCAGCACTGGGCTTTGTCCAAGTGAGTTTATTCAGTCAAAAGATGCTGTACAAAAATTTTCTGAAAGGAAGAAAGAAAGAAAAGAGGGAAAGAAAGGGAAAAGAAAGGAAAGGAAAAGAGAAAAGGACAGAAAGGTCCCATGTGCTTAAAATCGTGACCCTTTGATTCTCTCTGTAATGCTCTTCTCCAGAAAAAGAAATAGAAGGGGGCAGGGGTGCAGACCAGCAAACCAAGGGAAAAATATAAAGGCCTAAATACTAGGTGAGGAAAATCTGCTAATGTTGTTTGATTGCAGGAGAGATTCAGGATGTTTAAAATGTGCAAACCTGTGGATGCCAAGCTTGTCCCTACCCCAGAGCTTTGTACATGTTTTTAGAAATTTTTTTCTCAGATGTGAGCATGGCTCATTTCTTTTCGCCCTCTGCTCAAATTTCCTTCTCAAATGTCCATAGGTGATGACAGAGTTTAAATAGTTTGGTGTGCGGAAAAGGGAGAAGAAATGAGAACAGGTCAGCTCTCTCCCATTAGCATAAGGAAAATGCGTGGCCAGGTTCACATGGATTTTCATGCCCGAATTGTTCCCTTCACGGGGACATCTTTTTGTTTGTGTTGCATTTAAGTGTGAAGAGCTAGACTCCTTACTAAACTCCCTCCTGAAATTCTGTATACGTTACTTTACATATTCCTGTGCTCACAGGCCATAGGGCTGGGAGTAAAAAAGAAAGGACAAATAGAGGGGAGAGGTGGATCAAAATTAAATATGGAGATGCCCTAGTTTGAATTGTAAGAGATTAAATATTGCTATGCTGGCTCAGGGTCCCAACAAGAACAGATGGCACGTGCTGAGTAAGATTATTTGGGAAGGTTTTATTTGCAAAGGGTTTACTCACAGTGGTGTGGGTATAGGGCACCACCGGGGATAGTGCAGAAACGGGCATATCTGGAGTAAAGCTGTCACTACCGTGGCCTAAAAGGGAGGGAGAGGTTGCTGGAACTGGAAAGAGAGAGAGTCGCCTAGAAGAGCTACCTTGAGAGCAGGTATCGGGACACTTTCTGGCGGGACACAGCTGAGGAGCTCTCACAGAGGGGGCCGGAGGAATTAATAGGCAGATCTCACTCTCCTCCTTCTCTTTTACCCGCCGGAACTTTCCATTGGCTGTACCCACCTGGATGCCAGAGATCCAAGAGGCTGTTGAACTAGTCCATAAAGGTCAGCCTCTGGAGCAGACAGCAGAGTGGAGACGGGTAATGGATCTAGAGGGTAAAGGGGAGGTGTGTGGCACACCTGCCACCCCACACGTGAAAGTTTTCAAAATCAGAAAATGCTTGCTTGGTGAGAGTGCTAAGTATTATCAGTAATGCCTAAAAAGTACAAATTCAACTTTAAACCACATACAGACTTTAGGAAGACATTTACAAGAGCCTCGGGTTTATCTTTCATCTTCTTAGCTCAAATATAACTGAGTGCTCTGGGTGTACAGCAATGAACTCCATTCCTGTTTATCTTCAGGAGACTGGTCTTCACAGTGATAGGAAATACATCATAAACTCTTGGGTACTAAGCCTCAATAAGTGGGGTTTTTTTTTGTTTTGTTTTGTTTTTTTTGCGGTACGCGGGCCTCTCACTGCTGTGGCCTCTCCCGTTGCGGAGCGCAGGCCACTGCGCCACCAGGGAAGCCCAATAAGTGGTATTTTTAAAACATAAGTCCAATAATGCCTCCGCTCTGTTGACCACCCCCTTCCCTATGGCTTGGAGTAAGAGCAAGAGTCTTCACAATGGCCTACAAGACCCTGGATAATAAATAAGCCCCTGGCTATCCTGTGAACTTACCACTACTATTCTTCCCCTTGCTCGCCTGGCTTCAGCCAAAGTGGTTCAAATCCATTAATCAGAATCTGCCCCAGGGCCTTTGTCCTCGTTTCCACTGCTCTTTTCCAAATACAAACATGACTCGCTCCCTCACTTTTATACGTTCAAATATCACCTTTAAAGAAGCCTGCCTGACAGTCCTATGTAAAGTATTATCTGTAGCAAAATGTGTTTTCCAAAAAGGGCCATACCAGTATTTCCACTCCCACATGATCTTCCAGAAACTTGCCACTGCACGTCCGTCAACAGGTGGAGTCTGTTTTCCCTCTCCTTGGTTGGGACTTGTGACTGCCTCAACAGATAGAATGTAGTGGAAATAATGCTGTGGATTTCCAAGGCTAGTTCATAAAAGGTGATAAGAGTTTTCTTCGGATGCTCTCTCCTCCTGGGACATTTGCCTTTGTAACTCAGCCACCATTTTGTAAACGAAGCAAAGGCCACATGAAGAGACCACATACAGGTATTTGTTCAACAGCCTCAGCTGAGGTCTCAGCCAATACCAGCATCAGTACCAGATATGGGAGTGAGTGAGCCATCAGGTGACTCCAGCCTTCAGCCTTCAAGCTGCCCCATCTGATGCCAAGTGGAGCAGACAGAAGCTCTTCCTGCCAAGACCTATTTCCCTTGCAGATTCATCAGCAAAATAAATGGTTGTTTGTGCTGCTAATTGTTGGAGTAATTGGTTATACAGCCACAAAATCAGAATATATTTTTGGTACCGGAAGTGAGATGCAACAGAAACCTAAAAATATGTGGGAATGGCTTTGGAACGAGGCAGTGGGCAGAAACTAGAAAAACTCTAAGGGCAGTGTTAGTGAAAGCCCAAAGGATCTTGAGGAGACCAACCAACAAAGGAAGCCTGATAGCCCTTGACGAAGCTATCAGGGAGGGCTTCAAGGAAGGTGAAGAAAATATTACGGGAAGCTGGAATGTTATGGAAATCCTTGTTATGTAGTGAGAGAAAGTTTAGCAACACTGTTCCTGCGGTAACGTGGAAAACTGAAGACGAACGTAACTAACTGGATGATCTAGCTAAGGGGATTTCAGGCAGAATATTTTAAGTGTCTTCTGCCTTCTTCCCATCGTCTATGATGAAATGAGAAAGGAGGGATGACTTTTTTAGAAAAGGCATTTTTCACTTTTCAAGTAAAATGTAGAGGAATTATCAAGAGCAGGACTTGATGTCTTCAAAAATAAATGTAATTCTACCTCCTGGCCTCTCCAGTATTCTCAGATTAAGAGAGAGCTTCAGAGCGAAGGCTAAACCCAAGTTTTTTTTGCTAAAAACCTCAGCAGTGCCGAAGGCAGTGCCTCCAGAACTCTTCTGCTTGCACAGAAGGCCCTTTAAAAATCTTAAGGGGGTGCTTCACAAATGCTCTCTATTAACCAATAGAATCTAAGAATCTAGATTCTTAAGAATCTAGACTGTTGTCTGTCAGCAGTTTTGCAGCAAGCCCAAGGTAGAGAAGGGCTTATGTTGACAAGATTTGTGCATGTGGCTTTTTCTAATGGAATGCATCATAATCTGATTCGTAAGAAATCCACGAGGTTTTAAAAATAGTCATGTCAGCTTGGATAGAAAGGAAGATTTAATCGACATTTTACCTGCAGAAAGCAGACTGAGAAAATCATTCAGCGAAAAATAGGCCACTTTGTATAAAAAGGATGAAGATTTGGAGGGCATAACCAGTAGCCATGCTGAGTCATTGCCAGGCAGTAGCACGGTACCCTAATCAAGTAAGTGGTAACATATACCCTACTGGATTTCAAAATTGTTATGGATTCCTGTGTGCTTCCAATTTTCCCCCTTTTTGAAGAGAAGGGTCTATAGCGCTTACTCTATACATTTTCCACGATTACACACGTTTGTGTGTGTGTGTGTGTGTGTGTGCGCGCGCCCGCATGCATGCATGTGCCAAATTGTTTCTTGAGTTCAAGAGTCTTAAGATCAATGGAAACTGTCTCTAGAAGCTCTAGCTGAGGAATGTCAATTGCATGTGAACAAGATCTATATGGTAAGATCCCAGACTGTGAGCCGGAACTTTAGGCCATAATGGGATTAGACTCTGGGGAAAAGGGTAGCCTTTTTTTGCTAATAAGAGGGATTTGAATTACTGTAACCAAATGGTGGTTACAGATTGTGGCAAAGTATATCTTCGAAAAATGTCATGGCAGTATTTCTGGTCCCACATGCTCACCCATAACCTTGCCACTTCCCGTTAAGAGGTGGAGTCTATTTATCCTTTGGGTATAACCTGAGAAATGTAGCATCCATATAATAGCAATTACAAAAGTTTTGGTGAAACAACATTGAAAAGGAAACAAAAATAAATGGGGATATGTTTATGAATAGGAAGACACCATGTCATAAAAATGCTAATTATCCCTAAATTAATCTATAAATTTAAAAAATTCTAATTACCATTTTAATAGGCAGGCCTTTTCATGGAACTGGCCAAGCTGGTCCTAAAATTCATGTAGGAGAGGAAACAGCTATAAAAAGCCAAGGCATTATGAATAAGAATAGAGTAGGATTTGGAGGGAAATATTTACACTGGTGTATATCAACATTATAAAGCTATAGCAATTAAAATATTGTGGAATTGGAACACAGATACTTGCATAGACCAACAAAACAGACTAGAGGAAAAAGAGATATAATCATCTATAATGTATGTGCTACTTGATTTATCATAAAGGTAGCCATACAGAGCAGTAAGTAAATGAAGTGTTTTCGATAAGTGGTACTGAGATATTTGGTTCTCCATAAAGGAAACAATTAAATCAGAGTTCTCCTCCATTCCAATTCCAGGTGGGATTTTAGACTTAATTGGGTAGGTAAAACTATAAAACTTTCAGAATAAATGCAGGAGGGCGTCTGAACAACTTCAGAGTAGGGAAAGGTTTCCTAAGCAATACACAAGAAGCACTAGCTGAATAAAAAGATGGGTAAAATTGACTACATTAAAATTCAGAACTTCTCTTTATCCAGGGCACACCAAAAACAAGATGCAAAGAACTTAACCAAATGTTTTTGATGCATAAAACCCCACAAAGGATTAGCATCAAAAATATATAAATAACCCCTTCTCATCAGTAGTAATTAGGAAAATGCAAATTAAAACCAGAATGAAATACTATTCACAGACATCAAATTGGTAAAAATAATAATAATAAAATAAAATTCAATCTGTTACTATCAACTGTGGGTAAGAATGTGGGGGAAAGACAAATTTCACACGTGCTGGTGAGATTCTAATAAGGTTGAAGCCACACATTGTATATAAGCAGCATTTCCACTTCTAGGCATATATACACAAAGAACCATGTCCAGGAATATTTGTAGAGGTGTTGTTTGCTATATGAAAACATTAGAATTAACCTAAACGTTTATCAGCTGGAAAATGGAAAAACCAATTGTGGTTTATTCATACAATGGAATGTTTTATAGCACCTAAAATGAGTGAGTTAAATTAGACGTGTAAACATGGATAAATTTCTAAAGTATGATGTCGAGTAAAAAAAAAAAAAAAAAAAAAAAAAGTGTTGTAAAATGATGCACACAGAATGATCCCCTTATGGAAAGTTTTAAAACATGCAAAACAATACTGTAGTTTATGATATTGCATAGGTAGTAAAAAATATTAAAATAGACTTAGGAATGATAAAAAACAAAATCCATCTGGGGAAGGAGAAAAATAGGAATAGAGAGAGGTACTAGAGAGTCTCAAGCATATTTGTGATGTTTCCTTGCTTTAAAAGGAAAAAAAGGCCTCTTGCAAATTGTTAAGTTTTCATTGTTTTGCTGTGGGTAAGTGGGGTGCTGGATACATCTTTTCTGTTCACAAACTTTTTTTTAAAGCTTAATGAGAATCATAAGCCTCAGTGGGTCCATATGGTTTGTTGCCTTATTTGTGGATCTAGCTATACATTTGGTACACAAGTTCTGCTGAGAATGTTATAAAGGTATGCATGGAATTCTGTTCTTGCTCTTCTCCGAAGTCACGTCTACACATCATCAGCAAGCCTCTTCAGTTTATTTATTTATTTATTTTGCCCTTGCCACACGGCACGCGGGATCTTAGTTCCCCAGCCAGCAACCAGGGATCAACCCCGTACCCCCTGCAGTGGAAGCCAGGAATCCTAACCACTGGACTGCCAGGGAATTCCCAAACCTCTTCAATTTTAAGTAGAATGAGCAATCAGGTTATTCTCCCCTTCCAGGGAGAGGGGTTGCTTTTAAATTTATCATCAGAAAATCCACTCCCAACGAGTCCAGTCTGCAGAAGCAAGGTAAGATGGCAAGAGATTATCCTCCCAAATTGTCTAAAGGCCAGAAAGAAAAGAAATACTCAGTATACCTCCTGTGGTTACTAAGGCCAGGTTAAACATCAAATTTCAGTTTTCCAGCGTGAGGAGGGAGGTTGAATCATCAAAGAGGATGAGCAAGGCTTGAATTAGGACTCTAGAGGTACTTGGTCACTGAAAAGTGTCTAAGAGGTTATTCTGTCTCCATCATGGCTTCTCCATCTGCCTTCACATCATCGTTCTAGGAGCAAAGAGTGATGCAGGACAGGGCTTAATTAGGTGGACATAGGTAAATAGCTCTGTCTTATTTATGTATTCATTTTTAGATGGAAATCATAGATATACTGCTTGATTGTATTCCCTTAAAGTAGACCCTAAGGAAAGGATTTAGGTGAAAGTAGTTTACTGGGGGCATCACAGTGAGGGAATGCGGATGAGACAGAAAAGGGAGGGAAGGTCATCACAGGGGGATTAATGCGCGGGTTGCTGCCCTGGGCAACTGGGGCTCCATTTTGCTGGAGGCTTTTTGAGGGCCTGTGGAGAAAATCCTTGAAACTAGCTCGACAAAACATAAGGAAGCGGGAGCATTTTTTCATCAACTCCTTATTTAAGGATTGTTGCTTGGGAATATCCGCTCCTTCCACCGGGCCTGTCCCCCCTGAAAGCTTGCCAAGCAGATTCTTAGGGGCCGCAGAAAGCCCCCAGGCTGAGCTCAAAAGCCAGCGGCATGCAAGGGAGCTTGCGAAAATTTCAGGTGACATCCACCCTGGCAGGGCCGTGGGGATCTGCCGACAGCATGTGACAAGGATATCTATCACAGACCCCAGTGCATCATACGTTCCAAAGCATGGGATAAGTATTGCCAGTGGTTCAGGAGACAGTTTTAGGTGGTTCTGGGTCATGGTGTTAAATAATATTGAATCACACGGTGAGGGAGTTCTGCCCTTTTCCCTTTTGTTTCAGCTTTTCTTGTGATTCCAAGAATAATGTCTCATTTTGGTACTAACTGTTATGGGCTGAATTGTGTCCCCCCAAAATGCATATTTTGAAGTCCTAATCCCCAGTAATCTCAGAATGTGACTGAATTTGGAAATAGGGTCTTTAAAGACATAACGGAGTTAAATGAGATCATTAGGGTGGGCCCTAATTCAGTATGACTAGTGGCCTTATAAGACGAGGGGGGCTTCCCTGGTGGCGCAGTGGTTGAGAGTCCGCCTGCCGATGCGGGGGACACGGGTTCGTGCCCCGGTCCGGGAAGATCCCACATGCCGCGCAGCGGCTGGGCCCGTGAGATATGGCCGCCGAGCCTGCGCGTCCGGAGCCTGTGCTCCGCAACGGGAGAGGTCGCAGCAGTGAGAGGCCCGCGTACCGCAAAAAAAAAAAAAAAAAAAAAAAAAAAAAAAAAAAAAAAGACGAGGGGATTTGGACACACACTGGTACAGAGGGGAGACCTGTAAAGCCACAAGGAGAGGGCCGTGTATTGTACAAGCCAAGATAGACATCAGAAGTAATCAACCGGCCAACACCTTGATCTAGGACTTCTAGCTTCCAGAATTGTGAGAAAATAAATTTCTGTTGTTTAAGCCCCCCAGGCTTGGATACTTTGTTATGGCAGCCCTAGAAAAGTAATGCACTCATTATGGCTTTAATCTATCTCCAGCTCTTGCTAGCTACCCATTAAGGAGCGTCAGGCTCAGGCTCAGGCTCAGAAGGTTTACTGATGACCTCAATTGGCTAAAATGTGCCAACAATTGTCCTGTTTTCATTGATTTATTTTTACAATTATCCTCAATCTATGGCAAGTGGGACTGTTTATTATCAGCAACGATGCAAAGTTTCCTTTTTAAGTACATGTATTTACTTAGAAGCCAGCCAATTTAAAGAACAACATTGAGCAAATAATAGAACCATCAGGATTGCATAAAATGGCTCAAGTCTGGGAAATACTGTGAGCTCTGGAGCAACATGTTATGCTGGACAGAAAGAGTGTGACCTTGGGCGAATCACCTAGCCCCTCTGAGCTTCGGTTCCCCTAATACTGACCTCATAGAGTAGCTGGGAAATTCAGGTGGGATATTTGTCAAGCAACAAGCACTCTGCCTAGCAGTAATTTAAAAATCAGTAAATGTTGGTTCTCTCCCCTTGAAATATTTGTAAGAAAATATACATTTTTTTAATGGGCCTTTGGAAAGTTATTAATCAGATATTAGAACACGGCCAAACGGATGTTAATCAAATCTAGTGTAATTTTCTTTAGAAAAATTCCCTTTTCTAACATTTTGTCCCATCCTAAGAAACTGGGCCCTTTTGATCTGTTTGGAACTGCTCAGCCCATCTTTTCTGGATGTTGGGAAGGTCAAATGAGGTAGCGGGTGTGGAAAGGCATTAGAAAGTTTGCACACAAATGGAGTGGCGATGGGGTTTCTACTTACGTCCCGCTGTGGCTGTGTGAATTGATTTGTATATCTTGGTTGCATTTATTGAAATGAACCACAGTGCTTAAAAACTACCTTTTTTTCCTATGGCTTTTTCTATTAATATGGGAAGTGTTACCAAGTTTCTTATCCAAATAGTAGAGCAATGGGGACCCCGAGAGGACCAGAGGTTTTCAGTAGAGAAAAATCCGTCATCTCAGAATTCCCGAGACCTTTACGAGAGAAGGTAGTGAGTCGGTGTTCTTAAAACAGTGAAAGTGCCAATTCTGAGTACAATGTCATGTTTCTTTCATGGGGGAAAAAGAGCCATGTGGAAATCCCCGAAGTATGTGTTATTACGGGGTTTCTTTCTTGTTGTTAGGATATTTGAAGTTTTTTTTTTTTGAGAGGTTTAGCATTGTGTCCTGAAAAGCCCTTACCTGTCAGCAGAGTCTTCAGGAATGTAGTCTCCAGTCACTTCCAAGGGATGCGATTCCTCTAGTGAATAAAGGGAAGGGTGGCCCTGGGGAAAAGTAAGGGGGTGGATACCAAGGTGAGAAGAGGATATAAATAATAGAGTCCTATCTGGCCTTAGGTTATTCTTCAAATTAATCAAATCCTGCCAAACGGTAGATTCCTGGACCAAAGAAATTAACACTTGAAATGAATAGAAAAAGTCTCTGCCCCCTCGGAACATGTTCTAGTACAGGATTTTAACCTCGTGCCCCTCATCCTTTGGCCGTTTGGTAAAGTCTACGGATCCTTTCTCAGAAGAGTGTTTTCAAATGGAGAAAATAAAATACACAGAATTCAAAGAAAAGCAATTGTATCGAAATTCAATAACTTGCAGCACTATGTTTGACCCCGATTACTGCACACTCTTTTAGCTATAGGCTACTTTTTTTTTTTTTTTTTTTTTTTTTTTTTGTGGTACGCGGGCCTCACACTGTTGTGGCCTCTCCCGTTGCGGAGCACAGGCTCCGGACGCGCAGGCTCAGCGGCCACGGCTCACGGGCCCAGCCGCTCCACGGCATGTGGGATCCTCCCGGACCGGGGCAACCCGGTTCCCCTGCGTCGGCAGGCGGACGCGCAACCACTGGGCCACCAGGGAAGCCCTAGCTATAGGCTACTTTAAATAACACACTTCAATAATTATCTCAACCATCACATGTATTTGAACTTACCTAGTCTTTATTCCTAGACTGCATTACTATCCTTGTTACAACAGGCCTTGCAACCTTAGAGAGAGTTAAGAATTCTTATGTGGACTGTCCAGTCTTAGAACCTTTTAACAAACAACAGAAACAACTCACTCTTTCTATGTGTTGATTAACATTGTAAATAAGAAATACTAGAAGGCAAGGAGATGTCTTGGTCACCAACATAAGAAGCCGTGGTTTCACTGTTTGGTGGCTGAATGATAACCAGGCATAGAACTGCTCTGTAATTGGCCATCTATGCCTTGTGAGCATCTGTACCCGGGAAGGCTCTGATCACATGCCACCTTGCTGCAAGCCCGTTGACGACCATAATCTCTAAGCAGTGGGCATAAAGGATATTTCAATATACTGTCAACAACTGTAATGTCATAGGAGCCACACCTGTGATTTCTTGTTGATAACGAGTCACTGGCACTGCTACACGTTCAGTTTGCTGTCTGTGCTCATAATTGAAAGGAATGTTAAATTTCAGTTAGCGGGCAGTAAAAATAAGGATATGATTATTTTCCTGTCCAAGGACCTCGTAGACTCCCAATTTGACTCTAGGAAAGAATCCCTTGTGGGAAAGCAGGTAGTAAGTAAATAATAGCATGCCAAGTGATGGTAAATATTATAAAGGAAAATAACCACAAAGTAAGGGAGACGGAGAGAGCCAAGCACGCGGAGGGGACGAGCCACTCTTTTATTTTAGGAATGCCACTCTAGGATGACATTTGAACAGTGATCTGAAAGAATACAGGAAATGAGCCCTGTGACTATGTGCAGAAAGAATGTTCTAGATAGAGGAAGCCCCAAGTATGATCCCACCTCTTAGGACTTTATTGATTGTATTAGTGAAAATTTAATCAGGAAAGCAGAACCCCTATGAATATCTTGGAATAAGGGCTTTATTACAGGAATTAGACTTTTCACACTTGTGGGAGGAACTGGGGAAGTAACTATCTGGCAGCGGGTATTGCATGTCAGGGAGGAGTCCCTAACCAGCCCTGGTGCAGGGACTAAGCCAGAGCTGGCAAGGGGGATCTGAGCTGGGAGCCAGACGCGTGTGCAGATGCTGGGATGGGGCTACGAGGAGGAGCTAGTGAAGGAGTCCACGGGAGGCTGTAGCCCAGCCCGCGCACTGTCCCTACGTCTGAGTGTCCACAGACGAACATGTGGACTTGGGCCTGGGGCAGCTGTTGGTCAGTAGCCAGGAAGAGCTAGACATCGGCCAGAGGAGAGTGAGAAACACCTGGAATCCACTAGACTCATCTGTGATTGTCCTTCCCCATGTTTGACTGGAAAGACCTTCCCAGAGTAATGGCCACTGTTTTTCTTCTGCCTTTCAAATCTTGTGCAAATTCCTCTTTGGCTAACTCTGACTCAGAACCATTCAGGGAAGAGGATTCTGTGAAAATTAGTTCCAGCTTAATCAAGTCGGCAAAGTACAAATTCCCACATCTGTCAGTGTCAGGGCTTTGGCTTTTAATGGCGAGATGGGAAGCCACGAGATGGTTTTGCATGATGTATGTTATAAGAATCTCTCTCTCTCCAGTGTTTGGCACAGTACTAAGAACAATATTTACTGAGTGTTTTGCATTCTTTTGAGAAATGCAGAAGGTTTTCTTCTTTTTTTTTTTAAACTAGGGTAGCCCCAGTCTGAACCAAGCAACTGTGTCCACACGAAATCTCTGCAGTTCTGAATTTTCCTATACCTTGAGGAGCAGAGAGGTGGTTTTGAGGTAAAAGACCTACAGCTTAAAGAAATTGAATGTGTTTTGTTGTTTTTTTAATTAGCTGATACAGCCACTGTGGAAAACTGTATGGAGGTTCCTCAAAAAATTAAAAATAGAACTATTGAATGATCCAGCAATTCCAGTTCTGGGTATATATCCAAATGAAACGAAATTGCTCGTAGAAGAGATACCTGCACACCCGTTTTAACTGCAGCATTATTTACGATAGCTAAGAAATGGAAAAATCTAAGTGTCCACCAGCAGATGAATGGATAAACAAAACGTGTATATATCTGTGTCTATATCTATCTATCTACCTATTTGTCCACAATGGAAAGCTATTTACCCATAAAAAAGGAAGGAAATTCTGCCATTTGCAGCAACATAGATGGACCTTGAGGGCATTATGCTAAGTGAAATAAGTCAGAGAGAGAAAGATAAAAATACTGTATGATCTCACATGTAGGATCTTAAAAAAAACACACACCAGTAAATTAAAAAATTAAAATATACTTAGTACCTTCTGTGTACCCAGTACTAGGGCACTATTCTAGGCATGTGGTATTTATCTTGAACAAAGTAGACAAAAATGGCTGCCCTTATGGAGCTAATACTCTAGTGGGGGCGACAATAACATAAAAATAATTGTTACACAGTGTTTCGAAGTGCTTTGGAAAAAATAAGTAAAGCAGAATAGAGCAATCAGGAGTCCTGAGGAAGGTTAGGGAGACATAATATAGGATTGAATAGGGTGGTCGGGGGAGGGAGTGCTCCTTGAGACAGTGAGATGTAAGCAGAGTTTTGGAGGAGATAAGAAGTGAGCCTGTGACTGAGGCACAGGGAACAGCTAAAGCACAGGCTCTAAAGCAGACACGTACCTGGCAAGTTCAAAAAACAGCAAGGAGTGAACAAGGAAAGAAACTCATAGGAGACGAGGTCAAAAGGCACAATGGGGCCAGAAGCCTTGAGCCTTGAAGCCCCTGTAAGGACTGTAGCTTTTACCCTGAGTGAAATCAGGAACCCCTGCGGAATTTACAACAGAGAAATAACAGGACAGCGAATTGTTGGCATGTTTTTATTACATTTTGGAGCTAAAATGCACAGGTAGCCTGAGCTCGTGATTGTTTCCAAAGCCAGATAAGAAGAGTTGAGTCTCTCTGAAAGGAATAGTAAGAATAGAAGAGGAAAAATAAGACTGGGAGCCAAGTCCACAATATCAATCTTAATGCCTGCATCGTGCTCAGGAAAGGAAAACTGGACTCACCTGAGAGCATGCTTCACGTTCTTGGAAAGGATTGCAAATGGGCTGAAAGGGCGTTGCTGCAAGATCCCCTGGGGTTTGGAATTAGCCCAGACTTGGTTTCTGGGCGCCCAGAAATACTAACTGGGACTTCCCCAAAGTATACTTGATGTTGCTTAATGATAAAAGGCCTCCCTCTTCTGTTCCTTTGAGTAAAAGGCAAATCCCCCCATCTCTAGGTGCTATATTCCGCGGGTTGGAAGAATTGTCCTTTGTCATAAAGGAGAAGCTCAAGTAGAGAAAGATACCAGCTCTTGTGATAACCAGATTGGATGGATCTTACCCAAGAGTCAGCCTACGGTTCTCATTCCACCAGATCTGTGATGTCTGAGCCCAACCATTAAATTACAGTGGTTGCTTCTCAAATTGGTCACACACTAGATTCTTCATGATGAAACCACCCCAAAGGATGTCCTGCAGAAAGAAATAAAACCTCCCCAGAAAGTCACTTTCCAGCCCTCCACTCCATCATTTCTCAATTCAGGGCTAAAAAAATCCAACACAGACTTCTTTTATATGCAAGAGAGGCAAAACCTACCATTGAAAGCAGGTAAAAAATAGAATAGAAGTACCAGTTTGGAAGGCAGTTGAAGAGAGATTGCCCGATGCTTGGAATACACTTTGAGACTGAGTCCCATCATATATACAGAAACTGTAATGCAGTCCATGCCCTGAGGCCCTGTGACGAAATCCCCTGTGGAGTAAACAAAAAAAGAATAAGCATCAAGACCCAACAGGACTGACTTGACCAGAATCAGGGGAGGACTGGCAAACTCACAGCAAAAATTGTAATACAGGTCACAAAATCCTCCCTAAGGCTGCCCGTTTCCAAAAGTGTAGTCAGAGCGCATCAGCATGTTGAAAGATAAATACAAGAGACTCAAACAAGGAGACATTTTTTTGAAGGCATGGCACCCTCGACAGCTCACCTACAGAGGCGCCCCAGACGGTGAGGAAAACGAAGGTCTTCCACAGGGAGAGTGAGAAATCAAAAAGGTTGCAAACTCCAGGGTAATTTCAAATAACACTCATTATCTTCCCAGATTTTATTTTTTTTATTTATTTTTTTTTTTTTTTTTTTGTGGTACGCAG
>NC_041231.1:27626183-27696457 GCF_002837175.3 Physeter macrocephalus
GGTACGCAGGCCTCCCCCCGCTGCGGCCTCTCCCGCTGCGGAGCACAGGCTCCGGACGCGCAGGCCCAGCGGCCACGGCTCACGGGCCCAGCCGCTCCGCGGCACGCGGGATCCCCCCAGACCGGGGCGCGAACCCGGCCCCCCTGCATCAGCAGGCGGACGCGCAACCACTGCGCCACCAGGGAAGCCCCTTCCCAGATTTTAAATGAAACATGGAAGTGGGCCCCTGTTAGCTAAAGATTTACAAACCCAGGCCAAATTCTAACAGTCTCAGCTCCTTCCAGCCAGCTCCAGGAAGCTGCTGTACCAGTTTTTGGGACAGGAGCCTGAAGGGCTGGAACCACCTGGTTTCGGGGTTACTTGAGGGCATAGAGTTCGCTTGACCTGGTTCTTTAAGAGTCAGAAGAAAAAGACTGACATTCACTTACCTGAGCCTTATTGTTGGGTGATAAATTGCCTATTATATGCCTGCCCTGGGAAAGGCAAGCTTCATTTTCCCATTAATTCCTGAAATGAGAATTGCTTCCTTACTGATTTCGTCTAGAGACTGATAGAAACACCGTCTGGACAAACAATAAGCTTTGTACTGCTGGCAGAACTCTTCCAGCGAACACCCCAGACTGCAGTGAGGATGTGAGAACCAAGGCTCTGGAAGCCAGCGGAGGGACAACAAACCTAGGGCCCTGACCATCAAGGATGTCCCAAAAGTCACATTGGTGGGAGAGAGTCCAGGCCAGGGGAGGCTGTTACTGACCAGGACACTTCCCTACCCCCAAGGAGGGCCCCCCATCACCTTCAGCAGAGACACTGATAGCATCTCTCCTCTTGGACTTGGTAGTCATTTTTTGGAATCCCCCTAAAACTTCAGTTGAGTTGGAGAACTGAACTGTCCCCAGAAAAACCATGCAGACTGAAAGTCTATGAACAGAAGTTGCTGGTTTGGATATGAGGCCCATGCGAAACACAGTTTGTACCCTCAGTGCAAACTTCTTAGGCCTCACTTGTAACAAAGAGCAATTTTGACCATAAGCAGAGTAAAAATAAGGTAGGGGCATAACCTCTGGCCTTGTTTTCTGAACTCCCAGCTTTTTTCTTTATATTTTTTTGTTGATTTGGATTTTTAGCCAAAGAAAGAGCTCCTGTAGCCTGTGTTGTCAGTCTGCTTTTTCCAAAGAGATTGTTTATTTTATTAAAAACATTGAGTAGAGGTTATCATACTAAGTGAAGTGAAACAAAGACAAATATGATACGATATCACTTACACGTGGAATCTAAGAAAATGACACAAACGAACTTCTTTACAAAACAGAGATAGACTCACAGACATAGAGAACAAATTTACGGTTACCAAAGGGGAAGTGGGGAGGATAAATTAGGAGTTTGGGATTAACAGATACACACTACTATATGTAAAAGAGATAGACAACAAGGACCTACTCTATAGCACAGGAAACTGTATTCACTATCTTGTAGTAACCTACAATGGAAAAGAATCTGAAAAAGAAAAATATATATATATAAACTGAAGCACACTGGTGTACACCTGAAACTAACACAACATTGTAAATCAACTGTACTTAAATTAAAAAAGAAATTTTTTTAAGTTACCTGGTTTTCTGAAAAAACAAACAAAAAACCCACTACAGTCTCTAAAAGCAATCGGAAAAAAGAGGGTGAGAGAAGGAGAAGGAGGGATCGTCCTGACCATTTTTAAATCACAATAAGCCTAATTTATTCTGTCAAGATGTGAGTCATAGGATTTCATAAGGCATCTAATCCACCCATCTCATTTTACATATGAGGAGATTAAGGGCCAGAGAGAGGAAATAACTTGTCTAAGGTCATGCATGTTTATGAGTGTAAATATAATGTTAAAATTTATTCCCAGCTACTGATTTCCTTATTCTTATTTAATTTCCTGATCCTTCTTTCCGTGGGCGTGGATGAGCATCCCGAAATTTGTGATTAAGAAAGAACCTGGCGTGTTACAGTGAAAAAGAAGAGAAATTCACTTGGACCAGCCTCTTCTTATCTGTCATGGCCTAAGAAACCTGTTGTACCAAGCCCTGGTAAACAGCCCCATCCTTGGGTAACCAGATGGCCCTGGGGGTCATAGTTGCAAGGCCCAGGACAATAACCTCACTTGCACTCTTCTCTCTTTGCTTGGAAAAGAAAACTGTAGGATCAGCTATGCCACTGTCTTACTAAGCATCAGTTTTACCTACAAGGATTCCTTGCCTTTGCAGAAATTAGACTTTTGAATTAAAACTTCAGTTCCCAGAAAATGCAATGATGGTGTCCCAGTGTTGTGGAAAGAATAGGTCTTTAGTTATCTAAATATGTGGTTCTCATTTTCCTCATGATGGGATTATTGGGAAATTCAGAGGCACTATTTATAAATAGTATGGCTGTTACTATAGCAGTTTGTCATTACCGTGTGTAGCTGGACAAATCTTTCCTCACATTGTCTGAATTAGTAATTTTAATATTTTTCTTTTGGAGAAATCTCTCCAACTTCCTCTTCCTTTTCACTAAACAGTTTTTATGTGATAGACCCTCCATCTTGTGTATTCAGGCATCCGTATTTAAAATGAATTTTTAAGTTCTATTTTATATATATGTATTTAGAAGAAAATAGCTGATCTACATCAGGGTTTCTCAGCCACAGCACTGTTGACATTTGGGGCTGGACAGTTCTTTGTTGTGAGGCTGTCCTGTGGACTGTAGGATGTTTAGTTACATACCTGGCCTCTACTCAACAGGTGCCAGGGGCACTTCCCCTTCATAGGTGCGACAACCAAAAATAGGCATTCCAAATATCCTCCGGGGATAAAATCACCCCTGGTTGAGAACCATTGATTAACTTGTTTCAAAAAGAGGTCCCAGTAGAGGGTATGCTGCATAAGAACAGGAACTGTGTCTGTTTTGTTCACCACTATCACGCACATAATAGGTGTTTTTAGAAAACTTGTTGATTGAATGAAAGACACATGTGGTATAAAAGAGAAAGCCTTGGGTACAGTATATTCAAACATCAATCTACTGCTACCTAGCCGTGCCATTTGTCTAAATCATTTTATTTCTTTGAATCTTAGGCTCATAATATGTGTTGCAGAAAATAATCTTTACCTTGACTCTACTATCTTGTGACTTTCAAGCCCGATTATTTGTGCAAATATGTCTGTAACCTGTGCAATGACCTCAGATCTGAAAGATAGTGAGGGACAAATGCCTTGAAGTAGATGCTGAACTCCAGAGGAAGACCCAGATCAACCTAAAACAATAGTTCTTGCTCATCCAGGAACCAAGAGCTCTGAGCTACACTCTGGCCTTGAGGTAAGGTAAAGAAAGAGGAAGGAAATGGAGCTGGATCGGACAGCTCCAGAAAACCAGAGGGATGAGTCAAACACGAGTGGACGGTGCCTGCTTATGGTTTCTTTGTACAACATAGATTGTTCTACACCAACCCAGGTACCAAAGGACAACAGTACATTCCTAAGAAGGTACAGTGCCGTTGGGAATTAAGACTTTCAGAAGCCTTTACACTGAAAGACTATGATTTCCCCACTCCCCAACCTTATCGGCAGATCAACTGAAAAACTTATATGTGTGTGTACGTGTATAAAACGCAGCATTTGTCTATATGTTCATTTTTCCTTTAAGCAGCTAGCTTTGCTGGAGGACTAAGGGCATGCCTGGCCCACCTGTTGGAAAGTCCAGTATAAGCTGGTGGACATGGCGCAAAGAACCACCAGGGGTCAGGTTGTATGCAGAAGGAGAGGAGATGTGTGGACTCTATCTGTGTATCAGTGATGGGCAGATCTCAGTGGTGTGTGCAGGAGTCTTCTGCATGGGGTCCATTTCGTAACACAAACAGATGTATCAACTGATACTAGTGAACCAAAAGGTGAAGTGTCTGTGGTTCCATGTTATGAGTTCTCCAGGAGCAAACATTGGTGCAGGAGGATTCTTGCCCCACTGTGTTATTATAAATCACCCCATTGGCTGCCTGTGGTGTGGGGAGGGGTCAGGAGAGCGCCCGACTTTTTTCTGCCTCGGCTTCCTCACTCAGGAAAGGGAATGGTGTTGCCGATTCAGTCTAACTTGGAGTGCTGTTATGGGGGACAGATGCAGTCAGGAGCTTAGCATTTGTTTGCTTTTTTCACATTTATCAGTTGATTATCGTGTTAGTCAGGGTTTTCCAGTTGAAATGGAACCAATGTTGGGGGGTGGTGTGTGCACAGGTATACCCGTGGGTGTATTTATACACATACATACATACCCTAATTTTTCTTTATTACGTCACTTTTTAATTTTTCTGTTTAGACATGTAATACATGTTCATTGTAAAAACTGAAACGCGAAGCGGTGAATGTCTGCCAATTCCTACCCATAGGAGTAACTGCTATGAAGCCTTCGATGCATATGTATCTGCAGATTTATTTCTATGTGTACATTACTATAAATCTGAAAGGATGACTCACTAGTCAATTCCAGATTAACAGTTGTAGTATCCAGCATAAGATTGCCGAAGGGTAGTGGCAAAGGCAAGGTTTTGCAGCGGTGCCTGCCAGCCAGTCCTGTTCATCATCAGAGCCTGCTAGTGGACGTCACTAGCCCTCACAGGCGAGACTGGTCACATTGATGATCACTCGGGCTTTCCAAATGAAACAAAACATTCCTACCTAAATGCGTTGCTTTCCGGGTTGAGCTTCTAATATCCCACAGTGTTTTTTTCTCTCCCTGTCCTTGTATGCTGCCTCTTCTTTCTCTGGATTTTGTCTTGAACCAGATTCAATAGTACAGGTATTACTGCCATGGCAAGTAATGATTTGTACACCAAGAGTAGTCCTCTTGTGTGATTAGCCAAAACAGCCAGCACCAGCTATGAATAATCAGGTAAAAAAGAAACAGATGCATGTTGCAGTGGCACTGTTCTCTTTTTGCCTTTGGTCATTCATCTACCATCTTCACTCTTTTAGCCATGTTTATGTGCCATTGGTACGACTATTTACTTAATATTCTTTTAATCAAGTCACTATTTTATCTTAAAGTTGCCTTAAAACTTCTGTCATTGACATAAAAGGAAGACCAGCATCACTTGCCGTAAGTGAAAGGTAGCCATAAAATAAATACGTAATTATCAACTGTTGAAACATATTCACCTAACAGCTTTTCCCTAGTTTGGGAAATATTGCTTTAATTGTCTAGGTAGAGAGTCACAGCATTAAATTATTAAGGGGATCTCTGAATTCTGGAGATATCCACAAGAAAAACAAGCTTTAAAGAAAGTTATCCCCAATACAAGCTTTGTCAGTCTCCTGGAACGAAAGTTTGGTGAATCAGAGAAATCGACCCAACGTACTGACAGTGCTTCGTATTCTATAGATTTAGGCGTGTACACGTTTAGAGCCGTAGAATCTTAGAACTGGGAGCAGAACTCACTCCAACCTCAGTCACGGAAGCTGAGGACCTGGAGACAGAAGGTACCTGTGAGAAACTCTCATAGGTAAGTGACAGTAGAAGAAAGCCATTTCCCCTGACCTCTACCCTCTAGGCTTCCTGTAAACTACCAGGTGTTGGAGTCAAGCCAACCTAATGTTTTGCTTATCGGCCGCTGTGTAACAGACTGCCCCAGAATTTAGTGGCTTGAAACAGCAACCATTTAATTCCTCACAATTCTGTGGCTGGAGAATGTGGGCAGCACTCAGCAGGATGAAGCTATTGCTCCAGAAGGTGTCAGTGGGGGTCATTCATTCAGCTAGAAATGGGGTTCGGCTGGAAGGTCCAAGAACCCTTCATTCACGTTTCTGGCACCTAGCTGCCTCTCCACGTGGCCTCTCTCTCTCCACGCGATAACTTGGGCTTCCTCACAGTATGGAAGCCTCAGGATAATGAAACTTCTTACGTAGCATCTTGCTGCTAGGAATGTGAGGGAACATTCCAAGACCAGCAAAAGTGGAGACTACAGATCACTTTTAAGACCTGCCTCATTTTTGCTGATCACAGCCAGTCACAGAGGTAGCGAAGGATCAGGATCAGGGGAGATCAACCTTACCTCTCAAAAGGAGAAATGGCAAAGAATCTGCAGTCTTCTTTTTATTTTTTTTAAATTTTATATTGGAGTACAGTTGATTAACAATGTTGTGTTAGTTTCAGGTGTACAGCCAAGTGATTCAGTTGTATACATACATGTATCTATTCTTTTTCAAATTCTTTTCCCATTTAGGTTATTACAGAGTATTGGGCAGAGTCCCCTGTGCTATACAGTAGGTCCTTGTTGGTTACCTATTTTAAATATAGCCGTGTGTACATGTCAATCCCAAATTCCCAGTCTATCCCTCCCCCTGCCCTTCCCCTTGGTAACCATAGGTTCGTTCTCTAAGTCTGTGAGTCTGTTTCTGTTTTCTGCAGTCTTCTGGAATCCACCACAATTAGGTTCATCCTCCAGCTCCACTAGCTCTGTCTCCTTAAACAAATTATTTAACCTCAGTTCCCTTGTTCGGAATAATTCACATGTAATAATATTTACCCCATTAGATTGCTGTGAGGATTAATCTCAGATAAGCATATAAAGTGATAAGCACAGTGCCAGGAAGATAGTAGGCGTTCAACAAATTTTAGCTGTTTCCTTCCTTATCTACCAAGAGCTGATTTCCCCCCAATGTAATGAAGGTCAGTAGCCTCCACGTTGAGAACCATGGTCCTGGGATGGAATATTCAAGCATAATAGAAACACTATCTACCGAAATGTTAAGCAAAAGGGAAATGCCCCAAAAATATCAGTCTCCCAGCCATCCCAGACTCAACCTGAGTCCAAGCCAAAACAGAGGCTGTGAATTGAAAGGTTTATCTTCCAAAGCTGACCTTTAAACATTCCTAAGGCCTCTGTAAGAAAACAACCATGGAGCCAGGCCATAGCTGTCTTGAGTCTGATCTCCAAATGGTAATTTCATTGATTGGTGTGTTTATTCCAGTTCCTAAATCTGCTCTGTGTCTTAAACAGAATGAATACCGATTCCCCTCTGTTTGCATTCAAAGCCCCATAATTTTATTAAGCTGGGCTATTTACTAATAGAAAAATAATGGAAATTTTTGCTTGGTAAAGAAATGTGTCCTGTACACTAGAACAGTAATTCTCAACGGGGCTTGATTTTGCCCCACCTACCCGGGGGTTCTTTGGCAGTGTCTGGAGACAGTTTTGGTTGTCACAAGTGGAGAGAGGAGGTGGTATTACTGGTATCTAGTGGGTAGAGGCCAGGGATACTGTTAAACATCCTACAGTGCACTGAACAGCTCCCCACGGTGGGTAGTTAATGGCCCAAAATGTCAGTAGTGCTGAGGTTGAGAAAGACAGGTCTAGGACATCACAGCCAGGCGATTTGCTTTAAGAACTCATAAAATTTACACGGGGACAGGCGAACTTGGAATCCCTGTAGCCATTTAGCGACTGAAAGACCAAATGGACTTTATTATTTTGCCTATGAGATAAAATGCATGTATAGATTCAGAAGCATGTGGCCAGGGGGCATGTATAGATTCAGAAGCATGTGGCCAGGGGGTAAGAGGTATACTGTGGCAAGTGTTGCTTCTCTCTAAGCACATACTCCAGAAGTGTTGTCTTTTCAACAGTTTTAAGGTGGTTTATAAGATGATAATGAAAAGACAGAAGAGGAAACCATGTGAAAATAAACTCATGTTACCTTGAGAAGGTAACCAAGGATGGCATCCTTTTCACATCCTTACCAACCACTGGCACAGCCCTACTCCTTTCCCAAGCATGACCTTCCCCATCCTAGCGCCTGAGGGTACTTCTGTTGGCCCAAAAAGAAAAGTACCAGGATGTAAGTTCCTTACTCATCTCTACATCCTCCAGCACCTCTAAAAGCATGAAGTGGCTGCTTATTGCTTGTTGACGGAATGAAAAAACCAAAGAACAAGTCAACCAGTCACTCAGGCAAACAGACAAGCAAGCTGTGTATTAATTTTTTGTCACAAGATATCGGCACTTTATTTTTTTAAGATGCCTAAAAGCAAAGCATAGAATGAAGATTTGAAATTTTGAAAAAGACAGGCATATTTTGAAAAATATCTTCAAGTGAAAATGTGGAGAAAAAGACACACCTTTAAGGAAGTGGGCGAGGGAGTACCTCGCAGCAATGAGAATAAATGCACTCGTGACACATGCAACCATGGGGATGGGTTTCACAGAAATCACAGGGAACAAAAGCAGCCAGGAAACATCCTGTGTGATTCCATTTGTAAGGCAGGGTTTCTCAACCTTGGTGATAGTGCCATTTGAGGCCAGGTGATTCTTCGTTGTTGGCGGCTGTGCTGTGCATTGTAGGATGTATAACAACACCTCTGGGCTCACTAATGCCGGTGGCACCCATTCCCCAGTTTTGACAGCCAGTAGTGTGTCCAGACGTTGCCAAATACCCTGTGGGGAAGGTCACCCCAGGTTGAGCATCCTGATACAAAGCAGTCCACAGTGTTAGAAGAGTGGGTAGTACCAGGGTCGGGGCCCAAAGGGCGATTTCTGGGGTGCCAGTAATACTTTTTCTATCTTGCTACCGACTGATTTTGCGTTTTCACTTCGTTAAAAATTCATCGAGCCAGGCAATTATGTTTTGTGCACGTCTCTGTGTATATAAAGTCTGCTTGGAAAAAAATGAACAGGCCTGTAAGAATAGAGAAAAGAAATTTCAACCACTGATAGGGCAGAGAGTTTGGGCTGGTGGAAGAATCTGTACCATATTCCAGTATTTTCCAGCAGTACAGGTTTCTTTTCCGATGTTTGTTGCTATTTCCAAAGATTCAGGAAGGTTTTAACAAAATGTCATCGGGATGAGGAATTTCCTAGCTCATCTTTAGAGGCAGAAAGCTGGTGGAAAAGTAAAAGTGTGTGACCTACAGAGTCCTGGAGCCAGCACGTCCTCTGGGCAGCCCCTGAACTTGGCACACCGTCTCCGAGGTGGAGTTCCACACACATGCACAGATTACATTGTTGAGATTATCATGAAAGGGTTCCGTGCGTCAAATGTCCCTTCCTTGCGGTGATAACGGCCAGGTTCTTAGGCAGCCATTGTCCCCGTTTGTTCTCACAGTGAGTCATTGCTGTGACTAAAATAAAATCCTTCTCTGAAATGTCTCTCTTGAGGTACCGGGACCCTTTAAACTTGCCATGGCCCAGAAATCTTATTGAAATGACCTCTGAGGTTCTTTGTGGGATCCTTTTCTGATGCGAGAATTTTGCTTCATCTAATACTGTTTTAAATAAATAGACCAATGGCTAGAGCTCAGAAATATTTTTTTGCTCTTTAGGGATCATCTCTGCAAAGTGATGATTTGAATTTAACCTATCTGACACCGAGGTCATTCCATTTTAACGTCTCAGCTAAAGGAAAAGCAAAGGCCAGAGAGGTGGTGCCTGAATGGTTTAGAATATGCTCCGGATGCTCTTTTTCTGGAATCCCCTAACGGGAAATTCTCTCAACTTTCCCACCCTTTATTTTCTCCGTTGGCAAACTAGGTTCTGTAACTTGGTGGCTGTTGTGGAATTTCACTGAGCTTAAGGACACACACAGGCACAAATATATATAAACGAAGTATTCTTTGAAGGTTGATATTTCTAGTGAGATGATGATAAGCCACAGTATGAGCTATTCTTGCAGGAACAGAAACTAGACCATGTGTCCTCTGGGCAAATTATAACTCATTTTCCCCAGGTTCTTAACTGTGTTTCTGGAAAAGGACCAATCCATGTGGCCACAGCATCCTTGCTCTGGGCTTCCAAGAGATGGCACAGAATCCACTGATCTCTTGTTCTCTTGAGGCGCAAAGTTGCCTCCCTTCTTTAAAGACGTACAAGATCCAAATTTATGGAACTAGTGAGAAGTCGGGGGAAAGAATCCTGCCCTAGAGTTTCCCATCTCCAGGAGAAAAATGACATTTCCTGACTTAACCCAAAAAGTGTGGCCTACTAACACTGGGAAGCTGATGGAAATGAGTCCCAAGACAATTTCTTCCTTTGAATCAAAAGATGTATTGAGGGCTTCCCTGGTGGCGCAGCGGTTGAGAGTCCGCCTGCCGATGCGGGGGACGCGGGTTCGCGCCCCGGTCCGGGAAGATCCCACGTGCCGCGGAGCGGCTGGGCCCGTGAGCCGTGGCCGCTGAGCCTGCGCGTCCGGAGCCTGTGCTCCGCAACGGGAGGGGCCGCAACAGTGAGAGGCCCGCGTACCGCAAAAAAAAAAAAAAAGATGTATTGAGCTAGTGGAATAGCTGCTAGCATGGGTCCACAGTGACTGCCAGAGGGCCACAGCCAGCCATGCTCATACGCTTATGTATTGTCTGTGGCTGCTTTCACGGTACCACGTCACCGTTGAGTAGTTATGACAGAGACCACAGGGCCACAAAATATCTACTCTGTGTCCTTTACACAAAACATTTGCCAACCCTGTGCTGTGACTAGAAAGTCTATTTTGTCTATAAATTTTATTAATGTTTAATTGTCAGAATGATGTTGTTCTCATTTTTAGTTTTAGTCTTAAAAAGTAAAACCTCCTGAGATATATGCTTATAAGGTTCCCGTGTAATACATTTGTGGCAACTTGGCACTTTTGTCCCTTGTCACCACCTCCAATCTCTCTCTCCCACTCCCTTTCCTTTTTCTCGTCCCTCTCCCTTCTCTTTCTTTCCAGCTATCTGACTCCTTCCTACCTACCTCCCTGTATCCCTGGTAAAGAGAAAGGGTTTTTATATATACAGTTTTTAAAGGTTACTTTCCATTTACAGTTATTACAAAATATTGGCTCTATCTGCCATGTTGTACAATACATCCTTGAGCCTATCTTAATCTAGTAGTTTGTACCTCCCTCCCCACTTGTGACCACTAGTTTATTCTCTATATCTGTGAGTCTGCTTCCTTTTGGTTGTATTCACTAGTTTGTTGTATTTTTTAGATTTCACATATAAGTGATATCATACAGTATTTGTTTTTCTCCGTCTGGCTTATTTCACTTAGCATAATGCCCTCCAAGTCCATCCATGTTGCTGCAGATGGCAATATTTCATTCATTTTTTATGGCTCAGTAGTATTCCAGTGTGTGTGTGTGTGTGTGTGTGTGTGTGTATACCACCTCTTTTTTATCCATTCGTGTGTTGATGGGCATTTAGGTTGCTTCCATATCTTGGCAATTGTAAATAGTGCTGCTGTGAACATTGGGGTGCATATATCTTTTCAAATTAGTGTTTTGGGTTTTTTTTGGATATATACCCAGGAGTGGAATTCAGAACTGTTATAATCACATGTTTATTACGGTCCTTGTCACCAGCAAGATCGGGAATTCCTTGAGGACAACCACTTGTTCAACTTTGTGTGTCACCTCACACCATGCCTGATATGCACCCCTGGTGACATGGAGTGGATGCATCAGTTAGTTCATTGGTCGGAGAAAGAAGAAAAGCTGCCCTGTGTTTCGTGGCCTGGGGCTGGGATGGTTGATAATGTGGGTAACGTCAGCCAGCTAACTTGCAGAACTTTCTTGCAGCCAGGCAGTGGAGATGGAGACCATTCTCTCAGCCTGGGGGACAGTCGGCGTACGGACTACCACACACAGCTGCTCAGAATTTTGCTTGTGTAGCAGTCATATGGGGCCAAACTATTGCACTTTTTTCAGACTCGGCCCCATAAATGGACATTTTCTGGACCACATCTCTCCGCTCAGATGCTTCCTGCCACTCTGACTACATTTGGCCCCATCACATCACCCTGTGGGCGGAAGAAAATGTAAGACCTCAGAGAAGATAAAAAGACATCTTTAGGCAAGATGGCTCCCACGGCAGCCTCACAGCTGCCTCATTTTCAGCCCTCGGGAGACTCTTCCTTTCCCCCCGTGAGCACCAAAGCTCACATCAAGTCATGCTGGTACAGTGGCAGTGATCTTTAAGGAAAATTGTACTTTCCAACGAACATGTGGGAGAAGAACATTCTTTTTCTTTTGGAGCCTGGCCCCTTCTCAGCCCCGTGGCAACGTGACTAAGACACACTCATCCCCGCCTGTGCTGCAGCTGCTGAGGCAAAGGAAGAGGCTAGGATACTTTCTGGCATTGGGACTGCACCAGGCCCGAGTTGCTTATACGTTGCTTTTGGCACTCGTTTCTGTAAGCACTCAGCCTATTTTCAAGTAAGCCCCTGAGATTTCTTTTTTACGAAGAAAAACATTCTCTACATTCCCATCTTCATTTGGGCATGAAGGGTGGGAGCTTTCCCTTTGTCTCTAGCCAGTACTGTTGTTCAGTTTAACAGATGTCATTGAGCACCTACCACATGGCCAGACACGGCCCTGTGGGTTGTAGGAAGTCTGATGCTGAATACGGCAGAATCCGTGCCTTCAGGGACCCCGTGACCTATCAAAGGGGACATACCGGTGAACAACTTACCATAATACAATGGAATAAGTTCCTATAATACGTTAAGTACCCAAGTGCTGTAGACAATAGTAATCAATTCTGTTTGGGGGTGACTGAAGGTTGAACTCAAGTTGGAGTTTTAGGGGATCAATTGAAGTTTGCCAAGCAAAAACAAGCATAATAACGATAACAATATATATTTGTAGTCTATAATTTATAATAATGTATATCTATATCCAGTGCCACTTATCGAGCACATAGTATATGGCTGGCATCTTGCTGAAGGATTTACTTACATCATCTCATTTATTTTTCACAGTAATCATTAGAAGAATAGGAGACATATTTCTAATACTTGCTATGTAACAGGCATGATCTACTTTACATATAGACAGAGAAGAAATGGGATGGAATCTTTGGATGGATCACTCTTCTGGGAATTCTCAAGAGGAATATGTTAAACATTTTTCCAGTGGTTCTAAATTTATATTATAAGTAAACCACGCTTAACATGTGGAAGAGGAGAAAAAAAAGAGAAAGAGAAAAAGAAAGAAGGGAGGGAGGGGAGAAGGGAGGAAGGAAGGAAAGAAGGAAGGAAGGAAAGGAAAAGGAAAAGAAGAGGAAAGTTTGTCCTCTTCCTTGTGCTTGGTAGAGATCTATAATGAGCTATCTCGTGATCTTTCTCCAAACTGCATAAAATCTTACTGGGAATTGTCTGCTAGCATGAGGCCGTGCTTGTGCTTAGCTAAAGCCAAACCTCTTTGGTTTCTGTCTGGAATTGAGCTTGGGAGGCAACATTGTTCTATAGCTGATCTCTGAGACAATGTGTGACTTGGCTTTGGACTTAGTTGTCCTTGGTATATTGCTGACTTTCACCATTACATCTAAGAAGTCTGTGTTTGTATTTGTATTGGCACAAATTGGGAGGATTCTAGAAAAATGGTACAGATGAACAGGTTTGCAAGGCAGAAATAGAGACACAGATGTGGAGAAGAAACGTATGGACACCAAGGGGGAAAAGCTGGGAGGAGGGCGGTGGTGGTAGGATGTATTGGAAGATTGGGACTGACATGTATACACCAATATGTGTAAAATAGATAACTTATAAGAACCTGCTGTATAAAAATAAAATAAAAGCGGACAAACTTAAAAATATTAATAATAAATAAATAAAAATATATGATTTATTAAAAAACCAAAAAAAAATGGGAGGATTGATTGGAATGAGGAAACAGTGAGGAAAATTTTTCGCATGGTAACAGTTACTTCTTTACGGTATAAAAACTGTTCTTCCTAGTTTTCTGTCTTCTTCATCCAACTTCACAGTATAAAAACGAAGTGAAATAAGACTGTGTCATGCTACAGAAACAGGACAATTCCATAAGGGCAACAGTCATTCAGTCAGTCAGTGGTGTGATATCCTGTGTCCGTCTCTTGATTTGCCCTAAGTTGCGAACCACCAAATTAAATAAATGCCAATGTCCAGTAACCAACCCAAGCTCAAATCCTGTCAACGGGGCAGCCTTCAGAGAAACCCCATGACACCTTCAGAAGAGACCTTTAAAATGCAATAAACTCCTCCCACCACGTGAGGCCACCCCGCCACCCTCCCCCCGGACAAGCTCTTCTTCAGACTGAGAGTGCTCTGGTCCTGGCGCTCACCAGCCAGTCTTTCTGCAGAAACAGCATCCTGGAGGGTGGAAAGCTACTGACTCGTTTTCAATACCCTGTGAAACGAAGTCCGAAACTTCCATAGTGTCGAGATCCATCAAAATAGGCCTTGCACAGAGAGTTCTGAGTCCAGATAACCTAAACAGAGACCAAGTCCATCTCTAGAGTAAATCAAAATGTTCTGCTGGTTTGGTTGAGCAAAAACTATCAGTCCACAGAAGTGCCCCCTGCTCGTCAGAGAATCTTCCCATGTTTCTATATAGATCAGGTGTAGGGGGTGGAGGAGAGCAGGGGCAGGAGTAGATTTGCAAAAGGCAAAGCAAACATCATTTTTTTTTTTGGGGGGGGGGGGAGGTACACGGGCCTGTCACCGCCGTGGCTCCGCCCGCTGCGGAGCACGGGCTCCGGACGCGCAGGCTCAGCGGCCATGGCTCACGGGCCCCGCCGCTCCGCGGCCCGGACCGGGGCACGAGCCCGCGTCCCCTGCATCGGCAGGCGGACTCTCAACCACTGCGCCACCAGGGAAGCCCCAAACATCGTTTTTAAGACTTGTTTTGTTTGCTTTTTGTTATCTTCTATGCAACAACACTATTTCTTGGATTTTATTTCTTCTCCCCATTTTGGTTTTCAATATTGTCCTTTATTTGTTAGCAGTTCCTCTCTCTTTTATGGGATTATTATGTACAGCATTCTAAATCTCAGATTCATTTAACAATCCCAAGAATTTCAAGGACACCTGAGTGCCCACAAGGCACAGCTTTAGTGAATCCTTGTCCTCACTGTGACACTAACAGTTTTGTGGTTCCCTGAGAAGTAAAGGACATCGTTGAGAGAGAAGGGCAGTAGCTTTGGAAGCTAATCTTCTAAATATTATTTGAGGTTCTTAAATGTGAGCTCTCACTGCAGGCTCCAGACTCCCCCCAAAATGAAATTACATTGAACATTAAACATTTTTCAGCATGTACGTTCCACTTTAAAGAAGGGGAGGAAAATTGTTGCAGCAATGCAAATGTCTATTAGTATACGCATCAAGAATAATAAAAATAGGTTTTTTAAAAAGAGCATTAAAAAAAAAAAAAAAAAAGAAGGCTGTGGAAAACAGCTCCCAGAGAAGTAATTTTTCAATTTCCTTGATTTGCTTAGCGGGAAATTGCTCTCCAATTTATTATAATTTGAAAAGACAATGAATTCTTCATTTGGAATTAATATAAAAATGACTGAAAAGCGTCTTGCTCATCTCAGAATTTACAACCTGTTTGGATAAAGCATTTTGAGTCATGCGTCACTGTTAAAACCCAAGACTTAGTGAAGGCTGGTAATGCTTTCCATATGGTTTCCCTAAATGATAATTATAGCTCATTCTGAGCTACAAATTATGTACACTAAAAATGTTAATTTAATTTAGGGTTACTGACTAGATTTTTTTTTTCTGAAAGCAGGTGTAATAGGAATTACATTGTCTGAATATTGTCAGTAATACTAGACATGATGAATAGGTATAACCAGATTATTGCTGAATTTGACTTTATTTTGCGGATTCTGCTTGCAAATGTTCAGCCTGCTATGCATTCTCCGTGATTTAGCCTGAAAGGAGAAAACATTAATGAGGGAAATCAAAACAAATGCCTCTCCCGGACTCTCCAATAAGCTGTTTGAAATAGTCTATCTAGGAGAGAGGGTGGGCGTGAGTATAAAACTGCAAACCAGTCTCCATGTGACTTCTTGGAATTTCATGATCAATCAGCATTAAGTCAAACATTAATAAGTATTGAAGTTGAAATTAACTGCAACCTCTGACTGAAAAGTGTTTACTTATAACCTTTCAGTTAGTTTCTCTAATGAAATATGGCAATGAATTAGCCATGATGGCTTGGAGAAAGCTGCTTAATAAGAAAAACTGCTCATATTTAGAATCCACGTTCTTCTCATGTTTATGTTAATGAATCCTCTTCATCCTTCCCCTGCTCCCCCCACCCAGATTGCCTTTTCATGAATCCATCACTGCTTACAGTAGAGGCAGATAGTAGGAAGAAGTTTAATTAGTCTTCAGATTTGCAGGGTATCAGGAGCCTTAGAAATGGTTAGGATCCAGAGGTTCTCAAAAATCAGTGTTCAAGAGGGGCAGAGTGTACAATGCAGGGGCTGGGGTTCTACAGCCAGACCGCTTGGATTGGAACCTGGCTCCCCACACTCACTACACCTGAGACCTTGAGAGAGTCACTTAATCATTGTGACTCTCAGTTTCTTCATCTGTCAAATGGGCATAATAATAATAACACTTATATCATAGGTAGGTATGATGACAACAAAGCTTATCATACAATCTCATACCTAGAAATAGTCCGTAAGTGCCTTATCATAGGAACAATTTAGGGTGCATTTTTATTTATTTATTTTTTAAATTATTTATTTATTTATTTTTGGCTGCATTGGGTCTTCGTTGCTGCTTGCGGTCCTTCTCTAGTTGCAGAGAGCGGGGGCTACTCTTCGTTGTGGTACACAGGCTTCTCATGGCGGTGGCTTCTCTTTGTCGCGGAGCACGGGCTCTTGTTGCGTGGGCTCTAGTAGTTGTGGCCCACGGGCCCCGTTGCTCCGCGGCTTGTGGGATCCTCCCGGACCAGGGATCGAACCCGTGTCCCCTGCATTGGCAGGCGGATTCCCAAGCCCTGCGCCACCAGGGAAGCCCTAGGGTGCATTTTTAAAATATAGATCTCTCTAGGTCCTCACCCTGAGCAATTCCAATTTATTCAATGTTCATTGAAGTCCAGATATCTGCATTTTGACCAACATCTCAGGTGGTCCTGGACCATACTTGAAAAAACACTGATTTGGCCCAACACCCTTGTTTGGAGGATGAGAAAAGTGAGTCCTGGAGGGTGAAGGGCCTTTGTCAAGGTCACACAGCTATTTAGCGATCCACCTGATAGAGATCCCAGGTCTCTCATCTTGCATTCTAACATGCTCTCCACCGTAGCTGCCTCCATTTATTGACTCTTTAAAAGTGAGCTTCTTAACCAGAAGTCCACATCAGAAACACCTACGAAGCCTTTTCAGATACTCATGCCCAAGGCCCAGCCCACACCTGCTGAATCTGCTAACAAGTGGCAGCTCTCAGACCTGAACCCGAGGTCCCTGATTGTTTTATAGGACCAGGTGATATCCTTGTGTTCGCTTCTCGTGCTTTTCTCACGTGGAGCTCAGAACACGTGATTTAACTCATATTTGAGTCATTTTCATTTCCTGACCACACTGTCGGATCACGGTACTATAATAAAAACACACTTTATTTTTTAGTTTATTTAAATATATTTTAAAATTTATTTCCCTTCCCCTCCCACCATGGAAAACTCTGGCATTAGCCACCGCCCTGGCAAAGCATTTTGCCACTCCAGCGCAATCTCCCAGGGCTTTTAATATACAGATTGGGAGAATCCAGCGGTTCTCAACTGGGGTTGCTTTTGCCACCCAGGAGACATTGGGCAATGTCCAAAGACATTTTCGGTTGCCATAACTAAGGGGCAGTGCTACTGGCATCTAGTGGGTGGAGGCCAGGGTTGCTGATAAACATCCTTCAATGCACAGGACAGCCCCCAAACAAGGAATTATAGTGCCCCAAGTGTCATGAGTACCAAAGTGAAGAAGCCGTAAGCTAATCAACAGGAAGAAGGCCTCAGAGTGAGGATTTGTCTCAGAGAGCTCTGAGAGCCACTTCTAGAAGAAAAGTCTCACGTGGAAGAGGCAAGAGTGAGGGCAGAGAAGAGTGAGCTACCGTTTAAGAGTATAAAAGAGGAGTCTGGGGAGAAAGTGGAGAGTGAGGGTTAGGAAGAAGGAGATCATGAGAGCTAGCAGCTGAGAGGAGATGGTGCTTTGACTTAGGAAGTGAATCTTCTTTAAGGTTCCTCAACAGAGGCAAGTTAAGATTAGAATGATTTATACTTTTGGTATCTTTCAGTGGGGTACCGCTCCAGGACTGGGCCCATGGAATGCTGGCTTGTATTACGGTTACAGAAGAGTCCTTAGAATTACATCCCCTTCCTAAAGATGATAAAAATCCTCTTAAAGTATCAGAATAATTTTGCTTTTTCCTTATGTAAGCCTTAGGTCAACTTTATGTACCTATACCATACACAGCACATATGCTTGTCAGTCAGGAGAAGGAGCAGGGAGCTCAGAGAAGCTGATTCAAAGACCCAGAAAGGCTCTAGTAGCAAGTGTCTGGCTTGGCCTTGCCCCTTGTTTCGTCAGTAACTGACCACACTGACTAAAGGCCATTAACTCTCCTGTTGACCCCAGTATACCAAATAACATGTAATTTGTAGGTAAAACAAATTTTAGGCTGATGGGGACAGAACTTTCTGGAAATAGTGACTGTGGGAGAGAATAGCCTGTTGTAGACTGTTACCAGAATGGCCCCAAGTGAATCATGCCTCCCTGTCCATGCACCTCCGCAGTATGATATTGCCACTCCCCTCCACGAAAGGCAGGGTCTGTGGCTCCATCCCCTGTGATCTTTGCTGGCCTGGTGACTTGCTCTGACCAAGAGAATGTGGTGGAAGTGATGTTGTACAGGTTCTGAAACCTGGGCCACAAGAGGCCTTGAGGCTGGAGCTCTCAGCCTCTTAGAACCCTGAGACCCCCCACGAGGCTGTGAAGAAGCCTCGTGTGGTCCATTGGAGGATGGGAGGCAGGTAGAGGAGAGCTGAGGCGTTGCCCATCCGCAGCCCGCACCAACTGCCGGGCGTGTAAGTGAAGTCATCTGAACCTTCCAGGCCCAGTCGAACAGTCAGATGACTGCAGCTACAAGAGCAGCCCCAGGCAAGACCAGCAGAAGCAACACCTAGCTTGCCAACCCACCATATTGGGAGAAATAATAAATCATTGCTCTTTGGGGGTGGTTTGTTTCTCAAGAAGAGGAACCTGAAAATTCCCCCGAAGTCCCCAGGATCAAATTGCTTTAGGCAAGGGTGGCCAAGGTAGCTGAATCCCCCTTATTGTATCCTTTCTCCTCCCCGGCCAACAACAGTGCCATCTGGATCCCTCAGCAAAATGGGTAAGTCAACTAGGTGTGGCTGTGGGGCCTTTCCACTTGTTTGTGAAGCATTCTTCTTTCCTCTTCTAGGAGCTTCTGTCCTCCCACAGACAGTCCCGAGATGCCAGGGCCACAACCGGGGCATCTTTTCGCTGCCAGCTTTCTTCATGCTCCAAGAGGGCCTCCTCCTCCTTCTCAACCACAAAAACCTTTCTTCCCTGAATACCCTGTTCCCACCTCACTGTCACACGGAATATGGTCCAGACCTGTTGATTTACTGAGATATGAATGACTCATGAGGTGTTTTCACAATATGTATTAATAATAATATCATACTAGATATAAAATAGATCATCAACAAGGACCTACGGTAGAGCACAGGGAACTTTACTCAATAGTCCGTCATAACCTACAGGGGAAAAGAATGTGAAAACGAATAGACACATGTATTGATATATGTATAACTGTATCACTTTGCTGTACACCTGAAACTGTCACAGCATTGTGAATCAACTGTATTCCAGTATGAAATAAAAATTAGATTAAAAAGAAAAAGAATCCTGTGTACCTCAGGCAGACACTCCCTCCAGTCTTACACTGACCAGGTAAGGGGGACACATGAGGAAAAAGAATCCGATGGGTAAGGTGACTCTCGCAAAGTCATAGAGCTTAAAAAGATGGAGCTTAAGTCTTTCAGACTCTAAAGATAGTACTTTTCCAATATTTAACATCACCTGCTCTATAGGTGTGACCTCACATACTTAATTTCAGAAGCTGTGTCAGGAAAAGGAGAGTTGGAAAATGTCTCATCATTAGCAGGTGTCCATTGAATTCTCGTTGTCCGTGGAACACTGTCTAAGCCATCATAGGAGCCACTGAAGATGTATAAGATCCTTTGAAGACTTTTGAGCAAGTGAGCCCAGGATGATATTTTTTTTCCCCTGAAATATATTCTCTCCAGGAGCCTTGGAGAATAAATTAGGATGCAGAGTGAGCATCTAGGAGGGTCTTCAATGCACAAGTTAAGTAGAAAGATCTGAAATAAGGCAGGTGGTTAGAAAGTTGTGAAGTTACTTAGACGCAAAATTCACAGACTTATAGTTAGACCCTGAGAGATGGGATTTAAAAGCTCCTCTCTCTGATGGCATATCATAATAAGCCTTCATTGTGTATTAGCAGAGTGGAGCCAGGTTCTGGAATCATACACAAGTGGATTTGGATCCCAGCTCTGTCCTTTAATAGCTGTATAAACTGGCAAAATACTGTGCCTTCTAAATCTCCATGTCCTCTTATGTGAAAAGAATGTAATAACATTTCCCACTTCAGAGGACCGTTGTGAGTACTGAATATGGGCCTGTAGGCAAAGCAGCAGGAATATTATGAAATCTCAGTAAGTGGTAGTTACTTTTTAAAATCATTGCTCTGCTTGTATTTGCTTGCAAGCTTTTACGATGTGCCCAAGTTCCTCTTTCCTTGGCATCCGTTTTTGTTGTGACATTGGAGTGTGTTTGATGATTGGTCAAGCATTGTACGGTCACTGAGAAAACTGTATAAACATCATCACCGTTGTTTTCAAACTGTGTGCATTTTGCCTATTAGTTCTGACTATTTTAAGATGTCTTATGGAGTCTCCAGCACTGCTTTAAGGTCTGTATGACCCGTATTGTGATTTAAGGAGCTCAGTTATCTGAGAAACTTGGATAGTTTGCCCTCAAGGAATTAGTCTGTTTAATGGGGAAGGTAGCAAGCAGACTCCAACTGCAGACTCCTCTGAAATATCAAAGTTTTGCCTAGTGTTTGAGTTGAGTCGTATGTCAAGAAAAAAGCGTATCACATTCCTTTGCCATAAGACAAACGCCATATGTTAAGTTTATTTTTAAAGGGTGGGTAAGAACGGGGAGACCATGTTCCAGTCTGAGAAAATATTGATGCCGTGGTGTCAGCAAGGCAGGTTATGGTTTAATTCATACCTGAGGATTAAAGAATGAAAAATGAACCCACACCCCCAGCCTGACATCTGTGTAAATGGTGCATAGGGACGGAGGCCTGTCTACCTTCCTGAATGTTCTCAGGATAAAGTAAATACTGAAGGGCTTGACGTCTCTCCCAAGCCTCACAAAGCTGGCACAGCTGGCGCCCAGATGCACCGTTGGGTGGGTGGAAGGTCCTAGGGGCTGGGGAGAAAGAACAGAAGTGAGAAGATGCCTTGGGGTTTAGGGGACTTAGGAGAAATAGTGGAAAAGCCCTGCTTTTACCCAGGATTGTTCTTATGCTCAACTGAAAAGTGGCTGAAGTTGGAATCTGGGATGTCCCTTCAGCCACCTCCTTTAGAGCTGGCCATCCTGCCAGCCCGCTCCCCATTCCATACCCCAGCCTCTTCCTTCTCAGGGTTCACAGTCTCACCCGATATGATCATCCAGGGCAGTTTGGAAGACTGTCTTAAACCAAAAAAATGCTCTTACCTTCCCCCTCAGCTCTTCCCCTGCTCATATTCACCCTACCTACACCTGGGCAAGGAGATTTGGTAGCCTGTTTGTCACAGCAGACAATTGGAAACATCGTAGATGTCCAGCGGTAGATGAAATAAAGCATGGTCTTTTTCTACTGCTTCTAAGGTTTCTCATTTGTGAAGTGGGACCAGTGTCGGCTGCTTATTTCATGCAGTTTCATGAGGATGAAGTAAGAGCAGTTCTTGGCAAATTGTCAACAGTCAATAAATTGTTAGTAGTAGTAGTAGTAGCAGTACATGGAATACTATGCAGCTGTTATAAAGAATGATTTCTGTTCTTCTGTAACAACTGAGATTAAGGACAAAAAAGTGTGAAAAACTTTAAGCACAGTATTCCATTTATATTTTTATTTTTATATTCCTAACAGCATCAGATTACCTACCAGGGATACACTCGCCCAGCTTTCAACTCTCATTTTGATGAGCGTCTCAGACATTCAATAGAACTGGGAAATAAAAATGTGCAGAAACAGCCTGTATCCATTTTTTAAAACCTCACAAAACAATATTATAGAGTTTCTTTGGATATTCCTATGTGTATAACTACAGAAAACTGTCAGAAAAAGGACAGATCAAACTCCTAAAGAAGTGCAGTGAATAAAGTTTGGGGGTTTTTGTGTTTCTTTGCTCTCAGAACATGGAGGTGATATGGGTTAGGCTTGGAGGTAGGAACCATTTGAGTCTTATCTCTAATGTTTTCATTCTGTACAGGAATAAATACTCATGTGTGACATGTGCCATTAAAAAATAGTTTAAAAGCGGAAGAGTAACCTGTGCTCAGGTGCTCACTTTTAATTAAGTCAGGTGTGTTTTTCTTAAGCAGCATGACCTGAATCTTCAACCTCCAAGACCTTCCAGAACAGGTGCCTTGTCTCCAGCTGAGGGAACCAGGAGTTTACTTTTAATTTTATTTATTTTTTTAATCGAAGTGTAGCTCATTTGCAATGTGGTGCCCATCTCTGCTGTGCAGCAAAGTGACTCAGTTATACACATACAGACATTCTATTTTTACATTGTTTTCCGTTACGGTTTATCGCAGGATACTGAATATAGTTCCCTGTGCTCTACAGTAGGACCTTGTTGTTTATCCGTCCTATGCATATTAGTTTGCATCTGCTAATCCCAAACTCCCAGTCCTTCCCTCCCCCACGGCAACCACAAGTCTGATCTCTATGTCTGTGAGTCTGTTTCTGTTTTGTAGATAGGTACATTTGTGCCATAATTTAGATTCCACATATAAGTGATATCATACGGTATTTGTCTTTCTCTTTCTGACTCAGTTCGCTTAGTATGATAATCTCTAGTTGCATCCATGTGGCTGCAAGTGGCATACTTTCTTTCTTTTTTGTGGTTGAGTAATATTCCATTGTATATATGTACCACATCTTCTTTATCCGTTCCTCTGTCCATGGACATTTAGGTTGTTTCCATGTCTTGGCTATTGTGAATAGTGCTGCTATGAACATAGGAGTGCACGTATCTTTTTGAATTATAGTTTTGTCTGGATATACACCCAGGAGTGGGATTGCTGGATCATAGGGTAATTCTATTTTTAGTTTTCTGAGGAACCTCCACACTGTTTTCCAGAGCACCAACTTACATTCCCACCAACAGTGTAGGAGGGGGAGCCAAGGGTTTAGCATGGGAGTGAGTAGCTCAAGGCCACATAGCAGAGGGAGGCGGGAGAGTGGCCAGTGTTGGGTTTGGAGAGGAACTAGTGAAGTTGAAGATCAGCTAAGGTTAAGGGGGCAAGGAGGTTGGAAGAAGAGGGGATGAGTTAGAAGGTTCTTCAGAGGTTTAGTGGTCGAGATCCAGAGAAATCAACATCAGCAGGCAAGTTCCTCAGGCTCTCCCCTTCCCACTGCTTCCCAAGGGGTGCCTGGGTTTGCCTCTAGGGCCTGCGGTTGTGTTAATGTTGATAATAGCAAAAGGAGAATTGAAAGATAGCCAGAAAATCTAGAAATCTTTACATGAGAAAAGACTAAGACCCTCTTGGTGAAAAGCTGAGGGACAGATCTCAGAGAGGAGCCAGGTTCAAGGGATTTTGGAAAGCACGGGGCCTGGGAGATGCAGCGAGAGTTGGCTGCACTCCAGAGACAGTGGGACAAAGAGGGGAAAGAGGACTGTCTGAAGTTTCCATGGGTGGGATTGTAATCCCCTTTGCCTGATATTTCCAGGGACTTCAGTAAAAGTTTAAGTTGCTCACTAATATTTTCTGGATGTCAGACTTGGTTTTGTGTTGAATGAACAGTAGCCCAAGATCCTAAAGTTTACGCTAAAAAATTACCACTGCTGATGGAGCTAGAAGGAAATACATAGCACTCGGAGATTTTAAGTCAATATCAGGAGTGGGATCTGCAGCCCTCTCTCCAAATTCTGCCCCTCAACCATCTTCACTCTTTGCTCTCATCCCTTTGTTTCTCAGACAAAGGTAAAAAGGAGATGGTGGTCAGAGAAAGCCCACCTTTGAAACCACTTCCTTTCCCAGCGGGGTGAAAAAGGGATTTTGTAAGAGCGCCAACTGCCAACCAAGAACACACTTGCCCGGCTTTCACTTCTCATCCGAAGGAGCCTCTAAGACTTTCAGTGGAATTAGAAAGTTAAAATGCGCAGAAACAGCAAATATGTCAAATCATCATGACCTGAAGGATAAAATACACGCGCGCGCACGCGCAAACACACACACACACCCGCCCCAAGGGGAGGAGAAAAAAGACACATGTCCTTGGTTTGTGCTGGCTGAGTACCAGATAAGGGGGGCTTTGGGAATTAGTATATTTGGTACGCTGTTGAAAGAAAGTTTAAGGTTTTTCTGCTTTGTTATAAGCATCACCCATAGAATCTTGCTTTATCTGCCCTTGGTTCCCTAAGCCTGGTGAATGGATTTTATACGCTGCATTTTCCAGGCAGATCAGAATATGCATTGACATTCACTTGCCAAAGATTACCTGGGTGGCACCTTCTTGTAAGAATGGAAGTGATTCTCCTGAATCCCGCACACGTTGTACGGAGAATAAACAACCTTGTTGAAATCATCTACGTGACCTGGAATGCTAAAAAGCCTTTGGTTTGCTTGCTGTAGTGCAAAAATATGAGAAATATTTAATCTTTAAAAATACACAATGGAATCATAATTTTGCTGCAGGTTCAAAGACGGCACACTGTATGATGCAGTGTATTTAAAATGTAATGGCAGTGTATATTTTCAAAATGCAAACAGCAGAGTTTGAGGAATAGCTAAAGAGCACCAGACCATATCTTATCCTTATAAAAATGTCTCCCATGAATGTTAACTGTATCTCTCAGAAAATTCTTAATATGCTCCATGGCTGAGTGTGTAGACAACAAATCTATAGAAACGTATATGCCTACCTGGTGTGTGGTCTTTGTCAACTCAAAGTGAAGGTTGTATAAACTTTGGGTGTCCAGCCTTTTGCTTTTGAACAAGGAAACAAATGTAAAGTTTGCAGTTTTCCAGATCTCTCATATACCTAGTGTTTTAAAAAATCTATTTTTGATACAATATTCTTCTATTTTTAAGTAATCAGACCAGATTAGTAAATCTTTATCTGTTTTAATCCATTTTTGACGTTCGATTGTGTATTTAAAACTCTGTTCGTTTTATATCATAAAACTGATATATATTATTGTAAAAAAAAGAATTTGTACAGGGTATGTTCAATTCAGGTACAGGTAGCAAAGACATAAACGTTTGGGGCTTTATTCTCTCTTGTAGAGTCTGGAAACAAGCAGTAGAACAGCAGTAGCCAACAGAACTTGCTGCTATGATGGAAGTGTTCTGTTATCTGTGTTGTCCAATTAGGTAGCCACTAGCCACCACTGGGTTGTTATCGTGGACTTGAAATGTAGCTGTTGGACTGAGGGACTGAATTTTTAAATTTTATGTAATTTTAATTCATCTAAAGCTAAGACGTCACACGTGGCTCGTGGTTCCCATAGTAGACAGCAGAGCCGTGGCGGTTGGCATGGAGGAGACTCATGCTCTTTCATCCTAAAATACCAGTTTGTGGCTTCTACACTCAAGATGTCCTCATGGCCCAAGGTGGCTGCTGGAGCTGCACCATGAGTCCACAGTCCAGGCAGCAGGAAGGAACATGGGCAAAAGGGTTAGTCCCTTCCCTTTTAACGAGGCTTCCCAGCTGATCTACACAACACTTCTAACCTACAGCTTGCCCAGAACTTAGTCACACGGCTACACCGAGCCACGAGGAGTCTGGGAAAGATTCTGTTTTGCTTTTTGGACCGAAGAAGGGATTTGAGGGCAGGCAGTTGCCAGTCCCCGCCACAAAAATGTATTAAGTCCACCGTTCCCATGCATTCCCCCATCCCCAACCCAAACTCATTCCTAGTCTGCAAATATAACTGCCGTGAATAACGCTGTGTGTAACCCTCTGGCAAATTCATTTGTATACACACATATGGTTTTTTTTACATTTTAATCTTTTTATATACTCTGCAAATCACATATTGCATTTTTATAACATATTTTGGATCACAGACAGAATGTATAGATCTAGATCGTTCTGCTTCGTCCCATATACAGTCAAGTGAGGGAAGGCACTGTGTGTACGGTGCTCATCTTTGTGCTCTACCTGTAGTAGACAATGAAAAAATCCAGCAGCACGGTGTCTCCTTTTATGGGTATACCATAATTCGGTTGCCTCATTCTTTCCTCCTACCCCCAAAATAACAGCCCCGCCCCGCCAAAACGGCTTTGTTTGGAAACTCTGAGAACTTTAGACAGTTAACCAAATAAGTGCTACCCATCCAATTTCTTAGCTGTCCTCCCAACCAACTGCAAAAATCGATTGTCTCTACTCTGTTGTGATTTGATTCAGTTGTTACGACAACTCAAAACTATGTGTCCGTGTTTCTGTTGCTCCGTGGAGGTATGCATGGACTCAGAGTGCCAGTTAAGGGAAAAGTCAAACTAGTTAAAAATTCTCTTAGGGAGGGAGAGAGATGACTTCTTTGTGTTTCCAGACATTCTGTTGGTACAGATGTACTCTACAGCTGGAGACACTTACCTTATAGAGGTAACATGGCTGGCTGACCCTAGACTACAAAAGTGAGGACACAGAGTTACTCGTTTCCTCAAGGACATATCAACAACACAGCGTGATGAGCACAGGATGGAGATAAGTAGGAGGTCAAGACATTCCGCTGGTACAGGTGTGCTCTACAGCTGGTTACGTACACAGCTTAGGGTAGGAATGCAGTGAACGGACGCTGTGAAGGGCTTTCACCATCCCCAGCAGCTATGCCAGTCCCTGGGGGATCATGGTGTGGAAAGTGTAGCTGAAGAAACGGAGAGACAGTTTGACAGACAGGAAGGCAACAACAGCTTTGGAAACAGACAAAACAGGCTTTGACTCCTGGCTCAGCCCCTTCCTAATTCTGTGACTCCAAGAAAGTCACAAGATGTCCCTGAGGCTTGGTGACCTTATCATTAAAAGGTGATAGTGTCCCTTGCCTCCTAGCATTGTGTGAATTAAATGAAATAGTATCTGTTGCCTGGCCCGTAGCAGGACTCACACATTCAGAGCTGTGCATGTGGAAAATATTCATGCGTTTCTAGAATATTGGAGCGGGTCCTAAGAGCCAGTGGGTCGGTGTCAAGAGGGAGATCTTCATGACGGTGGAGCTGCGCGTCAGTGTTGAAGAACTCAGACTGATCTGGCCTGACATTGAGCACATGTTCACTCCTCTCTACAGGCACCCTCACGGAAACATAGTCCAAATGTACTTGGTCTGATGTACATCCAGATGTACATCCTCACTGATGGATTTGGTCCATCATTTTGGTATGTGGAGGATGTAGAGACCAGTGCAATGAGCAGGGCAGTAGCAGCCCAGCAGACCAGGATGCAGCATCCCAGACTCCGATTTAGAAATATTTCTAAACCGGAGTTTTACATTGACCATCTGCATCAGAAATCCTTAGGGCTGCTGGTTAAATATGCAGATGGCTGGGGCCCAATTAAAAATGCAGAATGAGAATTTATGGGAGTGGGGTCCACAGTCCCCCAGGTTAACAAGCTTACCAGGTGATTTTTGTGCATAGGAATATTTTAAAACTTTTGTCCCAGAGTGACTTAAATTGAATAACAATAACTAAAGTGAGTAATTGAATATTTTTTAGCATCTACCTCATAGAAGTAACATAACCTAACATAACGTAACTGACTGACACTAGACTACAAAAGTGAGAACACAGAGTTACCCATTTCCTCAAGGACATACCAACAACACAGTTTGATGAGCGTAGGTTAGAGATAAGTAGGAGGTCCGGAGAAATAGCAGAGAGGAAGGGGTGATTAACCCCGGCAGGCATTGCTAGAGGAGGCTTTAAAAAAGAGGTGATATCTGAGCTGGGCTTTCAAGGATGAATAGGAGTTCACCAAGTTGCCAAGATAGCATAGTTCAATTCTAGGGAAGCCCTTCTCAGGCTTTACTGCAGGTATGAATCACTTGAGGATCCTATTAATAAAATACAAGTTCTGTTTCAGTGAATCTGGGGTGAGGCTCTTGTGTGATGGCCTATGGATGGCCTACTCACACTGTGAGTAGCAAAGCTCTGGAGGTAGAAATGGCATTGGTTATAACGCATCAGACGAGGTTTCTGTTCTACCCATAGTGAGGCGTGTATTACACATTCGGTTGATATTTACTGACTCTTTCATGAGGAACAGCTGACCTCCTTTCTGCCCAGGAATATCATAGCTATAACCTATAATGGAAAAGAATCTGAAAAATAATATATATATATATATATATATATATATACACACACACACACACACAATCATATATATACATATATATGTATAACTGAATCACTTTGCTGTACACCTGAAACTAACACGGCATTGTAAATCAACTCTACTCCAATTTAAAAAATGGTTAGAAAAAAAGGTACCTATCGCATAGTATTTCTGAAAGTAACAAGCAATTCTAAGTAAAGGGAACTGCACCTAGTTTATGATGGTTATTCAAAAAGAGTAGCTACAGAATCATCCTAGTCACCTGCCCTCCTGCAATAACCTCCACCTCACCTCCCTGTACTGACCCGGATGGCTGACTCACATGCCCGAGCGTCTGGGGCCCACCTCCACCTTCACACGGCTCCTCTCCCCCATGCTGTACTACCCTGTGTTTCACCTGAAGCCAACTCCTGCTGTGTATTTCTTCTAAAGGACTCAATCTTGTTTGCACAGGAAACCAAATACACCCACGCAGACCACATGTTTGCTCTCTCTCCATGTTCCATGATAAGCCTTGCGGACAATCACAAGAGGCCAGGAGAAAGGCAGCTTGGGGAGCAAATGTACTTGGACGCACTTGCCAGGCGAAGGTGCAGCCGTGACAACCCACGTACACGCAGGGAGATAACTGAGATTTTTCAGTGAGGGGTTTGACTTTGTAAACTCCTAATCGCATCTACCTGTCTCAGGTATTTGAGGTAACTAAATCCTGTTGTGTCCCGTAGTGCTGTTGCTTCCTGCTATAATGACAGCCATTCCAACCTTTTGAAAGGCTTGCCACTTATTTTAAGATGCACCAAGGATGCTTAAGTTGTATCCGGAAACCCTTTAGTAATTAACCATTTTATTTCAAAATCAATCAAAATCCTCAGTACTTACTTCAGCACATGGGTAGGTAGTGGGTGATGAAGAAGGTGGTGAAGGCTGACCTCCAACTACTTTTCTTGCTCCTGTCCATCTAGGGGACCTGAAATTTATTTCCTAACCTGGTGCTTTTCAAACTATCCCAAATTTATTGCTTCATCAAAAAATATTTCCTGCGTGCTTCCTATGCGTGGGAATAGGATCCACTAGGGAGATGCTGGTCCCGGTGCAGCTCCCAGATTTCTCTGTGGCAAAGGTCCTGGGGTGGCATCTGGCTGGAAGGGGGAGGCCTGGGGCCCTTTCCATGAGGGCACAGGCGCACAGCCAGGGTTTCTCCTTTAATAACTTACTTATGCGGGGTGGTCTCAGGTGAAGGTTCTACTCTGAGGGCTTGAAGAGAGGCTGAAGCCCCCCTTTGGCCCTGCCCCGAAACGTTAAACATGACAAACAGGTTGCCTCCCTCCAAGGGAGTTACAGTCTAATGGCGGAAGAAACAGACACTAGACGAACAAGTAAACCCCAAACTGGTTAAAGATGGCAAGAAGCGCTCTGAAGGAGACGAAGATGGTAGCGAGATAAAGAAGAACGAGGAAGACCAGGGGAGGTGACATTTAAGATGGAATTTGAAAGCGAAGAGTCAGACACACACAGGACAAAGGGACAAGTGTGTCAGCAGATGGAACCACACATAGGCCTAGAGGTGGGAGAAGAAAGACCCTGGGACTGCAGCGTGGGAAACCCGGGTCGGGGAGCACTGCCCGAGGTCAGAGCTGAGATGGAGCCACGTCCCACAAACTCCTTGCCAAGGGGTTTGTGCTTTTATACCCAGTGCAATGGAAAGCCAAAGGTTTAAAGAGCAGGAAACCCCCCCTTTTTCAAAAAATTATTTAAATTTATGCATACATGCGTGCATCCAGGCCGTGCCGGGTCTTAATCGCGGCATGCAGGATCTTCGTTGCAGCATGCAGGATCTTGCTCCCCGACCAGGGATCAAACCCGGGCTCCCTGCATTGAGAGCATGGAGTCTTATCCACTGGACCACCAGGGAAGTTTCCCCCGCCCCTTTTTTAATTAAATAAAATCTTACTCGGAAGACAGGTATTTTAAATGATAAAGCAGATCTTTCCTGGTTAAAATGAGGAAGGGCACCCCGAGCCAGCCTGAGAAGACTTCTCCTCCTAGGCTATTTCTCAGGCACCCTCCTGGAACCTTAGCTCTGCAGGACACAGTTAACTCACCATTCCAGGCAATGGTAGCCAGTGCTGGTATTGAAGTTTGAGAATGATTTCAACTCGGACTGAGTGAAAAGACTGGTGTCAGAGCCTGGAGGCCAGCTTCTCTGGAGGTTGAAAAAGAAGAAGGAAACTCAGGAGAGGATTGGAGGAAGAAAGTAGGTCAAGGAAGTTGAGCCCACCAGGAGGTCCGAGTGAAGATTAGCTGGGCAAGAACATGGAAGAAATAGAAGGAGAGATAATCAGGGGATACTGGATGGAGATGTGCTGGGTGACAAGATCCAAAATGCATCTTGTGAATTCCTAGGGCAAGTGATGGTCAAGGTTGCCGGGGCAGAGGAGGACCAGGAGCGACAGGGCTGCTGCAATCATGCAGGTAATGGTAGGGAAGGTGGAGAGGAAAATTGCAGGCTGAGTATGGGTGAGAGCTCATCAATATAGGATGGCAACGAGAGTGGGAAGAGGGTGACATGACTGAGTTACGTGGTCGAAGAGAAAAGTTATTCTGTTTTCATTTGCTTTGATCAGTATTTGAGGCCCCCAAAAGTGTACAAAGAAAATAAAATAAATACCTTTGTATCTATCACTCAGCTTAAGAAATAAAGCTCTATATCAACACCGTTGTAGCCCCCTGGTTAAATCCTCATAGATTATCCCCACTCCTGCCCCCAAGAAAGTAACTGCTGTTAAATACAATGCTTATCATTGCCAGTCTCTCTTTGTGTTTTTCCTCCATATACATGTATCCTTAAAGCTTTGTCTTCCATGTTTAAAAATTTTATAGAAATGATACTGTCCATTTTTCTACAATTTCCGTTTATTCATTCACCATTAAATTGTGGGATTCATTCAAGTTGAGATATATAAATATATATATATATTTATATCCACATACACATATACCTACATCAGGTTTATTCACATATAACTACTGTATTGTTTTTCACTATATGAATATACAGTGTATTTATCCTTCTCTTTAGTGAACATTAAGTTGTTTCCAATTTTTGTCACTTCAAACTGTTGCTCCAGTGAACATTTTTATACATATCTGTGTGCATCACTGTGAGAGTTGCTCTGGACTCACCTAGCAATGAGACTGTCGGGTCCTAGGGTAAGGGCTTTTTTTTTTTTTTTAACTAACTAGACACTGCCAAATTGCTCTCGGATGTGGTCATAAACATTTATGCTCCATCCAGGAGTCTAAGTTTCCATTACTTCATGTTATCATCCCCACTTGATATTGTCCAACTTCTTAACTGAGTGTGAAGTTTTACTTACTAAGGTTTTGGCATATGTTGATATTTCCCTAATTAGAAGTGGAGTTGAACATCTTCTCATGTTTTGTGTGATGTTCAGGTTTCCTGGTCCGTGGATTGCCTCAATGTATCTTGTTCCCATTTGCTTTATATTGTATGATTTGTTTTTTTATTAATATATAGGATTTCATTATGTATTCTAGACACTAATCCTGAGTGATATATGCAGTTAAAACCTCCGTTTTTTCATTTGCTTTTGCTGTCTTTGGTTGAACCTATGTTCTTAATTTTTTTTTTTTTTTTTTTTTTTTTTGCCGTACGCGGGCCTCTCACTGCTGTGGCCTCTCCCGTTGCGGAGCACAGGCTCCGGACGCTGGCTCACGGGCCCAGCCGCTCTGCGGCACGTGGGATCTTCCCGGACCGGGGCACGAACCCGCGTCCCCTGCATCGGCAGGCGGACTCTCCACCACTGCGCCACCAGGGAAGCCCTATGTTCTTAATTTTTAACTTAGACAAATTTATCAAGCTTCTCTCTGCTGTCTTTAAGAAATTCTCAAAAGAAAAGTTCCAGAACGAATGTGATCTGGAAGCATCCATGATAAGTCAAGGGAAATCTGAGTCTTACTTTTTGTCTTGGGTTATAGAAAGTAAGCATGAGGGAGTGGCCTGTACTCGCACAGCAGACTTCTATTAAGGGATGAGAGGTTTCTAGAAAAAGACTACAATATAAAGTGATATTTTATGTCAAACCAATGGTATTCTAAGGAGTCAAGTTGACGGGGTTTGGCGGGGGACATGCAGGACAAGGAAACTTAAAGAGAAGGGAAAGAATGAACCAGGTGCAGGTGGAGAAAAAAAAAAGAAATGTATGGAAGGGACTCACCTCGTAACTAGTGACTATGAATCCCAGGGAAAAGAGAGGCAAAATCGAGGAGGGACCCGGATGGATCTCTTCACCCCAGGGCTCTTCTCAAACTTTACTGTGCACCTGAATCACCTGGGGACCTTGTTGAAATTCACACTCTAATCCAGTGGGTCTGCAGCCCAAGATACTGCATTCCTAACGGACTCCCAAGTAAAGCTGATGTTGCTGGTGCAGAGAGCATCAGGAGAGTGCACCGTCCTTTGCAGTCAACCTTTTAATAGCATTTCTTAAGATCAACTAAATGGTCTCAGGAAACGTATTCAGAAACCGACAGAGCTGCAAAAATGTTCTTTGACCCCGAACGTTTCTATTGATCCTTCCAGAGATCGATCCTCCCCCCTCCTTTGCAACTTCCAAGATCTTGAGACTCAAGCCTTTGAATATCAAGGTAGAGGACCGCTGCTCTGATGTGAGAGAGTTGGGTTGACTTCCAGCTCAAGCCGGTGCCTGGGCGAGGTGATGAGAGCTCGGCTGATCTGTCTGGGGCTTTGGGGACTGAGGAAGCTGAGCCACTTTAGGCTAATGGTTCACAAGTCTCTTACAAGGAAATGCGATCGATTGGGAGTTTGGGATTGACATGTACACACTACTATATTTAAAATAGATAGCCGACACGGACCTACTGTGTAGCACAGGGAGCTCTGCTCAGTATTCTGTAATGACCTAAATGGGAAAAGAATCTGAAAAAGAATAGATACATGTATATGTATTGCTGTACACCTGAAACTAACACAACATTGTGAATCAACTATACTCCAATATAAAATAGACATTTTTTTTAAAAAGGAAATTTGATGAAAATGCCTAAAAAGTAAGACTAGGCTCCAACAGGGAGGGTAGGGGAGCTAACCTGACTTTCCAAGGAAGCTGGATGGGTCCCAAAGCTTATTATAGGCAGAGTTGTCCTAGAACAGACAGTCGGAAAAATATGACGTTCCAGGTGTTTGGCTGAACATTGACTTCAGTTATTTCAAGCCCTGGGACAAGCTGAATTAATATTCCTATCCTAAGGAGGCGTTATCGTGAATGGCATCAAAAACAAAAAACCTGAGAACAAATAATAATCTTTCAGAGTTTACTTTTCCCAGAACTGTAATTATTATGAGCCACTAGTTTGTTTCTAAACAATCACACATTATAAAATAGTTTGTATCCGTAGGCTATAATAATGTGTACATTCAGCTTTAGAAAGAAGCAGCGCCCAAGGCTTTTAAGAAATGAAGGAAATTGATGTTTTCATTGAGAGTTTTTCATTTACTAGTTCTACAACCTGGGGGCAAAGCTGCTTCACATCTTTGGATCTCAATTTCTTCATTGGTAAAACAAGGGAAATGACGTTAATACTGTCTAAAGGTCCAGTCCACGGTTTTCCTTTCGTTTGGTTACTTTTTAGCTCGTTTCAGTGGAAATTTCTATAGAGGAGCTACGAATATGAGTTTTCATGTGCTCAGCAAACGCTTGGGTCTTTTAGTCTGACAATCTGGGAAACCAGAGAAAAAAGGAACCGTCTCTGGAAGAAGCAGTGGAAATATTCTGGCTTAAACTAGCCTGTTGCTCATGTGTTGGTTTGTGGACACTCCGTCCAAGGCCATTTTAGTTTATCTTGAGAAAAGCTGTAACCAACCCAAGGACTCTTAGAACCCTGTTGGAGTTCAACTGACATAGTTTTACGGTGATTTTGTTTTCCTCCCTGAAATTCGTTGATGACTACTCTGAAAGGACTCAGTCAACTGGCTTGTTTTCTTGCGATGCTGTCTGAAGAGGCACCTTTCCATCTGTAGGATTTTATTGCTTTAGGTATGAGTTCTCTTCTCCTGGATACATCTCCTGTGTTGGTTTTTTCCCCCCACTTTCTTTTTCTTTTTCCATACTCTTTAGTGGTGTTTATCAGGATAGTAGCAAAGACTTGCAAATTTTCTTAAATTCAGTACTGAGTTTTTTTAACACCAACCCCTGGCGTCAGGGGCATCTGCGTTCCTTCCGCTTTGTTGTTGTCTCTTGTGCAAGAAGGGAAACCAAAACAAGCCCTTGGAAGACACTGAACGTCATAGCTTGGAAAAGTTTATCGTCTTGCAGGATCCTTCAAGGGTTTCAGACCTTGCAGATGAGGACAGGAATCTGAGTGGCCTCAAAAATATTCTACTTTCAGGAAGACACTTGGATTCAACTAGGAGGCAAAGACTGAGTTCTAGACAGTGAGGGCAGCCCCTCTCTTGCTACCAAGGAGATTGCAGAACTGGGCCTTGGCAAGGGCAGGTGGGGACATGGAGGGGGCAAATTCCCTCAACAATGACCACAGTGCTAAAATGCTGAGCTGCCATTACAGCTCAGGGAGATGTCCAGCTGGAAATATTTGAAAGGACTTTGATACCCCGTGGAAAACTCCAGAAGGGGTTCCAGGGTTATGGGTCACATATGTAGCCTTAAAGGCTACGTATGACAGAGTTGTTTTTCTATCAGCACTTGACAGGTGTGTCGTGGACAGCACGTCTGGCTCCTCGGGGGAGCTGACAAAATGTCAGGGCTCTACGCCCAGATTAGTTGGGCCGTCAGTCACTTCAGGCCCTTATACAAATAGTTTTGAGTCTCGGGGCCGTTCCTTTCCATTCAGGCTTTTTTCAACTTAAACAAAGTCACTGACCATCACAAAGAAAATATTCATAGCATTGTATGGGGAAAAAAAGGGTGCAAAATGGAACCGTTTACTTTGCTGTGTTTGGATTATAAACAAATATTCACACCTGTGCTGGGCCTCCGGCTGATGAAGAACTCAGCCAACTATTTGAAACAAACACATTTTCATACTTTTCATAACTCCCAGTCACTTTAGAGCAGATTGCCAAGACTGCAAATTAAAAGACGAGAAAGAAAAAGAGCAAACAAAGTATTCTGTGGGTGATTAACCACAGGGGGAAAACTGCTAACTTGGCTGAAATTCATAACCAATCCGTGATATATTCATTTCTCTATTCACCAACCTTGCTGGAGGTGAAGTACTTTTAAAGGAGCCTTTAAAGAATTGCTGGCGCTGATAGATTGGTGCAACACATAAAATGAAAGAGCAATGGTTGCATTTCACCACAGTATTCGTGCCAAGTGTTAAAGTTGGACTAAAAAGCAAAGTCAGGAAAATGAACATGATCGATTTAGTACAAAATGTGGTCAGGTCAGCCTCACCAAGGGTAGTTCCTTGTTTTTAACTGTGGTCTGGTCAGCCCAATAGCACAGTAACTCCACGGCACCCAAATATTGATTGGGTATCCAGCATTCCGAAGTCTGCTGACTACATAGAGATAGCTCCTGTCAACAAACAAATGAGCCCTTTGCTTCTTCACTCTGTGAAGCAGAGTGAAGTTAAGTGCATCTTCTTGAAAGATCTTTAAAGGTAATTACCTGGCTATTTTTAGAGCCATGAAGGGCACTGTTTCCTTGCTCAATTTCCTCACAGATCTGTGTAGAGTTATTTGCTGGATTTTGATTTCCTGGAATTCAGGGTTGGCTTAGGGATTGAGTTAGTTTGCTCAACGGTGCCAACTGGTAGCCAGACAGCACAGCAGACACAGCCAGCGAGGTTCCTCATGTGATGGTGGAGCGCCTTGGGTGGCCCTCATGTTCGCACGGCTGACTCACCTGCAGACACCGCAGGCAGGTCCAGAGCAACTGTAATATTTGGTGAATGTTAAAAAAAAAAAAAAATACATGGAGAACGATTTCCTTAGATGAGATCTAGAGGATTTGTATTAGACTTTTAGACTGAAAATTAGGCCCCTTGGTCTTCCTTCTCCCTGTAAACACTAGTTATGATTGCCACTTGCAAAGCTATTTTGTGGTCAGTCCCAAGGGTATTTTAAATGAATTTTATTTGAAACAGCATAAACATTCATGGAGTGAGGTTGAGGCCAGACTCAAGAATGAATGAAGCAAGGATCCTGGCCCAGGGAAAGTTTTCTTCTATCAGGGAGAGGAACCACACACACAAAGATGATTTTTAACACGAGAAAGAGCTATGGAAGTTATAAAGGGGTCTAAAGAGTTTTCTTTGAGCCTAGCAGAGAAGGAGACTGATTCAGAAGAGACGTTAATCTAAGGCAGTGTTTCTCAACCTCAGCGCTGTTGACGTTTTGGGCCAGAAAGTTCTTGATTGTGGAGGCTGTCCTCTGCGTTATGAGATGTTGAACAGCATCCCTGGCCTCTACTCACTAGATCTCTGTAACACACACACACACACACACACACACACACACACACACACCAGTTGTGACAACCAAAATTTTCTCGTGCCATTGCCAAATGTCCCGTGAAGGCAAAAAAAAAAACCATCACCCTTAGCTGAAAAGCACTCTTCTAAGGCATTGTTTCTCAAAGTTGAACCAAGGGCAAATTGCACCAGAATCACCTAGGTGCATGTTAAAAATACAGTTTCCCAGGCCTCACCGTGACCCTGCTGAATCCATGACTACCTAGAAGTAGGGCCCAGGAGTCTGCCTTTTAGCATGTCCCCCAAGTAATTCTTATACTCACATAGCTGTTAAAAAAAAAAACTGCAGGCATAAATGCTACCTATTTGGTAAAGTTACCTTTCTGATCAAAGGACAGAGTATGACTAACGTTTAAGGGCAGCTCTTGGGAACTTGGAATTATGTATTTCTATAGACACAGTTCACGGCTGATTTTCCTGTACTGAATCTTACTCTGTGTCATATTATATTGCAGAGAGGCTCCAGACCAGTGCGTCTCCATCTTGACTGTACATTAGAATCAATCACCTGAGGAGCTTTAAAATTCACAGATGCATGAGCTTCACCACCTTGCAGAGTCTAATTTGGTTGGACTGGGATATGGCCTGGGCATGAAGATTTTTTTTAATCTCATTGGGTGGCTCTAATATGTTTCCAAAGTTGAGAACCGCTATCCTGAACCAGAGATTCTCAAACTTGAATGTGTTGATACAAACCCACAGATGATGCAAAGAGTAATAAAACAGGTCCCTGCTCTAAAAAGTTGTCTAAGTTGATCACAAGTCCCTGGTCACAAGCTTGCAGAAAATAGAAAGGCATCCCCAAAAGAAGATAGAAATGGCCAATGAGTCCAGAATATGTGAGAATTTGAACCTAATGAGATTTTTTTTTTCATGTTTTATTCTTTGGGGCAATAAGCTAATGAGTTAAAGAAGGCAGGTCATGAAACTACCAGAAGGCAGCCAGTCTTCTTAGGGATTGTTCCTCTTAAAGAGACTGATATTAAATGTGAGGATCAGAAGCTCAAAGGCGTGACCTCCAGTGACACACATGGATAGTACCAAACCCACAGAGAGCCCAGTTCAAACACTGGCCACTGGGTGTTGGCCTGGCCCTGCCTGCGTGGACTCAGGCCATCCCCTGTTCTCTGACTGGACAAGCTCTTAGGAGGCCCACCAGAAAGTCAGTTCACTCTTCCTTTTCAAGTGTATTTCACTCAAGCTGGTCACGCCTACAACAATAAACTCTGAGATTCCATGTCCCAAACACCTGTCTTTCCTATTTCCCTCCTACTTTGTGGCAGCCACACTCACTGTGATCTCTTGAGAGAGACATTTATGAACAGATCACACCATCATTATTCCTGACATACTGGGGCTTCTCAGACACAGGAACAGTGGTTGAATCCCAACCCTGCTGTGGGGAAGTTGCCTAGCCTTTCTGAGCTTCTTTTTCCTCCTCTTTGCAATTGGGTTGCTAGGGTCATCCTGAGGATTCATTTCCACCCCCTCACCTTCACTGGGGTGGATCTTCCTTTTATTAAAGTTTCAGCTTAAATCTACGCCCCCATCACTGGGGTCTTTCTTAACTACCCAGTGGTTCTCTGTCACATTACTGTGTTTTAATTCCCTGCATAGCACTGACTCTGTTGTGTGTTTGTTTGTTTATGAGCTTGTTGATTGTCTCCTCTTGCTAGAATAGAAGCTTCAAGAAAAGCAGGCGTGTCTTGTTCACTGCTGTATCTTTAGCACCTAGAATGATGCCTGGTACACAGGAGGCTCTCAAGAACTATTGATTGACTCATATGTATCAAGGACCTCATGCAGTGCCAGGCACTCAATAGGTGCTCGTGAAATGATAGTCATGATTATTATTTCTAATTAAATTTCTTTGAGGTGACAGAAGATTCTGATCCAGAAAATCTCCCTATGTTCACAAAGGAGGTGATAGAGGTGCCATGACTGTGAGACTGGTTATTAATTAGGTGTCAAGGAACAAAACTTTGCTGATATTATTTCAAATATTTCTAGTACAACATTTAATGCTGTCTATTCTGTTTTCTATAGTGCTAATAAAACATGATTATAAGTTTAAAATGAATTCTATCATAGACAATAACAAGAGATAGAGTGCCTTCTTGATTTCTCTCTTTTCATCTGACATTTTTTTCCTGCTTCGCTGATCTCAGGTCACTGATAATTGGCTCATGTTGCTTGCTTCTAGCAGCCCCAAGACTAATAACCTCATTGATTTTGCTTCCATCTCACCTTAGGGCAAAGAACAGAGCCATAAATCTGAGCCTCAACCTATAGCAAGAATTTTTTCCTGAAGTTGATGTTCAAAATCATAGCCCAGCCAGGGCCACACACAGTCTCATGAAAAGCATGGTAGATTTGGGCAGAAGCAGTTTGGTGTTAGTTGTTTTTTGTTTGGGGGATTTTTTGTTTTTTTGTGTATTTTTTACATCTGTGTTATAATTGAAGAGGATTAAGCAGACAGTTCTAGGCTTTTGTTGAAGGCTCTGGAACTAATCTGGGGCTGACCTTGAGCTCTAAGACAGAGTGATAGCCCTCGGAATCTGACAGGAAATAATATTTATAAAAATCCAACATGCCTTTGAATAAGAAAGTCAGAACAGAGATAATGATGTATAAAAACCAGAAAAATTGTACTCCCTTCTTTTATTACAAATGAGAGAATACGTCTGACTGTTATTACGGCCACCACTGAGTATGGGGTCTACATTGTGACTGTTTTACAGCCGTTTCACTGAGTGTCTGGAGAGGTTGGTTGTATGAACTGCATCCTTGGCTTGACCATTTGTTTTTAAAACTCACACTTGATTACAGCCAGAGCCAGAAACTTTTAAGGAATAGAAATGTGGTTCACTTTTCATTTTCTGTGGTTCAGGCTGCCGTGTGCCACGGTCAGATCTTTTTCAGCAAAGAGACATGAACCAAAACAAAAGAAACAACAACAATGATCCTATTAGCAGCTATTGCTTACTGAGCATATACTATGTGAGATGCTCTGAGCTACAGGCATTGTGTATGTGATGTCATAGTCAAACCTTCTTCCCCTTTTTTTCTCATAGAAATGTTAGAATTATTCAAGGGTCTCTGCCGCAAAGTTTACTTTGTATAAAGAACTACCCACACAGCGTGTATGAAGTCTATGTAACGCATAACCTCTCCCAAGATACGGTATGGACTGGGAAGATACACAGATTCAAAAAAATCAAAATAGGCAAAGGATGTACATTCAGGAATGTTCACTGCATCATTATTTATATGAGCAAAAAAAAAATCTGAAATGATTGTCAAATAAGAGACTGGTTGGATAGGGACTTCCCTGGCCGTCCAGTGGTTAAGACTATGCCTTCCAATGCAGGCGGTGCAGGTTCGATCCCTGGTCAGGGAGCTAAGATCCCACATGCCTCGTGACCAAAGAACCAAAATATAAAGCAGAAGCAATATTGTAACAAATTCAGTAAAGACTTTAAAAAAGAAGAGAGAGAGACTGGTTGGGTAAATTATGACACATTTCATATCAACAATACCATGCAGCTATTAAAAATTATGTAAATATTAATCGAGACAAAAACATGTCTGGTGAGACACAAATATTTGCACATTCACACCCACACACATACTTACACACACATATACATCCATCCCTATTTATGGAAATTTGTACACATACAGGTATGGCCAGAGAAGTGCCTTCAGGGATGGTCACTAAATCATTGACCCTACTCATCTCACATTAGGGACAGAAGGATACTGGGTGATTTTCACCTGCTTCTTTGTACTTTTCTACAGTTTGACAAGTTTTTAATGAGCTTATGAATGTGTATGATTTTTAAAAACAGACTTTATTTTGTATACTTTTAGGTTCACAGCAAAATTGAGCTAAGAGTTCCCACATTTCTCCTGCCAACACACATGCAGCTGTACACCTGAAACTAACACATCTATGCTCCAATATACATGGAGTATCCCTCACCACAGGGGACATGTTTACAATCGATGAACCTACAATGACACATCCTCATCACCCAAAATTCATAGTTTACATTAGGGTTCACTCTTGGTGTTACGCATTCTATGGGTGTGATTTTTTTTAAAAAAACAAACAAAAAGAACACTAAAAGTATTTTAAAGGTTTTATGGATTAATGAAAAATTCTGAGTTATCACTAGAAACCGGATGTTTATGCTGTCATCCTGTCTCCACCTACCCCCATCTCTTTGGGATTCCTAAATGAGGATGAGTCATTCAAAAGGAGAGGGTGGGTTTAACTACAGCAATATTTTATTTATTCATGTTCTCCCTGCCTTTGGGTTGTTTGAGAAGCTTAAATAAGCCAGCTACCCCCTGCCTTTCCCTTAGCCTGTGTCCCCGTGGATCAAAAGAAGCTGAACTTGGAGTTGTGGTTTTAGGGGCTGGGAAGATAAGAAAGAGCAATGATAAGGCAGAAAGAGAGGTCTAGTTGGCAAGTCCTAGGACAGAACTTCAAATTGTAGGGGCAAACTTTGGGGCATACGCATAATGTTTTAGACCCTAGAAATACCTTGGGTTGTATTTCAGTGGTATCCTCTGCATTCTCCATACCCACAGGTGGAAAAATGGGGAGAATAGTTTCAACATGAAAGCCCTAAACTTAAGCTTCTGGAGAGCAAGATAAATGTCATGTTCTCCTTATATCCTCAAGATCCCACTTAAAGCCTGGCCTTTAGTCAGCGCTCAGTAAATGTGTGAATGGATGGGAGAAGCAAGGAGACGAAAAGGGGAAAGGCAAGGGGGTCAAAGGGCAGGAGGCTTTATATTATAGAGCAGTTAGCACTCACTTTTGGGTGAGATCCATTACTTTGTAACAAACTCTCCATGACTTAAAGAATGTTTGTGTTCTTAAAGCTAACTTTGACCACACCTCACCTCGTCATCCACATTTGGCTTCTTCTTGTACGTGGTTCTCCAATGAAAATGAAGTTTAATTTACTCTTTCCTCCCTTTTCTCCCACCACCTTCCAAATGCCCACCAACTCCCTTTCCATTGGAAATGACAAACAAAATAATTGTTCATTGCACACTGGTTAGGATTATGTAAACCAACTTTGACTTACAATAGGATTCTCTGAACTTCTGACGACAGGATATCAACTATTTCTCTAGCTCTTGATCACTGAGAACTCTGTGGTCCGCATTCCCATGCTTTTGTTGGGAAGAACAGCAGAGTGGAAAGAGCATGGGTTTGAATCCTGCCTGTGCATCTCAATAGCTGTGTATCCTTGGGTAAGTTATTGGAACTCTCTGAGTGTCCATTTTCTCATTTGTAGAAGGGTGAAAAGAACTCTATTAGATTGTGAGGATTATATTAAATGAGCATTTGGAAACTGCTATTTAAATTATTATCTTTCCAGCAAGGCCATGTTGCCAAAATAGCAAAGGAGGATCCCATTTTTCAGTTTCTGCATTTCAGCAAGAGGAGAGAGGATGGCCAAAAGCTTCAGCCCTTCTTTGAAAATATTTATTTAAAATTTTTAGAAGTCAGGGCTGGGTTTTAAGGAAGGCCTAGGAGGTCTGGACGCTTGGGTCTGATGAACTCAGTGAGAGACACCCGACTCCAAATTTTTACACAGGGAGGTAACTTTAAAAACAAAAAAGGCACACCACCTGCTGATTTCTTTATTGGGAAACCAAGAATTATATAACTCCAGATCATAAACAATCCGCATGTGAAATGCGAAGGCATAGAAGGGACAAGTTTTGTCAAGTTTATGGGCGTTCTGAGACCTGTAACCGCAGAACAAGCACAGGTGAAGAAATCTTCAGTTATAAGGCTGCTGGATGCCAAGTCAAAACCTCAGGATAAACTTGAGGCAGTGAGATTGTGTTATACAGCTCTGGCCTGAGAGAGTGGAAGGGGAGTGCACTCGGAAGCCTGGAGGGAGAATACTTTGATCGGTCAACGATTTAGTTTATGGAAAATTATCTCAGATCATTAACTTAGTGGCCATACAGCAGAAAGAGTTACAGTGAGCAGTAACGTCTTGGGGGTCAATGACGTCATGATATGAACTGTTGGCTACTTTTCATTGATAGGGAAAGCGGGTGTATAAACACCCATGAACCTAGCTCCACGTGAAGAGTGTTTTCTTTTAAAGGCTCTCATTTGACGTCAGAACATCTTTCCCTTAGACCAGAGATCAGCAAACATTTTCTGTAAAGAGCCAGAGAGTAAACGTTCTCAGCTTTGCAGGCCATACGGTCACTATCAAAACTATTCAACTCTGCTGTCATGAATGCAACCAGAGATAATTTGTAAACAAACAAGCATGACGGCCTTCCAGTGAAATATATTTGTAAAAACAGGTTATGAGCCAGACTTAGTCAATGGGTCATAGTTTGCTGACTCCTGGTTTGGACCAATAGTCTCTATTTTGGTCACCCCAGACCCTGAACTACTTATTTTACTGGCTGATCTCATATTCTTATTGTTCAAGAAGAATTTAGTTTGTCTTTTGACTACAATGGATTTGTGTTGGGTGTTTCGAATCTGTGACTTAGTCCAGGAAATACTCCTACCATAAAAATATCACGGTAAGATTATCTCTTCCCTTCTGACATTTTTTCCCCTTGGGAGATCTTCGGGACATGGCTATAAACCACCTAATTCAACTTGTGTCTCTAGTTTTAATCCCATTTTTCAACAAATTCTCCGAGCACCAATAAACCTCCATCTTTCACACAGTAGAGAGGTTTTTTTTTCAAATGCACTGGTTGAACAAAGACAAGCGAGTTTATCAATGTACACTACAGAGTAACTTGCTACTCTTGTGTTCAGTGAACATTAGATGAATGAAAAAGTGAGCAAGTGAAGGAAGAAAGGGAGGAAGGAGCAAGGAAGGAGGGAGGAAAGAGGAAAGTTATGGTGCATCACTGAGTCAGTGATTTAGTGTGTTTACCAGATCGATACTTCTGGTTCTTTTACAGGTAGATTTGTAGTCAGGGGCTTTCTGGTTACATGTTTAGTTTACAAGATTCATCAGAAATAGACTCACAGACATAGAAAACAAAGTTACAGTCACCAAAGGGGAAAGAGGGAGAGGGATAAATTAGGAACTTGGGATTTACATATACACACTACTACGTATAAAATAAACAACAAGAACCTACTGTACAGCACAGTGAACTATATTCAGTACCTGTAATAACCTATAATGGAAAAGAATCTGAAATATATACACACGCACATAATTGAATCACTTTGCCGTATTCCTGAAACATTGTAAATCAACTGTACTTCAGTTTTTTAATTTTTATTTTATATTGGAGTATAGATGTGTTAGTTTCAGGTGTACAGCAGAGTAATTGTTATACATATACATATACATACGTGCACCCTCTTTCAGATTCTTTACCTGTGTAGATTATTACAGAGTATTTAGGTAGAGTTCCCTGAGCTATAGTCCTTGTTGATTATCTGTTTTCTATATAGTAGTGTGTATATGTTAATCCCAACCTCCGAATTTATCCCTCCCCTCCACCTTTCCCCTTTGGTCACCATAAGTTTGTTTTCTATGTGTGGGAGTCTATTTCTCATTTGTAACTAAGTTCATTTGTATCATTTTTTTAGATTCCACGTATAAGTGATATCATGTGATATTTGTCTGACTTACATACTTCAATTAAAAAAAAAAGATTCATTAATAAGTGTGCTCGCTTCAGCAGCACATATGCTAAAATTGGAGCAATACAGAGAAGATTAGCATGGCCCCTGTGCAAGCATGACACGCAAATTCATGAAGCAGTCCTGATCTTTATGATCTTATTTGCAAAGCAGAAATAGAGTCACAAACATAAGAGAACAAACGTATGGATACCAAGGTGGGGTGAGGGGGGCGTGCGATAAATTGGGAGATTGGGATTGAGAACCTACTTTAAATGAGAACCTACTGTGTAGCACAGGGAACTCTACTCTGTGCTCTGCGGCGACCTAAATGGGAAGGAAATCCAAAAGAGAGGGGATATACGTATTCATTTGGCTGATTCACTTTGCTGTACAGCAGAAACTGATACAGGAGTCCCACTCCCCTGCAAATAAAAAAACCCCTTTTACATAAAAAATTAAATTACATTAAAAATTCATCAGTAAGGAGAGAGTCATTCATTTACCCAACACGTTCATTCAGGAGTGTCACTGTGCTATGATTTGGGGATATAGTGATGAACAAACTAGACAGAATCCCTGCCCTCATGGCGTTTAACATTCTGTTGGCAAAGGTGGCCAATAAAGAAGTCAGTATATAATAAGGTGCCAAGTGATGGGCTTCCAGACTCACTCCAGAACTGTCAACACTTGCCGTTGCTTCTCCCTCATCAATTATTTGCCAAAGAAGCCACCCCAGCCCTTTTCTCCCACTTCCCTCCTGCAGAAGAGACCTGCACAATCATCACAGGGTAAAGTTGGGACCATAAAACAGTGAGAATTGGGAGAGATTCCCAGACACTGCAAATAGCTTTCTTGCTTCAGCGCTGCTGGGAGGAAGGAGGCGCTTCTTTCCAGCGATTTGAGCTCTCCCAAGCTGGCAACCTGCAGGGAAGTGTAAAGTGTTGGTGACAGCTTCAGTAACTAGAGCCAGGGGGCTGTCCTTGGCAGCTTGAAGCTTGTGCCATCTCGGGACCATATCGATAACACCAACACAAACGTGGCCGGTGCCGGTGGCAGTGACAGTCCCGGGAACATCCGCTTGTTCTCTCCCCAAGCCCCATGGCCTAGAGCCCATGCCTGGAGCCTGGGCTCCTGAGGGGATAAACAGAAAAGGGGATTAGTAGCCAACACGGAGAGGAACGATCAAGGCTGTTTGCTGCGGCGCTAGCCAGACCAGCCGCTGCTTGTCCAGACAGAGCCAGACAGGGGTCAGAACCCTACTCACTCTCTCCTCCACCACACTGACACTCAGACCTCTTACTGGAGAGAGAGGAAAATAAGATGACTCCAAGTGTCCCAACGTTGGGTCTTTCTAGATGCACTCTTGCACCAGGCTTGTGATATACTACGTTGTTCTCTGGGAAAGTTTGGAAGAGAGACAGAAGTAAAATGAAGGAGAGAGTTTGTGTTGGGGAAAGCACACCAAGGTGGACACGTAGAGACATACCAGAGATGTTGGAAAGAGCATTCCTACATACCGCACAAGCCCAGGAAGATAGAAACCCGCCTGTTCTTTTGTGGGTCCTGTCTCTGACTAGAGCAAATGCTCGTGAAAAGTAAAAGCATGCAACCGTGCCCCCAAAACGTGTACAAAGCAAGTCGCTGCTCTACAGAAATCAAAGTACAGAGGGTAGCCTTTAAGAGCATAGATTCTTGGTTCCAATCCCAGCTCTACCTCCTCCTAGCTGTGCAACTTTAGGTGAGTTGCTCAATTCCTCTCAGCTTCAAGTTCTCCCTCCATGAAATGGAAATGACTGTAGTCCCTGTACCTTAGGATTCATATGGGAATTAAATGTAGGATTTATGAGAATTGTGCAGCAGTCACAGAGGCCAGGAACATAGGAAACAGTCTATAAATGGCAGCTGTGAGTCACGAAAAGCTACATTACCCATGTGTATCAACAGATCTGATTTTTTTTAGACCTATAAAAAACCTATTAAATTGGTTTTTTTCTATTTGATGTAAAACGCTGTGACGCTGAGTTTAGGGAAATACAGTGAATTGCGTTCATTTGATTATTCATGTAGTTTATTTATGTAGTTGGATGATAAATTTTTGACCAAAGAGAGGGTAAGAAACAGCATAGCATACTGTGGTAAGTTGCCTCAGTTTTTGGGTAAACTTAGGGAGGCTCAGCCATGAAAGTAAATTCATTCTCTCATCAAATATTTCTTAAGCACTCTTCCCCATGCCAGGCAAAGATGAATAAGAAGTAACCCCAACGTTGAAGATTTTGAAATCTAGTAAGAGAGAAAAGGGAAGAACACACATATACAGGTGATACAAGTGCCCCCAAAGAGATACAAAAGTCGCATGAGGACCTCAAAGGAAAGTTTAGTCATATTTAGGTATTGAGACACAAAAGTTTTCATGAAAGAGGTGAATTTCCAAGTGGGCTATGACAGAACTAAAAGATTAAACAGAAGGAGGAAAGAGCATTGCAAGAGGCAGAAACAATAGGAGCAAAGCTTTTGTCCATTTTTTCAGTTTGAGTAAGATGCAGGGCAAGCGGTGGGAGGATGAAGGGAGAAGGCTGAGCTGAGAGATTAGGGAAAAAATGGAGAGATTTGAACACAGGCTTACAGAACTTAGACTTTATTTGATAAGGCAGTGATAGATGGTACTTTAGGAAGATCAACATTTATCAGTATAAAGCAAGGAGAAACCCAGGGCAAGGAGATTCAGTTAAGAAGCTTTTGCAATTTTACAACTCAGATGTGGTGAAAAGTAATGAAGAAGTGAAGTCCAGTTGGAGTGGTGGACAATGGGAGAGACAGAAGTCAAAACCGTTGGACAATGGTATCTTCAGACCTTGATATCACTTATGTAACAAACACTGGCGGCTCTGCAGTTATGAGCCTGGGTCAGTGGGAGAACGGTGGTACCTTTAATAGGATGGGGAAGTCAGGCCCATCAGAGGAGTGAGACTTTGAGCTCTGAGCCTGGTTCAGTTATTGATATTACTATCCACTTACCTACCCAAGCCTGATGCCATCACAGATGTCTCCCACTTTCTACCATTGCTTAAGTTATTGTACCAGTTAGCTACAGCTGCCTAACAAATTACCCCCAAATTTAAGCAGCATAAAACAACCACCATTTATCATATCACACAATTTCTGATGGTCAGGCATCCAGTCAAGACTTAGCAGAGTAGTTCTGACTCAGGGTCTTTCATGAGGCAGCAGTCAAGCTGTTGCCAGGGGTGCAGGCGTCTCAAGGCTCAACTAGAACTGGAGAACCCACTTCCCAGCTCCCTCATGTTGTTAGCAGGCCTCAGTTTCTTGCTGGCTATTGGCTGGAGGCTTTAGTCTCTTGCCACGTGGGCGTCTCCTTAGGGCAGCTTCCAACATGGCAGCTGGTTTTCCCCACAGCAAGTGATCCAAAAGATAGAGCTCGAGATGGAAAGCACAGTCTCTTGTAACCTAATCTTGGGAGTGATCTATCATCACTTCTACCATGTGCTGTTGGTCATCCTGACCACCCCTGGCACAATGTGAGAGGAAACTGTGCTGGAGAGTGAATATCAGGAGGCAGGCATCATCAGGGGCCATCTCCAAGGCTGCTTCCACAGCCAGGAAGCCCTGCCAGTCAGCCTCCATATCTGTTAAAGCCGGCCCCTGTTCTCCATCTCACTTCCGCTGCTCCAGTGCAGTGTGTTTACCTCCTGTTTAGTCGGATGCAGTTTCAGTCTCACAGGTCATGCTATTTTGGGCTTTTCTGCCCACAGCCTCATCCTTCTTACCCCTGCAAGAGTGATCCCTCAGAACTGGACATCTGCCTATCCCTGTCCCAACACACACCCCTCCTGCACCCTCTGCTTGGAACCCAGTGCCCACATGATGTAGATCAACCTCCTTAGCATGGGTATGAGTCCCTCTGTGTCTCAGTCCCTCCTGATGCTCCTGCCTCCTCCCCTGACACCCTCCGCCTTGAACTTCACACTCTAGTAAGTTGGGACTTTGTGTCTCCAGCTCTATCTGTGCTATTTCACCCAACCATGCCTTAGCCCATACTCTTCCCTCTACCTGCCATATGGTTCCTCATCTCTCCCCAACGTTAACGGGATAGCATTGTGACTCAGAGCATGGGTTCAGGAGCCCCACCACCTGATTCAAACCCCAGCTCCACCACTCACTCACTGTATGACTCAGTCAGTTATTTAAACTATATGCTGGGTATTGGTCAAATTATTTATATGCATACATTAACTTATATATCCCTGCCACGACCTAAAGGTAGATGATTATTATCATCATCTTTGTACACATGAGGGAGCTAAGGTGCATAGGGTAAGAGCTATAAAAGTTGTTGCAATTATAACTCTTCCTTGTTCAGGACTAAGTTCAGATACCATCTCCTCCACTAAATTTCATCCTTTTAAAGACAGATGCCGTCCTCCGTGAAGCCCACGGCTTCCTGGGTGTAACTCTAACCTAGTAGCTACCGTATCGTTTTGAAATGACCTATTTTTTATCTGCTTTTTAAAAAATCAGCTCTTTGAGGGCAGGGACCTCAAAGTCATCTGAGCCAGTTCACCACCCAGTAGACCCTCAGTCAATACATGTTGGTTGAGGTTCGCTAAGTTGGCGGCGCCTGTTGAATATCCAGGTGGAGCTCTAGGCAGTTGCCAAATGAAGAGGGAAAAGAGAGAAGCTAAGGATAGGGCCTTAAACAGAAAGAGAAAGAAGAGGTAGTGAAAGTATTCTTAAGATGAAATTTAACATTTTCCTTAATAAAACTGAAACAATGGCTCTAAACCCCTAATCCTGAAAAACTTAACTGAAGTAGCATCGAATGGTCCCATCTGGTAGATGGAATCAAATTGAGAGTCAACTAGAAGAGTGATTCTTTTCATGCTATTTTCTCCGGGGAAGAATGATCATGTATCTCTACAGACTCAGGCACAGCCATTAGAATAATCAGTCTACAGCACTCCTTCCCTGAAGACTCCTATTTCTGTCTTCCTCAAGAGCCTGAGTCTGTCTCATTGTTACAGGAAGCAGGCTGGCCTGTGTGACCAGGAAAATGGTCACATTTAATCACAAAATAAATAATGGAGGAATTCTATGAAAATAATGAGCTTCTCTTATTTTTCTTTTGTAGAGTTGCCTTTAAGAGAAAAATATCAAAACAGAGAGTCTTCAGACTATTGTGAGCTTCACAAGAATTTCTCTGGGTTCTCTGCAAATGGTGGCTCATGACCCAACAGGCCCATTCAGACCATGATCAGAAATAATATGGCAGTCACCATCATTTATCTTTAGTGATCTAATCTCTGATCGGGCTTGCATCTCAGACACACCTTGTATTTTGTTGTGTGTTCAATCTGTGTGAAAGAAAAAAAAATCAGTCCTCCAAATTAGTCTTGCCAGGTGTTTCTAAAAAAAAAAGTTTCCATATGATAGCAGCTCATGTCAATATCCTGCTAAAGATGTGAAACGTTTTTCAAAAGTTTATACAGCCCTGACTTTGTCTAGGGACTCCTCCAGTTTTCCTATCTCCAGTGATATCATTTTAAACATTCGCTTTCTCCAAATGGTTTGTGTGTTCTGTGTAATTCGACTTGCAGTGCTTCTTGGCATGTAACTGTGGAAATATTAAATCATTCCATATGTGTATGCATTTGCCTCTCCAGGTATATTTTGGAAGTTTCTTAAGAAATGCGATTGCGTCTCCTTGTCCTTTTCCTCCTCTTCTTTTCCTTTTTCTTTTCCCTAGGAACACCTCAAAGGTGTTCACTGAGCAAGTTCTCCAGCATTCTTGGCTGATTCATTTCCTAATAAAAAAAATAAAAGCTACAGTATATCGACTAGGATGGGCCATGCATAGACTGAAGTGCTCCACGTGTTCTTTCTTTGATCCTTACAACAGCCCTGTGAGTATTGTTCCTACTTTCCAATTGTGGAAACTGAGGCTTAGCAAGAGAAGGTGACTTTCCCAAAAGTCACAACTAATGAGTGAGTGCCAGAGCTGTGAGTCAGACCCAGGCTGTCTCTAAAACCTATGACTACCTCTAATCGCACTCATTTTCCATCCTTTTAACTAGCAACTTTTCAGGAGTTATTGCTTTGCAGATTTAGAAAGGAAAGGGTATTCTTTCCTTGGTGACCGGTGACTGGTGAATTCAGCGGTGAATTCAGTGGTGAATCTGACGTTTCTGACAAGAGACACGGAGCAGGATTCTTGTTATAAAGTTGACTGAATTCCTTCTCTGGTCTTCATTTCTACAAGGCCCTGGTTTCCGTCGCCTTTGGAACAGTGCAAATGCATCACTGTCACACCCAGGCTGGTTGGTCTATGCAGCCATTCGTTAACTAGCCCACCAGCCTCTACCTACTTGCTGCTCAAAATGTGGTCCTTGGACCAGGAGAATCGGCGTGAGCTCAGATGTTAGAAATGCAGAGTCACAGGTTCCCTGAGACTTGCTGAATCAGAATCTACATTTTAACTGTATCCCTGTGTGATTCGTGTACACATTAAAGTTTGAGAAGCACCGCCCTGCTTGTCACTGTCACATAAAGTGGAACTTCTCTCTCCTGCAACTATTAGTAAAGAACTCAAAATGGATCAGACCCGGATTCAGGTGAATCAGAGTGAAGTCACCATGTGGCCCCCATCATCCTACCACCCACAGGTGTTCAGTCTCCTTTCTCAACATCACTCTTCCAAGTTAGCTGAAAATTCTCTAGCTGGAGAGTCATGCGTTAGAATGAGAATATAAAACCTCGTCTAAGGAGAGTTTTAAAATTCATTGTGGTTTCTAGAGCCTGTCCCTAACGCCCATCGCTGCCATAGCCAAAGTTCAGCTGCTAAATTGATGTGACATTTTAATCTAGCCTAATGTCAAAACAGAATAACTTTGATAAAGGGGAGGTGAGTTGAGGATTACAGGCCCTTTTAAGATCTACGTTAAGAAATGTTTATCCCACCCGTCTCCAGCGTGTGCCAAATTGTGTAGTTGCTGTGGGCAGGAGAGTGACCTCATTATTTCTCTCTCTAACCTGTTTGGAGCTGTACAGCCTAAACACGCTTTGTACTCGCACTGTTTGAATGCAATGTTTCTTTGTAAAATAGGACTAGTGATTATTCTGCACGGACTTAACATGTTTTGCATCACCGTGTAGACTCTGCTGCTTTTCAAAGAATACATTTAAACTGATTGTATTTCTCCCTGCCTATATTCAAGTATTTATCAAGCAGTGTGGCAGGTACAGAACAAGTCAGACATGAATAATTGCTCTCAGTGAGATTATATTCTGGCTAGAGGACAAGACCGTGCACAGCAAAAACTAGGGAAGAGGATAAATTCATTTGTAGGATTTATCCAAAAGGTAGTGGGTTCAGGGAGACGAGGGTATGGCCGTGGTCAGAGAAGGTCTCATAGCAAGCAAAGCAGAGACTTGAAGACAGGAGGGGCAAAGAGTGAAAAAGAGGTTGTTCCAGAAGGAAAATTATCTGAGCAAAGGAGTAAGGCCTAATGAGCCTGGAACCTTGTTCACGACATCTTTGCCAGTAGCTAACGTATATTGACTAATACATCCAGGGCTGTTATGTGTTTCTTCTGCTAAAGCACTAAATTAAAAGATGCATTCAGTTAACCCATTTTCTAGAGCTTTAAATAATAATTTATAATTACATAAATATACATCATTGTATATTACATAGTATGTCTTATAATAATTAGATAATTATTATAGCTTTATTGATACTACAATTTATAACTGATTATACTACTTAATATATTAGTAATGTGATTAATAATATTAATCATGTATTTGTTAATATTAATACATAATTATGTGATCTAGTTATGTATATAATAATTTATAACTAGCATTTTTGAGGTCTCTCCATCTGCCACGGCTGAGTGCTAGACATTTAACACTCAGAGCAACTTTATGGGAGTATTTTGATCTCCATTTCATTAATAGAGAGACAGACAACTCCGGAACTTCAGCAAGGTCACAGAGTGCGGAACAGTGATAGTACACAAACACAGAATTTGAAGGGAAAACCCACATTCTCAAACACTGTGCCATACTATGCCGTATATCTCAAACACTGTGCCATACTACATGGATTGAACCTTGAATATTGTATACTGAGGTGCAATACAACATTAGGATATCAGGACAGGAAAAACTAATCCCTTTAAGCAATTTCTATTCTGTATGGGAAGCCAAGGTAAGACGTATAGAGCTGAGCCTAGTGCAGCAAGAACGTGTGGCGATAACCTCTTTCTCAAGCCCTGAAAGTGTATTAAAAAGGCATAGAGGTGAGGTTATTTGGGTGAGACTCCTTAGAACTGGTAATTTTGAGGGATCCACTATTCTAGGCCAAAGGACTGTGCCAATTAGATCATTTATATGGCTGTGTGGCTGTGTAGTATGCAAACGTCCGTTCCCCAAATGGCCCAAAATGCAAGACCCCGAATGAGGAAGGCTTGAGTCATTTGGGAAATAGCATCCATTGAATTTTTGATAGGATTTTCTGAGTGTGTGTTTGCATGTTTTTCACTCACTTCTTTTTGGAGCTCATGGGAGGTCGTTTATCAGAAATGATTAAAAGAATGGATAAAGAATCACACATTCAAATCTGGGTTTGAGAGCTGGCCCTGCCACGATGATCACGACACTTGGTTGTTCACTTCCACGCTTGGCCAGTGTCGTCGCAGTGGGGTCCTGGCCAGCAGCCTCAGCACCATCTGGGGACTCGTTAGAAATGCAAATCTCAGGCTGACTGAATAGGATGCTCTAGGGACAGGGACCAGCAATCTCTGTTTCAACAACCTTTCCAGGTTTGGGAAACGTTATGCTGGACCACACCTTCTACATCTATAAAAAGGAGATAATGTAGTAATCATACCCTTTCCACAGTATCATTGCAAAGATTAAGTGAGATATTGACAGTATACATAAAGTACCTAATGTGAAGTCTAAAATAAGTGTGCTTCATAAGTATTATCTTCCATGACTTTATTTCTTAATTTGGGGCTAAGAAAAGGTAAGAAGCCAGAACCCTAAGCAGCTAACTCTGCCTTAAATTATAGCAGAAATAAATTCTTAGAGTTAGCGATGAAGTCTTGTCCAACGGCCGCCTTATGTTACTAAGAAAATCTGAAGTATATAAACAGGTTTCTGCTGTGGTCTTTCTTGGGCTCCTGTTTGAAAACCAAGGAGGTCTGTCTGTGTCTGTTTTACAGCCAGTGCAGGGGCTCCATAGGAACAGCTCTGATGGATGTGTGTGTCAGATTGCAAAACACCCCTGCCTGGAGCAGTTAAACTGGACGGTTTAGAAAACCACCTCCAGGTTTCTCATTTGGGAACACAAACACTTGTGAAGTGAAATGCTTCTTCCCAGGGAGATGTGGCACTGCTTCAGCTCCCTGGGAAGTGCCCATATATATCAGGGGCTGGACAGAGTCCCAGTAAGGCCCGGCGTGACCCACTGTGGCCAGTTCCAAACCATCTGAATCCACTCTAATTTCTCTGCACCTTTTGTTCAGGAGTTATTTATGTGCATTTGGGCATTTATCTTCCTGATAGACTTTTTGCTTCTCACTTGCTCTTTTCCCCTTAGACAAAGGGCAGCAAAATATTTACTATCAGGCCCTTTACAGAAAGGCTCTTTACAGAAAGGGCCTGATAGTAAATATTTTGCAGCCATAGGGTCCCTATCACAACTACTCAGTTCTGCCACTGTAACTCAAAAGCAGCCATAGACAATGTGTAACTGAATGAGTGTGGCTGTGTCCCAATAAAACTTTATTTACAAAAACAAGTGGTGGGCCAGATTTGGCCCCAGATTTTGGCTGTGGTGTGCTGACCTCTGACTTAGAATCTCAAAACATCTAATGAAAAGGACCCAGACAACCAGGCAGAAGGATAACTCGGTGTCCATTCATGTGTAAAGTTCTGGCTTAGAAGTAGCTCCTGGCCTGAGCTGAGCCATGCCTTGGTAATGGAAGATAAACAACACCAGCTATCTGTCCCTCCAGACCAACTGGACCAAGACCCTGAAACCGGTTTGCTCCCACCTGGTGGGAAAACACCTCTCAGTTTTAGAACTTTTTTTAAAAATTTATTTATTTATGTTTGGCTGCATTGGGTCTTCGTTGCTGTGTGCAGGCTTTCTCTAGTTGAGGTGAGCGGGGGCTACTCTTTGTTGCGGTGCGCGGGCTTCTCTTGTGGGGCACCGGCTCTAGGTGCACGGGCTTCAGTAGTTGTGGCATGCAGGCTCAGTAGTTGTGGCTTGCGGTCTCTAGAGCATAGGCTCAGTAGTTGTGCACAGGCTTAGTTGCTCCGCGGCATGTGGGATCTTCCCGGGCCAGGGCTCGAACCCATGTCCCCTGCATTGGCAGGTGGATTGTTAACCACTGCACCAGGGAAGTCCCACCATTTAAAAACTTTTAATGAAGGTGTTGCCTCACAATTTGGGACAAAGAAAAGCAAGTTCCAAATCTGGAACAAGGAAGTCTTCCTCTGAAAAATGAGATAGAAATGGAGATGCTGTTTAGATCCCAATGAAGCAGGAGTCCAGGGCCCAAACTTAAACCGTAAGAGTAGAAAGTGAGTACCAGTGTCTTACTTTTCTGGAATAATTCAGGGCACGTAACTCCCAGTGTTTAGAAATGACTAAACAATCCCTTCTGCAAAGAAGTAACCTAGAGGGTGTGAGTGTAATAAATTACCCTGTATTTATGTCCTAGGAATTCTAAAGTAATGATATGAATCTCTATATGAGACTGCAGCAGAAGAAACCAGCTGACACACATTGTGACCCAAGCTGTTCTTTTACGTGAAGGGTTTTACAGTGCCAGGTGTGAGTTGAGACTCAGCCTTGTAAGACTTCTTCATTCCAAAGTTGGAATTTGCAAGGTAGCCATTTATAATAGATGTCATTGGTTGCATGTCCTGCAGCCATTCCAATTCCTCCTTTTTACCTTGAAGAAGAGCCCGTACTTATGTTGCAGTGTCCACATGTTAAAAAGATAAATCTTACTTGGTTTCATTCAATTGCGATCATCTCATTGGCCATACCAGTGACTGGTTTATGGAAGAGCACATAACCCAGTGCTGCCTAATGAAAAATTAAGTCTGCTGGGAAGCTCCTGGTAAAGGTATCTTTTCCCTGAAGTAGAGGCATAGGGGGAAATATGTCCTTCTGTGGACATTCCGGATATAGAGCTTGGAACTATGGTGGCCATCTTGCAACCCTAGGGAAAGCCAAGCTATGGATAACAAAGCAGAATTAATCCTGGAGCTGCCTTGCCTTGAGACATCTTGCTGTTGATAGAATAAATGTTCCTTTTATGTAAGCTAACTTGGATTTTCTGTTTCTTACATCCAGTAGAACCCCAAATGATACACACTCCTGTTTCGTCTCCCCTAGGTCAGTTCAGGTCTCTCCGCTCCCACCAGCTCTCAAGTTCTATGCTTTCACTGTCCCCACCTCACCTTACCACCTCGTAGAGACTTGGGAATTGTGTTTTGTTTTGTTTTTGTTTTTTCCATAACTTATAGCCCTTAAGGTTGAGGTCTTAACCTGTTAGGATTTCACCAAGGAGCCACTGGTCAGTAAAGAGTTACTAAAATAGCTCTCCACAGGCTAAAGTGATTTCAATGTGTTGTTTTGTTATTAGAAGTATTGGTAATAATAATGCTATGTTTCTTTTTCACTCATTCAATAAAATTGCCCTTCCCTAACAAAGATTATAGGCTAGTAGTCAAGTAAGCAATTACATACAATATAATGATGGCCCATGGGGGATCTGGGAGCTGTGGAAGTCCAAAGAGAGGTGCTGTTGTTGGCTTACCCAATAATCATGCCCTTTGCATTTCTTCCATGCTTGAAAAGATTCTTTCCCTGAAAATGCCAGACATTCACTTTCCAGCCTCTGTTGCAGCTAGGGCATGTATATATGGGCCCCTTCTGACCAGGGAGATTTAAGGCAAAGTCTTCAAAGGACTTCTGGGAAGGATTTTTCTTGAAGAGTAAGATCATCACAGAAGGGGCCCTTCTTCCCTTCCTGCTCTCGGTTGTTTTGTGAGAGGGCATGATTTGGAGCTGCAGCAGCTATCTTATAACCATGAGGCAAAAGCTAAGAGAATCGTGGAAAATTGAATCCAGTTCTCGACATTGTCATCGCACAGAACAGATCTTGGATCTGTATATCTCCAGATACGTGACATCCAGTTATGTGATAATACCGTCATATTTCATTATCTGTTACTTATAGCCAGTAGTATGCAAATTGGTACAATGCGTATCTAACCTGGACTGAGGCAAGCAAAGAAGGCTTCCTGGAGGAGATGACTTATGAGCTAAAGCATGAAAGATATGTACACATTTTGTAGTAGAAGGAGAGGTGATAGAGGAGGATCCAAAGACTTGAAGGAGAAATTATGGCAAGTTTAAGAATTCAAAATTGGGGGCGATGGCTGGAGCGTAGAATATTGTTTAGGGAGTGGCAAGAGATGAAGCCAAAGAAGTGGTGGGTAAGAGCACAAATCATACATGACCTTGTAAATTATGTTAAGAAATGTTGCCCTTTTTCTTAGGAACATTCAGAACACTATTGGAGGCTTTCTCCCTCTCAGGGTCAAAGTTAATCACTTCTTTTACACACCCAGATCACATTGCTGATAGTTTGCTGTCATTTGGTCCTATTAGGGCTCATTTGTTATTCAGTGATCTATTCCCTCCAGTAGACCAGAAGACACAAGGGCAGAGGCTATGTTTTCTCTCATTTAAACCAACCCCCTCTAACAAATCCTGCTAAAGGTTTGTTAAGCCACATTACCTCTGCCATTACAGTTGATAAAACCTGAACCTATTTTGAAGTATTTTGGCTTGCTTGATCCTTTCAATACCCCCACGAAGCCTGGAGAGAGAAGGAGAGGGGTCCAAGCTTCCACAGCTTGTTAGGGCAGAACTGTAAGGGCTAGAAACAGGTAGTGTCTCTCTTGGTCCAAAAATGCTTTTCACTATATCATACAGTTTTGCCCAACAACAAGTGTTTCCAGCACTGAAAGTCTGTACATTGACTCATTTGCTGTGAGGTTCCAGTTTGATGAAACTTAAAAAAACAAATTTCCATGTAGTCTTTGCCAGAAGCTTTGTAGTAGTGGAACCATCCAGTCACACTTTCTTTTCTTGGGGAGAACTCAGGGTGGCCTTTTGGAGTTAGCGGATGTAAGGCGAGTATGGTTTGAAAAAGGTTAACACTTCCCCGTCTCCTGGTCTGCGAAGCTCGTAGAATACTTAAGGGCTGGAGGAGCAATATGTGTAGGAACTGTATTAGTTAGGGTAACTAACTACCTGCCCTAGCAGGTAAACTTGGACATCTCAGTGGCTCAACTCGGTAATTTTCTCATTTGCATAAAGATTAACTTTCGGGGGGCTTCATCAGAGACCCAGCCTCTTTCTCTCTTGTGGGTCCACCTTCTCCTATAACTCCTGGTAGGTCTTCTGAGTTTAGCAGACAGACAGAGGAGGGGAGAGAGGAACTTTCCACAGAGTTCCCTTCTGCCCACATTACGTTGGGCAGGCCTCAGTCATGTGACCACACTTAACCTGCGCGTGAGGAGGGGAGATGGAGCACATTTGTGCCCAGAAAGATAGCTTAATTGAGTTCGGTAGACAAGTGGTCATCTCTGACTTAGGGACCAAGGTGAATTTTATGAAAAAAAGTGGTTATACCCCTTATCTTCCGAGGTTCTACATTATATAGTATTTCTGATGAACTAGGATAGATCAGAGGAGGCTGGAGAGCCCAGAGGAGAATTCACCCTAAGGGATGAGACAGACTTGTCTACTGATTGACCTCAAAGCCAGGATCATGTTTTTCGTAGGAGAAGGTTAGTTCCAAACCTCATATGTGGCTAAAGTGAGAAATCTCTCCTTATCCAAATGAGTGAGTGCCCGTATATCAAAAGAGCTGTGTCATAAAGAATTGTAGATATTATTGGGAACCCGTACCCCAATATAACACCACACAGTACCATAAAGTGACCCTCTCACTCATTCATTCATTCAACAAAGCTTGAATTGCGTACCGTGCGCCCAGCACATTCTAGGTGCTGGAGATACAGCTCTCCCTGCCCTGAAGCTTAGGTTCCAGAGAAAGAGGAGATAAAGAATAAATAAATGATTTCAAGTAGCCCTAAGTGCTATGAAGAATGTAGAGTTTGGGTGCAATGTTAGGGAATAGAAAGTGACTAGAATAGACGGCTGGCACTCTTCTAGACTGGACAGAACAGGATGCGATGAACATAACTAAGGGAGAGAAAGGCTTCATTTCCCCATTTCTAAGACCCAACAAGAGTGCTACTGGGCCAACCATGGCATGTGCCCTGATAACTAAAAGCTTCTCTTCAGTGGTTTAAATCTCCACATTTCTGGACCTCTCGATTTCAAGAGCTGCTGTGTGGTAATAGTGACAAAAACAGTAGCACAGTGGGAGCTACACGTGCAGAGGAATGATATCTTCCAGGGTTTTCTCAGTAGGGGGCAGCTATCAGGAAGGACCCCCTCTGAATTTAGAAAATATTTTTAACCGAATGTTAACAAAACACTTCAAATTATGCGGCTTTCAGCTAAAGCAATTCTTGGAGGGAAGTCTGTAGCTTTAAAATCTTATATTAGAACATCAGAAGGGTCTAAAATCAAAAGAATATACAAGAATGACTTCCAAATTTTCTATCTAAAACATATATATGAAAAAAATAGACATCAGTATTTTATTCTGGTTATTTCTCATGGTAATGTTACAAGTGATTTGCAATTTCTTATATGTGCCTTTCTGTATTTTCCACATTTTAGTTTTCTCTAATGAACACGTATTATTTTAATAATTAAAACATTTTAAACAAACAAAGAAGGACCCCTCTTGCTAGTGAACACCTCTAGGATTCTCAGACTCATCCCAGAAGCTCCTTAGACAATTATGTATTAAACACCTTCTATGTATCAGAAACTGTGTTAAGACCTGGAGACTTCAAAAAAGAAAAGTAAACACATGTGATGTAACCCCTGACTTGATATCGATTTTAGTCTAGAGGAAAAGTGAAAGGGCTGGACAGAAAAATCAAAGCCATCCACGCAGGAGTTTTTGTGTAGAGACTACGTACAAAGCACTTTGCCCAATTCCGCGAAGCGGGGCGTTAGTGGGACACCTCTGTGCTGCATCGCTTGTCTCATGAAGACACGAGGACATCTTTCTTCCCCGATGCGCTCTTCCCAGAAGGAGCACTGACTTCCTGTTCACGATTCTGCAGGGGCTTCCCTCCTCGGGGAATTCAGCCTCGTTCCGCTTTGTGATCAGGCAGCTGTGGGGTCCTGCAGGGCAGTGTCCTTACCTTGTGCCAGGATCCAGCCCCACCATGTGTGTTCTGATCACCACCCTCCCAGGTCACCCTGTGGCTGCCAGAAGCCACCAGTCCCCCTTGTGTGTTGCTCTACCAGAGTTAACCTTGTCATTACACAGATGCTGTCAGAGGCCATGTCTGAACACTGTGTCAAAACAACTAGTCCAGAAGGAATATTCGGTCAGCCTGGTTTGTCAGTAAGTCAAAAACTAAGACTTTTGTTTGACTGGATTCGTGTAAGAATTGGTTGGTTTTGTTCTGAGCGGAATTTGGTCTTGTTAGCTCACGTATCTCAGCACAGTTCTCGTCTCCCAGGGTTATAAGAGCTCACGGAGGAACGACCACCACAGTAAAAATGGGTCTGTGTTTCCCCCAATGTCTTCGCTTTATCTCCGTAACTACCCTGGAAAGCACTTGAGGGCAAGACTGTGTGATCATCTCCATTGCACACAGTACGTGTTTAATATTTGTGTCATTTGGGGTCTTGCCAGCAAAGAGGTGACCTATTCAAATTGTGTCCCTGGAGGAGAGCCAGCAGAGGGACAGTCTGCAAAGGTATAGGCAGGTGCAGAAAAACTGTAGGAGGTAGGGCAGGACCTCAGGGAAGTGACAGGAGAACTATCCTTAAGCCTGAAAGGACATGATGAGGAAGTGGAAAGAACAGAGAGAGAGGGAGAGAGACATGAGCTACCTTTGTCCAAGGAATCCATCCATTGTGTATCACATCCATAGTGGGAGAGTGGGAGAAAGAAAACCCCAACCTCACTCTCCTTTGATCCCCTTCCTGGGTTCCCTAGCTGCTAGACTCACCTGGAAACCAGAGAGCTCAGAAACCTGTGGATGTAACTCATATTTGTCAGCCTCCGGGAACACAGAAGAATCTAGAAGAGTGGAAGGTAGCGCTGAAGGGACAGACAAAAGTTATCCAACCCAGTACTGTGTTAACTAATTTCCAGAAACAGTTAATTCTACACCCTCCCTGAATCGGCGCCTTACTTTTCAAGGGAAGCAGTCATGTGGACTCACAGGCTTTTGGGCTTGGGGAAATTTTGAAAGCACCAACCCTTTTGGAATGCATAAAACTTCTTTCAGGGATCCTCAGCAAGTGGCCATCCACCTGAATACCCCTTGTGACAGGGAGATCAGTGCATGTCACAGCCTTTCAGGGCACTTCCCGATTAGAAGCCTCCACAGCAAGTTCCTAGTTTCAGCCTCTGACATCACCAGAACAAGTCTATATGCCCAGCTCCCATTCAGAAAGAGGGATACTGGAGCCTTAAAATCTCTACGTTTTATACTAAAAACAGAGTTGCCATACGTTCCAGCGATTTCACTCCTAGGCATATATCTGGAGAAAACTCTAATTTGAAAATATGCATGCACCCCAATGTTCATAGCAGCACTATTTACAATAGCCAAGATATGGAAGCAACCAAAACATCCCCTGACAGATGAATGGATAAAGAAGATGTGGGACATATATTCATAGCAGCACTATTTACAATAGCCAAGATATGGAAGCAACCAAAACATCCCCTGACAGATGAATGGATAAAGAAGATGTGGTACATATACACAATGGAATATTACTCAGCCATAAAAAAGAATGAAATAATGCCATTTGCAGCAACCTGGATGGACCCAGAGATTTTCATACTGGGTGAAGTAAGTCAGAAAGAGAAAGACAAATACCATATGATATCACTTATATGTGGAATCTAAAATATGACACACATGAACCTATCTACAAAACAGAAACAGACTCACAGACATAGAGAACAGACTTGTGGTTGCCAAGGTGGGGGGGGGCGGGGATTGGGAAGGATGGACTGGGAGTTTGGGATTAGCAGATGAAAACTAGTATATATAGGATGGATAAACAACAAGGTCCTACTGTAGAGCACAGGGAACTATATTCAGTATCCTATAATAAACCATAATGGAAAAGAATATGGAAAAAAAAAAAAACTCTGCGTTTTGTGCATGGATAATCACATGCCCTTAAAACAAGGTGGGAGAGAAGCTACAAAGCTTGAGCCAATCTCCCAGGCAAAGGCAGAAGAGAACTCAAGCTGTGCAGAGGGGAGGAAAACCGTTCTCTCCCTGTATCCCACCACAAACACATCTAAAACTCAGAACATCCTAAAGACAAAGACGTGATGATGAAATCCCTGAGCACTGGAGCTGAGACCCTTCCGACAGATTTAATTATATTTCGAAGCCACATGCTCTCCTCGGCAAGACAGCCGAAAGCAAGAGCCGCAGCCAAAAGCAGCCAGTGTAATTAATGAAAACCTAGCAGCTAAAAGTACCCTTTGCCAGCTCTGAGGACCTCACTGCTGCCTGTCAGTTATATTTCATCTTTTTAAAAACCCCAGCCTGCAGAAAGCATTCCGAGTGGAAAGGGCTGGGTTGTTTGCAGGAATCAGTGTAAAACTTAGACAGTAGTTTATTTGTTAGGCTGGTAACACATGAGAAATGGAGGAGAGGTTTGTTTTCTGTAGCAGTAAGCAGATCAAGCCAGCTGGCAATGTGCCCGAAACAAATAACCCAGAAACAACTAGATCTGTGTGAAACTCGGTGTGAGAAAGTTTAGAGTTGGTAGGGCGGGGAAGGGGGGCTCCGGTAGAAGAGAAAATGGGTGAGCAGGGAGGACAAAGAGGTTTTCGAGTTCTCTTATTGGTAAAGTCACTGTAAAGAAGTCTATATGGATTCGTCCCCTGATGCCCATCTCCTGCCTGTTTTCAACTCTCACCACATCAGCATTCCAATTAGAGCCCGGGATTTGGTCCAACTTCCGTTTCACCATTTTTAAGAGTTGGCATTAAATTTGGTTGGTTCCATTTCTTGTATGTCTATTCAGCAGCTGCAAATCTAGAAGCAGCGAGTTAGAAATATAAAGAAGTAGTTTTGGTTGTTACTCTAGTGTTGACTCTGCAAACGCCCAGCAACCCCATTGGAGAAGCATCTTTATTAGTCCAGATATGTTTTGGTCATCTTTTCAAATGTGCATTCAGTAAAATTCACTTTTCTTCTGTACAGTTAGTTCTGTGAGTTTTCATAAGTGCACGGAGTCGTGTAACCACCACAGTGAACAGTTCTGTCACCTCAGAACTTTCCCTTGGGCTAAAACTTGGTAGTCCAACTCTCCCCTCACCCAGCCCTATCCCCTGGAAACCACTGTTTCTCTGTCCCTGCAGTTTTGTCTCCTCTGAAATGTCATATAAATGAAATCATACAGCACATAGGCGTTTGTGTCTGTATTAGCCACATTGTGTGAAAAAGTCAGGGCAAGCTCAGAGAAGTTCAGTTACTTGTCCCCAGTACTGAGCCAGAACACTGCCTGGCCTCAGTTTCCTTATCTCCCTCATTGAGAAGTTGGGACTGGGGGCAGACAATGAAACCATGGTTGCGTAAGGACTCTGGAAAATGTAAAACCCTTTGTGAAAGCACATATTGCTTCATGTTTCTACCCATCTTTGTCCTCTGCCAGGCGTTTTACAGGAGGGCATTTGGGCTCTCCAAATCATCCCGCTGAACTTGGTGGCACACCTTGGAACCCGGCCGTAATCAATCTGTGTAAAGAAACATGCGCGCGCGCGCGCGCACACACAGGCACACATACTCCTGCTAATGCAGCAAGCATCTTAGGAGGTTAAAGGACTTGTCTTGACTGTTCTCCACCAAAGAGGCAAAACCTCTCACAGATTTATTTAATGGGATTTGGGTTGTGCCAGGGGTGTTTTGGTCATCTGAAGGGATTTTTCTATTCTCAGGACATGAAAGTAACTGCCGTGAAATAAAATTTGACTTGACTATTATGTCACAAGAAGTAAACATCATCTGCTGGCCTGATGGCTTGGAAGCCTCTCTCTAAACTACTTCTGCCAGAGGCTTTGAAATGTTTGCTTTCAGGCTGGATTCAACCATCAGAATATTTAGAGAAGCACATGCCATAGCCCCACAAAACAGATCTCTCTCTTGGTGGAGATAAACCTGCAAAGCTGTAGCTTTCTCCAAGCCACACAAATATGGGTTTGGTTCCTCCCTTTATCGCTGCTCCGGTAAATGTTATTGAAAGCAAAAGTCTTCTTTTCTTCATTCCTGCCATAGGGGGTAGAGTTACTGAAACAGGCCAAACAAAGACTCATGAAGCACCTTGGACCTTTTGCTCTATTCCAGAGCTGTCCAGTGGAAGGATAATGTGAACCACATATGCAATTTTAAATTTTTTAGTAGACATTTTGAAAAGTAAAAAGGGTTGCACTTCATTTTAATAATATATTTTTAAACCAAGGCTTCTGAAATATGTAATCAGTATACTGCTATTAATGAGATATTTTCATTCCCTTTTCCATGTTGAGTCTGCAAAATCCAGCCCATCTCAGCTCAGACCAGCCACATTTCAAGTGCTCTGTGACATGTGATTTGTGATTACAGTATGAGTGAGTGCAACTTTACAGGCAGAGGTAAATTCAAATCCCAACGGGGCCTCTTAATAGCAGTGTGACCTTGGGCAAGTTATCTCAACTCTCCGCACCTCGGTTTTCTCATCCAGGAAAGTGACAATGATGTCTACTCACAGTGCAGGTGTGAGGATTAAATGAGATAATCCAAGTAAAGTGCCTGGTATGTGGCAAGTGGTCAATGAATTTGAGCTGTTATTAGAAGCGAAATTATTACTGTTTTTACTGGTGTCATCATTACTGTTACCATTTCTACTGAGAAAGTCAGACCTCACTGGCCTGTCTGATTTCTCAAGCAAATGGAAACTGGAATCAGATTCATTACCTCCAAGGTGGAGGAGAATTAACAAGAAGGCAACCAAAGGAATCAATCATATTTTTACAGCTCTTAAGCTTTTAAAGAATTCTGTCCTCCATGTTATTTCTTTATAAGAGTCAAAATTCACCTGTAATGTAGAAGATGTTTTCTCTTCTTTGTGGATGAGGAAAGTTTAGGCTCGTAAAAGTTGGGTAAGGTCGCCCAACCGGAGCAGGAGAGCCAGAACTTAACTGTAAGGCTTTCATCTCCAAAGCTGTATCTCTGATGACATTCTCTAAGCCTTCAGAGCCTCAGGCCTGCATGTGAATGTGCCAGTTCTGCTGCTTATTCTGTATCCTGGGTCTGACCTTTCTGAGTTCGCTTTCCTCATCTGTAAAGGGGTAATAATATCAGCCTCATGGGGAGTCGGGGAGGTTAAATAATGATGGGTTTGTAGACTGAGTAACAGAGTGTTCCACAGATAGCACACACTCTGTGTTGGTTACCTAAGCCAGAATGCCTACCCTGCTCCCAAGGGGGATGTTGAGTTGTTTGGATTGTTGGTGTGAGCTTTGGATGGAAACTCTCCGGGGCCGGTAGTCTTAAAGCTGTGCTTACTTAGATCAGAAAAATCATCAAGGTTTGGGGTGATCACTGGCATTGTGCCTTTTGTGCATGTTGATTGACTTCACTGTGCCCATCAGGCTTCACATGCTTCTTCTTTGCTCTGAAGCATTCCTCATCCCACAGAATCCCAGAAAGAGGCCTCCTCTTGCAGCCATTGCCTCCGTTCGGCTGGCAGACAGCATGCTTCGCTCTTCAGTGAAGGCTTAATGGGAAAAACCTTGCTTCACTTCAAGAGAAGTGTGGCTCGAAGTCTTGGCAGGACACACCTGGCTCCCTCCCATGGGAGAGTTGAGGAGAATTTAATAGAAGCGCAGAGTTGTTTATAAAAGTATAGGTAGGGTTAAAGGGAACCAACAAGGGGTGGTGTAGAACGTTGTGCTTAGCTACAGAGGGACTGTATCAGCCCACACTTGAAGGAGCCAGGAGGCAGAACATGAGCATCACTGGAGCTGGAGAGGGGTGTTCGAGCTACATTAGAGAGCTGCCTTATGGGAGATGGGGCCTTCAGTGGGAAGACAACCCAACTGTAGAGGGAGGAACGAGGACAGAAGAAGGGAAATAAGCATGATGACCTCATTCTCAGACCTCTTGATGATGTCCTTGATTGGCTGCATTCAACAGAAAGGGGACTTCCCTGGTGGTGGTTAAGAACCAGCCTGCCAATGCAGGGGACCTGGGTTCGAGCCCTGTTCCGGGAAGATCCCACATGCCGCGGAGCAACTAAGCCCGTGCGCCACAACTACTGAGCCCAGAAGCCACAACTACTGAAGCCCGCGTGCCTAGAGCCCGTGCTCCGCAACAGGAGAAGCCACCGCAGTGAGAAGCCCGCGCACCACAACGAAGAGTAGCCCCCGCTAGCCCCAACTAGAGAAAGCCCGCACGCAGCAACGAAGACCCAACGCAGCCAAAAATAAATAAAAATAAATAAATAAAGTAATTAATTAATTAAAAAAACAACACACAAAGTCAGAGGGCAAAGGATCCCATTGGTGGAGGCCATGATCAGCCTCCCGGGAGCACAGAGCTTGGTCAAGAAGTGCAGAGAGTGGATCAAATGGATTTCAGAGTGGAGGAGCAAATGGAAAATATCCACCACAAAAAATATCATTTGGTTTGGATCTCAAAACCTTTCCTCGGTGACTGACTCTAGCTCCTAAATTTGGAAGGTGTTTCGTGGGGTTTTTTGTTTGTTTGTTTTTTGTTTTGTTTAAAGTGAAAGAAATTTTATTCAGGGAGATACACACTCCATAGACAAAGCATGGGCCATCTCAGAAAGCTAGAGGCACCAGGGTAGGGGGTTGTCAGTTTTTATAGGGGTAGGTAATTTCATAGGCTAATGAGTGGGAGGAGTATTCCAACTATTTGGGGGAAGGGGCGGGGATTTCCAGGAATTGGGCCACCGCCCACTTTTTGGCCTTTTATGTTCAGCCTCAGAGCTGTCATGAGCCCATGGGTGTGTCACATAACTAATGTGTTATAATGAGCATAGGCTGAGGCTCAAGGTCTAGTGGAAGTCAGTCATCTGCCATCTTGGGCCTAGTTGGTCCTAACCAGTTTATGTCATGTCCTCAATGGCTGTCATTCTTTTAAAGGTAATGCCTTGCTCCCTTCCTGTCTCATTCCCCCATCAGAGACTTTACTCCCATAATCTTATGGGAAGCAGAGGGGCGACGGTCTGTCTTCTGTAGCTGCTTCAGGGCTGTGTAGGAGCATCCACCCTGCCTGTCAGGGAGTATAAATCTCTTGGAAGGTGTTTTGGAAGAGAGTGTGACCAACCCATTGCCCTTCAAATTCCACACTCATAATCTCTAATGTACTCACTAACTCACAAAGGCCTCTTCGTTTCCAGATGTCCTTCTTCCTGAATGACTTTTTCCAGCCTTCATGTTATAGCAGTTCTGCAAAAATGTGTATGACTTAAGAAACCAGTACAAGAGAACTAACAAACACCGTACAGTAAGCCAGGCATGGTGCTAGGCAGTTAATACAGCTTAACCCTCCGTCTGTGCCCCCAGAGGCTCTATCTTCTAAGGAAAGGAACAAACTGATCTTGAGTTTCTTCATTTTCAGTGTAAACGTAAATGTTACCATGATATATTATAATGGAAAACCAGGTTAGACTTTGCATAAATAAGGTTGGGAAATGGTTCACAGTCATCTGAAAGAAGTGATTTACACCAAGAAAAAGGGTTTGATATGATGGAAATCTGGTGAGGTGGCCTTGGGATTTTACAGTGAACAAGAGGAATTTATTTCACACAAACCAAAGTGTTGGCCAAAATGTCTTAGTCTCTGGACCTGATTTTTTTTTTTTCTTGAGGCTCTGCCTGACTAATATTAAGCCCTTAATGTAAGAAAGAGGTTAAATCAAAATGAAGAAGCCACCCTCACAGAGCAGCCCCAAGGACCTGTGTAGATACATCTGTGACCCTAGACGTAAGACTGAAACCAAAATAGTCCATAAATTGAGTGGTTGTCATGGGCAAGGGCAGAGAAGGAAAGGAAGAAAGGGGATTGGGGGTGGGGGGGCTTGGTCACTTGTCATCTTATAACCCCAGCAAAGGTAAATACTCTTTTTTACTTTTCAGCTGACTCTGGGTACAGACAGAACACATTTGGCTATAGTGACAAGGAGGACACTCATTGTAGTAGAAGTTGAGATTTGGGTTAATCTCTGGTTTTAACATGGGAAACCTCTCTTCTTCAGAAGAAATTCGTTGACTAATTTACTTACTGTAAATTTTTGCTGATTATGTATCTAATACTTATGTAGAAAACTTGAAGTAACACACACAAAAAAATAAATAATGAAATATCAGACATCTTTTATCCCATCTCACAAATATTTCTGCGGATAACTTTTCAGTAAATCTCTGTGTATGTTTGGTTTGTGTGCCTATTTTTTTTCCCCTGGGACACAGTTGGAATTATGTTATAACTATTGTTTCTTCTCAGTCGCTATGTTAAAGACTACCTATAGTCTAAAAGAAGAGTTCTTACTTAAGGATGTACATTAAAGTCAATTGTAGATTTTATTTCTTAAAACATAATTTTCAAATAAAAACAAGCCTTTCCCTGGAAATGATGATTTAATGCATATGAAGTGAATGGACTTTGAGCACCTTTAGATTTTTTAAGCTCCTCTGATGATTCAGATCCATATCACCAATTGTGAATCAGTACATTCTAATGCAAAGAAAAAAATAGCAATGGATTCCCTATAATATGAATAGAAATATCATCATTTTTAACATAGCATCTGGGTTTTTAAAATTATAAGTGTTTTCCTATATCATCAAATAATTCCTTTTTATCTTGGTGAAATATACCTAACATGAAATTTATCATGTTAACCCTTTTTAAGTGTACAATTCAGTGGCATTAAGTACATTCACAATGTTATGTAACCATTACCACTATCTATTTCCAGAGCTTTTTCATCATGCCATAAAGAAACTTTATAATCATGCCTCCCATATCCACAGCCCCTGGAGAAAAATCATATTTTTAAACATCGTTTCATATTAACTACAAAATATTCTTTATATGGATATGCTATAATTTACTGAACCGTTATTATAACTTTGGACAATTATGTTGTTTCCAGATTTTTCTAAGACTTAAACATCGGGGGGGGGGGTGTATGTCTATTTGATTCTTTATATCTTCTGTTTGTATGCTAAGACGTTGTATTTTTTATTTGTTTCAGGTGTGTTTACAATGGCTTGTAGGATCATTTGTGTAATAGCTGCTGTGAAGTCCTTATCATATAATTCCATATTTATATTCATATATATAATTCATATATAACATAATTATATAAAATGTAATTCACACATTATATTATTATATCCTTGAAATAAACTCATGGAAGTGAATTTACTAGATCATATGTTCAGTATTTTAAAGCTTTAGTGTTCTTAACCAAATAGCTTGATTAAATCTTTATGTTTATTATTAGAAAAGACTGTTTCACCACATTCTCTCTAGGACTATTTATCACATTTGATAGATAATTATATCTACTAGTTTTGATTTCTCTAAAATAGCTTATTAATAAAGAATTTGGTTTTTTTAATATGTTTGTTAGCCGTCTTTATTTTGTAAATTATCAACGTATTTGACGGTTTATCTTCTTGAGTCTTGCTGTTCATTTTATTCATTTATTAGCTGAATGTGACATTTACTGCAAATGCTATTCCTGTTTTTTTTTTAACATCTTTATTGGAGTATAATTGCTTAACAATGGTGTGTTAGTTTCTGCTTTACAACAAAGTGAATCAGTTATACATATACGTATGTCCTCATATCTCTTCCCTCTTGCATCTCCCTCCCTCCCTCCCACCCTACCTATCCCACCCCTCTGGGTGGTCACAAAGCACTGGGCTGATCTCCCTGTGCTATGCGGCTGCTTCCCACTAGTTATCTATTTCACGTTTGGCAGTGTATATATGTCATGCCACTTTCTCACTTTGTCCCAGCTTACCCTTCCCCCTCCCCGTATCCTCAAGTCTCTTCTCTAGTAGGTCTGTGTTTTATTCCCATCCTACCCCCTAGGTTCTTCATGACCATTTTTTTTTTTTTAGATTCCATATAAATGTGTTAGCATGTGGTATTTGTTTTTCTCTTTCTGACTTACTTTACTCTGTATGACAGACTCTAGGTCCAGCCACCTCACTACAAATAACTCAGTTTCGTTTCTTTTTATGGCTGAGTAATATTCCATTGTATATATGTGCCACATCTTCTTTATCCATTCATCTGTCGATGGACACTTAGGTTGCTTCCATGTCCTGGCTATTGTCAATAGAGCTGCAATGAACATTTTGGTACATGACTCTTTTTGAATTATGGTTTTCTCAGGGTGTATGCCCA
>NC_041231.1:27696749-27699308 GCF_002837175.3 Physeter macrocephalus
GAAATGTCTCTTTAGGTCTTCTGCCCATTTTTGGATTCAGTTGTTTGTTTTTTTGTTATTGAGCTGCATAAGCTGCTGGCCTTATATTTAGGTCTTTAATCCATTTTGAGCTTATTTTTGTGTATGGTGTTAGTGAGTGCTCTAATTTCATTCTTTAACATGTAGCTGTCCAGTCTCCCAGCACCACTTACTGAAGAGGCTGTCTTTTCTCCACTGTATAGTCTTGCCTCCTTTATCAAAGATAAGGCAACCATATGTGCATAGGTTTATCTCTGGGCTTTCTATCCTGTTCCATTAATCGATATTTCTGTTTTTGTGCCAGTACCATACTGTCTTGATTACTCTAGCTTTGTAGTATAGTCTGAAGTCAGGGAGCCTGATTCCTCCAGCTCCATTTTTCTTTCTCAAGATTGCTTTGGCTGATTAGCTCTAGTACTTTTCTGGTAGCATCTTTAGGATTCTCTATGTATAGTATCAGGTCACCTGCAAACAGTGACAGCTTTACTTCTTCTTTTCTGATTTGGATTCTTTGTTTTTCTTTTTCTTCTCTGATTGCTACGGCTAAAACTTCCAAAACTGTGTTGAATAATGGTGGTGAGAGTGGGCATCCTTGCCTTGTTCCTGATCTTAGTGGAAATGGTTTCAGTTTTTCACCATTGAGGACGACGTTGGCTGTGGTTTTGTCATATATGGCCTTTATTATGTTGAGGAAAGTTCCCTCTATGCCTACTTTCTGCAGGGTTTTTATCATAAATGGGTGCTGAATTTTGTCGAAAGCTTTCTCTGCATTTATTGATGATCATATGGTTTTTCTCCTTCAATTTGTTAATATGGTGTATCACATTGATTGATTTGGGTATATTGAAGAATCCTTGCATTCCTGGGATAAACCCCACTTGATCATGGTGTATGATCCTTTTAATGTGCTGTTGGATTCTGTTTGCTAGTATTTTGTTGAGGATTTTTGCATCTATGTTCATCAGTGATATTGGCCTGTAGTTTTCTTTCTTTGTGACGTCTTTGTCTGGTTTTGGTATCAGGGTGATGGTGGCCTCATAGAATGAGTTTGGAAGTGTTCCTCCCTCTGCTATCTTTTGGAAGAGTTTGAGAAGGATAGATGTTAACTCTTCTCTAAATGTTTGATAGAATTCGCCTGTGAAGCCATCTGGTCCTGGGCTTTTGTGTGTTGGAAGATTTTTAATCACAGTTTCAATTTCAGTGCTTGTGATTGGTCTGTTCATATTTTCTATTTCTTCCTGGTTCAGTCTCGGCAGCTTGTGCATTTCTAAGAATTTGTCCATTTCTTCCAGGTTGTCCATTTTATTGGCATACAGTTGCTTGTAGTAATCTCTAATAATCTTTTGTATTTCTGCAGTGTCAGTTGTTACATCTCCTTTTTCATTTCTAATTCTATTGATTTGAGTCTTCTCCCTTTTATTCTTGATGAGTCTGGCTAATGGTTTATCAATTTTGTTTATCTTCTCAGAGAAGCAGCTTTTAGTTTTATTGATCTTTGCTATCGTTTCCTTCATTTCTTTTTCATTTATTTCTGATCTGATCTTTGTAATTTCTTTCCTTCCGCTAACTTTCGGGTTTTCTGTTCTTCTTTCTCTAATTGATTTAGGTGTAAGATTAGGAGGTTGTTTATTTGAGATGTTTCTTGTTTCTTGAGGTAGGATTGTATTGTTATAAACTTCCCTCTTAGAACTGCTCTTGCTGCATCCCATAGGTTTTGGGTCATTGTGTTTTCATTGTCCTTTGTTTCTAGGTATTTTTTGATTTCCTCTTTGATTTCTTCAGTGATCTCTTGGTTATTAAGTAGTGTGTTGTTTAGCCTCCATGTGTTTGTATTTTTTTACAGATTTTTTTCCTGTAATTGATATCTAGTCTCATAGCATTATGGTCAGAAAAGATACTTGATACGATTTCAATTTTCTTAAATTTACCAAGGATTGATTTGTTGTTTTTGGATGGAATGTCCTATAAATATCTGTTAAGTCCATCTTGTTTAATGTATCATTTAAAGCTTGTGTTTCCTTATTTATTTTCATTTTGGATGACCTGTCCATTGGTGAAAGTGGGGTGTTAAAGTCCCCTACTATGATTGTGTTACTGTCGATTTCCCCTTTTATGGCTGTTAGTATTTGCCTTATGTATTGAGGTGCTCCTATGTTGAGTGCATAAATATTTACAATTGCTATATCTTCTTCTTAGATGGATCCTTTGATCATTATGTAGTGTCCTTCTTTGTCTCTTGTAATAGTCTTTATTTAAAGTCTATTTTGTGTGATACAAGAATTGCTACTCCAGCTTTCTGTTGATTTCCATTTGCATGGAATATCTTTTTCCATCCCCTCACTTTCAGTCGGTATGTGTCCCTAGGTCTGAAGTGGGTCTCTTGTAGACAGCATATATATGGGTCTTGTTTTTGTATCCATTCAACCAGTCTGTGTCTTTTGGTGGGAGCATTTAATCCATTTACATTTAAGGTAATTATCGATATGTATGGTCCTATTACCATTTACTGAATTGTTTCAGGTTGTTCTTGTAGGTCTTTTC
>NC_041231.1:27699614-27733753 GCF_002837175.3 Physeter macrocephalus
CCATATTAGAGAAGTTTTCAACTATAATCTCTTCAAATATTTTCTCAGTCCCTTCTTTTTCTCTTCTTCTTCTGGGACCCCTATAATTTGAATGTTGGTGCATTTAATGTTGTCCCTGAGGTCTCTGAGACTGTCCTCAATTCTTTTCATTCTTTTTTCTTTATTCTGCTCTGCAGTAGTTATTTCCACTATTTTATCTTCCAGGTCACTTATCAGTTCTTCTGCCTCAGTTATTCTGCTATTCATCCCTCTAGAGAATTTTAAATTTCATTTATTGTCTTATTCATCACTGTTTGTTTGCTCTTTAGTTCTTCTAGGTCCTTGTTAAACGTTTCTTGTATTTTCTCCATTCTATTTCCAAGATTTTGGATCATCTTTACTATCATTATTCTGAATTCTTTTTCAGGTAGACTGCCTATTTCCTCTTCATTTGTTAGGTCTGGTGGGTTCTTGCCTTGCTCCTTCATCTGCTGTGTGTTTCTCTGTCTTCTCATTTTGCTTAACTTACTGCGTTTGGGGGTCTCCTTTTCACAGGCTGCAGGTTCGTAGCTCCCGTTGTTTTTGGTGTCTGCCCCCAGTGGCTAAGGTTGGTTCAGTGGGTTGTGTAGGCTTCCTGGGGGAGAGGACTAGTGCCTGTTTTCTGGTGGATGAGGCTGGATCTTGTCTTTCTGGTGGGCAGGTCCGCGTCTGGTGGTGTGTTTGGGGGTGTCTGTGGACTTATTATTATTTTAGGTAGCCTCTCTGCTAATGGATGGGGTTGTGCTCCTGTCTTGCTAGTTGTTTGGCATAGGGTGTCCAGCACTGTAGCTTGCTGGTCGTTGAGTGGAGCTGGGTCTTGGCGTTGAGATGGAGATCTCTGGGAGATTTCTGCCATTTGATATTATGTGGAGCTGGGAGGTCTCTTGTGGACCAGTGTCCTGAACTTGGCTCTCCCACCTCAGAGGCACAGCCCTGATGCCTGGCTGGAGCACCAAGAGCCTGTCATCCCCACAGCTCAGAATAAAAGGGAGGGAAAAAAAGGAAAGAAAGAAGAAGGTAAAATAAAGTTATTAAAATAAAAATTTTTTTTAAATAATTATTTTTAAAAAAACTTCTGGGCTTTCCTGGTGGTGCAGTGGTTGAGAGTCTGCCTGCCGATGCAGGGGACGCGGGTTCGTGCCCAGGTCCGGGAGGATCCCACATGCCGCGGAGCAGCTGGGCCCGTGAGCCATGGCCGCTGAGCCTGCGCATCCAGAGCCTGTGCTTCGCAACGGAAGAGGCCACAACAGTGAGAGGCCCGCGTAGCGCCAAAAAAAAAAAAAAATTTTAAGTAATAAAAAAAAAAAAACGGACAGACAGAACCCTAGGACAAATGGTAAAAGCAAAGCTATACAGACAAAATCACACACTGAAGCATACACATACACACTCACAGAAAGAGAAAAAGGGAAATATATATATCGTTGCTCCCAAAATCCAACTCCTCAATTCAGACTGATTCGTTGTCTATTTAGGTATTCCAAAGATGCAGGGTACATCCAGTTGATTGTGGAGTTTTAATCCGCTGCTTCTGAGGCTACTGGTAGAGATTTCCCTTTCTCTTCTTTGTTTGCACAGCTCCGGGGGTTCAGCTTTGGATTTGGCCCCGCCTCTGCGTGTAGGTCACCTGAGGGCGTCTCTTCTTCGCTCAGACAGGACGGGGTTAAAGGAGCCGCTGATTCGGGGGCTGTGGCTCACTCAGGCCAGCCTTAGCATCTCATGCCCGTCTCTGGGGTCCGCGCTGATAGCCGTGGCTCGCGCCCGTCTCTGGAGCTCCTTTAAGCAGCGCTCTTAATCTCCTCTCCTCGCACACCAGGAAATAAAGAGGCAAGAAAAAGTCTCTTGCCTCTTCAGCAGTTCCAGACTTTTCCCAGACTCCCTCCTGGCTAGCTGTGGCGCACTAGTCCTTTCAGGCTGTGTTCACGCATCCAACCCCAGTCCTCTCCCTGCGATCCGACCGAAGCCCGAGCCTCAGCTCCCAGCCTCCGCCTCAGCTCCCAGCCCCCGCCCGCCCCGGCGGGTGAGCAGACAAGCCTCTCGGGCTGGTGAGTGCAGGTCGGCACCGATCCCCTGTGCGGGAATCTCTCCGCTTTGCCCTCTGCACCCCTGTTGCTGCACTCTCCTCCGTGGCTCCAAAGCTTCCCCCCCACTCACCCCTCATCTCCACCAGTGAAGGGGCTTCTAGTGTGTGGAAACTTCCTCCTTCACAGCTCCCTCCCAGATGTGCAGGTCCCGTCCTTGTTGTTTCGTCTCTGTTTTTTTCTTTTTTCTTTTGCCCTACCCAGGTACGTGGGGAGTTTCTTGCCTTTTGGGAGGTCTGAGGTCTTCTGCCAGCGTGCAGTAGGTGTTCTGAAGGAGTTGTTCCACATGTGGATGTATTTTTGATATATTTGTGGGGAGGAAGGTGATCGCCGTGTCTTACTCTGACGCCATGTCGAAGCTCCTCCCCTATTCCTGTTTTATTGTTATTTTCAAAATGTGAAGTGTGAAATGTTTCAATGATAAATTCTTTAACCTTTGGGATTGTTGTCTTTTGTTCTTACCTTAAAAAGTTTTTCCCCAAATAGTCAGTAATCACTTACGTTTTTAGATTTTTATGGTCTGACTTTTTTCCATTTAACTCTTACCTGTACCTAGAATTGATTTGAGGTTTTGTGTTCAGTGAAAAGTAAACTTTTTCCCACAAATAACTAATGCATTACCAGGTACCTATTTGTTACAAACAAACAAACAAACAAAAAACCTTTCCCACTGATTTATTTTTCTGTTGTTTTGTTTTTTGTTTGTTTTTAAAATTGAAGTATAGTTGATTTACAATGTTGTATTAATTTTTGCTGTACAACAAAGTGATTCAGTATACATATATATACATTCTTTTTTTAATACGTTTTTCCATTATGGTTTATCATAAGTTACTGAATATAGTTCTGTGTGCTATACAATAGCACCTTGTTTTTTATCCATTCCATGATTAATGGCTTACATCTGCTAACCCCAAACTACCAATCCATCCCTCCCCCAACCCCCTCCCCCTTGCCAACCACAAGTCTGTTCTCTATGTCCATGAGTCTGTTTCTGTTTCATAGGTAGATTCATTAGTGTCATATTTTAGATTCCACATATGTGATGTGATATGGTATTTGTCTTTCTCTTTCTGATTTACTTCACGCAGTATGAGAATCTTTAGTTGCATCCATGTTGCTGCAAATGGCAGTATTTCATTCTTTTTTATAGCTGAGTAGTATTCCATTGTATATGTAGACCACGTCTTCTTTATCCATTCATCTGTTGATGGACGTTTAGGTTGTTTCCATGTCTTGGCTATTGTGAATAGTGCTGCTATGAACATAAGGGTGCATGTATCTTTTTGGATTAGAGTTTTGTCTGGATATGTACCCAGGAGGGAGATTGCTGAATCATATGTTAATTCTATTTTTAGTTTTTTGAGGAACCTCCATACTGTTTTCCATAGTGGCTGTAACTTTCCCACTGATTTATGATTGCATCTTCAATGTGTAAGTCAGAATGCAATGTGCTAGCTAGGTCAGCTTCAAGACTACCTATTTTTCTATTTCAATAATTATCTTTTTATTCTTGTACCAGCGCCACACTGTTATAATTTCATTAATTTTTAACTTTTAATTTTTTATTGTGGGAAATTTCAAGAATATACAAAATAGGTATGATTATATTATAAAATCCTAGGTATTCATCACCCAGATTCAACACTATATTTTTTTTAAAGCATGATAAAAAAAAGCAAAAAAGAAATGGCAAAGAAAAAGGAGAGAGGCGACTAATAATCTTACCATTGCATCTTATTCATTTATGACTTAGTTTCTATCAATAAAATAAGTATAAAATAGTAAGACCCATGTAACATGGTGGAGGAAAAATAGCTGTTCCAGGAATACTAGCTAAGGAGAGCCAGTAACAGAAGAACCAGAACAGAGAATATATGAGGTTCTGATATTCCTGAAAGGCAGGACAAAAAGAAAACCTAAGTTGTATAAGAAGCATGTGAGTTCATAAGAAGTGATGGACCTTTTCTTTACATGAAGTTCAAAGAGGAATGTTTTATTTAAACAACATGGAACAAAATGGACAATGTCCTCCAAAGTAGAGTTGCAGAAGATAACAAAGCAAACTTTAGATTACTTTTTCTCGTCTCAACTTTGGATAAAAACCAAAGTCTGTTTTTAATCACTGTCTTGAGTATATTTCAACTACGAGCTAAAGTAATATCATCCAGGTATATAGTTTTTTAAAGATACTTAACAAATCTAAGATCTTCAGCCATAAGTTTTTAATTAATTGTACCTGTGTCATGACTAAAAGACTGATAAACATATCATTGTTCTTTTCTTTGAAGAACATGGGAGACTGAGCCACCTTGCTTTTGACTGGTGATTCTCAAATATGGTGGAGGGCTTTTTATGATAGCTGTTGAATCTATCAAAAAATGCATGTTTTAAGGTTCTTGTTCCAGTAAAGATGGAATAAGCACTCTGTACCCTATATCTCCCATTGAACACAACTGTGAAATAGGGACGGAATGCATAGAGCAGTTTGAGAACTCTGAAAAGTAATTTTAGCAGGTAGATTGGGGAAGAAGACTAGAATTTGAAATGCCACCAAAATGGTTGTGAGTTTATTATGTTTTTTCCCTTTCAACATCACCTGGCCTGAACACAGTGCAGCCTAAAACCCCAAAGAGAGCCCTGCAGTGCAGACAGTGCTCCAGAAGAAGCCTTCTAGTCCCAGCTTGAGAAGAAGAAAAAGGGGACTCCTAATGCTTGGACTCCTAATGCTTGGAAACAGTGTGAAAATCTGTTTTGCCTTCTTTTTTCCTTCTCTTGGTTCTCTCCCACCATGTCCCCAAGTTAGTCCCATGGTGGCAATGACAAAAACTTGACCTGAAGCTAGCAGGAGCCAAAACTCTGAGGGAAGGGCACCTTTCTTTACAACGGGTGGAGATATGATCCCTAGAGAGTGGGGTAACCCGTCCATTGCATTTGGTTCCTTCTCTGTCCTCTGCCACTTGGGCCCAGACATGGGTGCAGTCACAGATATGCATGACAGACAGGGTAACTAAAGCCCAACTCTCAGACCAGAGGGCCAAAAAGAGGAACACAAGGGAAATGAAAGCACCCAGGGAGATTGGAGAGAAAGAAAGAAACCCCATAAAGTGATTTATGAACAAATGGGCTCCCCCTGAGTTATGCATGCAGGAGTCTGATTCTAATCATCAAATGAAGACTGTGAGAACTGAACTGATAGACCATGGCCAAGGTCCCAAACTAACCACTGAGTGACAGAGATGTGGGACAGATCCTAATAGAACTGCAAAGGCTTTGAAAATTGAAATGATTTTGGAAACAGTGCTCATAGGATGGAATTTGTGATCTGAATGTAACCAGTTTGATTGCCTACTAAAACAAAAATATCAACAATTTTCATCAGATTTGAACAAGACACAGAGTTTAATAATATAGTATTCAAAATACATCCAAATTACTGGACATATAGAGGGTGAGAAAAACCTCAAACTGCATGGAAAAGGCAATTAACAGACCTCAACACCATGATAACACACATATTGGAACTATTTGGCTAAGACTTTATAGCAGCTGTATGTAAATGCTCCAACAAGCAATCACAAACACACTTGAAATAAATGAAAAAATAGAATGTCTCAGCAAAGAAATAGAAAATATAAAGAAGAGCCAAGTAGAAATTTTAGAACCAAAACATGCAATAACCAAAATAAAAAACTCATTGTATAGATCAACAGCAGACTAGAGGTGGCAGAGGAAAGAGTCAGTGAACTTGAAGTTAGGTCAGTAGAAATTATGAAGAACAATAGAAAAAAATTTTTTTTTAAAACGAAGAGAGCCTCAGGGACCTATGGGCCACTAACAGAGGTCTAACATTTATGTCATTTATGTCATCAGGTGAAGAGAAGGAGAAGGAGTACAGTAATGAATAATTATTTGAAGAAACAATGGCTGAAAACTTCCGAAGTTTGACAAAAGACATTTATCTACAGGTCCAAGAGGCTCCTCAAGACTCAAACTATATAAACCCAAAGAAATTCAAGGCTAAACATAGCCAAATTACGGCATTAAAGACAATGAAAATTTATCAAAGGCAGCCAGAGAAAAACAATGCATTACCCAGAGGGCAACAATAAGTCATGTGACTCCAGATTTCTCATCAGAATACCATGGAGGCCAGAAGAAAGTAGCACAACATTTTTTAAAGTGCTGCAAGTAAAGAACTGTTAACCCAGAATTCTATATCCAGTGAAAAAAATCCTTCAGAAATAAGGGTAACATAAAGATATTCTCAGTGAAGGAAAAGTAAAAGAATCCATTTCCATCCTACCTACTCTAAAAGAATTGCCAAAGGAGGCTCTTCACCAGAAGGGAAATGACACCAGAAGGAAAAATTGGAACATCAGGAATGAAGGAAAAGCAATAGAAATGGTAAATATTTGAGTAAATATAATGAACTCTCAATTGAGTTCTTTAAAATATAGTTGATAACTGAAAGCAAAAGTAATGATATTGTATATGGGCTTTTTAATGTATGTGGATATGATATATAACACAACTATAACATAAAGGGGGGATGTAATAAGACCTACATAGTTATAAGGTTTCTACATTCCAATTCAAGAGATAAAATACTACTTCTAAATAAATTGTGGGACATCAAGTATGTGTATACTTTAATCATTAGGGCAGTCACTTAAAATCTATGTAAAGAGTTATAGCCAAAATCACCAATAGATAAATTTAAATGGAATACTGAAAATATTTAGATAACCACAAAAATGGTAGGAAAAGGGAAATAGGGAAACAAAAACAGAAAGACAGAAAATAAATAATTATATGGTGGTCCTAAATACAAACATATCATAAGTACATTACATTTAAATGACTGAAAAGACTGAATACTTTTTCCCTGAGATCAGGAATAAGACAAGGATGCTCACTCTCACCACTCTTACTCAGCATGGCGCTGGAAGTTTCTATCCAGTGCAATAAGGAAAGAGAAAGAATACAGATCAGAAAAGAAGAAATAGAGCCATCTCCTTTTTGCAGATGACACAATTGTCTACTTAGAAAATCTCAAGGTATCTACCAAAAAACTTCTAGAACTAATAAGGGAATTTAGGAAGGTCACAAGATACAAAATAAACATACAAAAATTAATTTTAGGGCTTCCCTGGTGGCGCAGTGGTTGAGAGTCCGCCTGCTGATGCAGGGGATGCAGGTTTGTGCCCCGGTCTGGGAAGATCCCACATGCCACAGAGCGGCTAGGCCCGTGAGCCATGGCCACCGAGGCTGCGCGTCCAGAGCATGTGCTCCGCAACGGGAGAGGCCACAACAGTGAGAGGCTCGTGTACCGCAAAAAAAAAAAAAAAATTAATTAATTAATTTTATTTTTATACACTAGCAATGAACATGTAGACACTGAAATTAAAAGTATGATACCATTCAAAATCACTCAAAAACTTAAAATATTGTATAAAATATGTACAGTACTTATATGCTGACAAGGTCAAAATGCTGATGAAAGAAATCAAAGAATATATGAGTAAATGGAGAGACATACTATGTTCATGGATTGAAAGATTCAACATAGAAAAGATGTCAGTCCCCCCCAAATTTTACAGAAGTTTAGTGCAGTTCCTATCAAAATCCCAGCATACTTTTTGTAGATGTAGACAAGATTATTCTAAAATTTATATTAAAAGCAAGGGAACTAGAATAGCTAAAATAATTTTGAGAAGAATTGGTGGGAAGAATCCGTCTACCTGATTTCAAAATTTATTATATAGCTCCAGTAATCCAGACTGTGTGATACTGGCAGAGAAGTAGACACACCATTGGTCAGTGGAACCAAAAAAAGAACCCAGAAATAGATCCAACCAAATATGCCCAACTGATTTTAACAGAGGAGTAAAGACAATTCAATGGAGAAAAGATAGACTTTCCAACAAATGGTGCTGGAAGAAGTGGACAACCATAGGCAAACCACAGGCAAAAAACTGAATCTAAACCTGAACCTCATATCTTATACAAAAACAAACTCAAAATAGACTGCAGAATTAAATGTAAAACTATAAATCAATATGAAAAAAATAGAAAATAGTTGGTATCTAGGGCTAGACAAAGAGTTCTTAGACTTGAGATCAAAAGTATGGTCCATAAAAGGAAAAAAAAAAGATAAATTAGACTTCAACAGAATTAAAAACTTTCCTCTGCAAAATACACTGTGAGAAGATGAGAAAATAAGCAACAAAGTGAGAAAAAATATTTGCAAAACACATATCCAACAAAGTACCAATTTCTAGACTATAAAAGAATTCTCAAGCTCAACAGTAAAAAACAAACAAAACATCCAATTAGAAAATGGGCAAAAGACATAAAAAGACATTTACCTGAAGAGGATATACTGAAGGCAAATAAATGCATGAAAAGATGTTCAACATCATCAGCCGTTAGAAAAATGCAAATTAAAACCTCAATAAGGTGTCACCACACACCTATCAGAATGGCTAAAATTAAAAATAGAGACAACAGCAAATGCTGGAGAGGATGTAAAGAAAATGGATCACTCATACATTTGTGAGAATGTAAAATGTTACAGTCATTCTGAAAAACAATTTGTCAGTTACTTACTATATTGCTTACTATAGGTTACTTACTATATTATTCTATTGACTAACATTCTTGAGATGAGAAAATTATAGAAATTGAGACCAGATTACTGGTTGCCTGGGGTGAGGAAGAGGATGGAGATGGGAGAGAAGTGGGTATGGCTACAAAAGGACAACACGAGAAATGCTTGTGTTGATGGAAATACTCTGTATCTTGATTTGTATCAGTGTCAGTGTTGTGGTTGTGACATTGTATTATTGTTTTACAAGATATTACCATTGGGGGAGACTTGGTAAAGACTACAGTGGACCCCTCCATCCTATTTCTCACAACTGCATATGAATCTGTGATTGTCTCAAAAGTTAAATTTTTTAATGTATATTTTTTTCTTTTGGGGCTTCTGGGTGAATGATTTGAAATTCCATGGACTGTCACTTCAATGTATGATTAAGGGTTACTTTATAATAACCTAATAAGTGAGTTATTCAGATTTCTTAAAACTTGATATTAATTAATTAGAAATGGATTACTCTGGCTTTTAATTCTGAATTCTTCTAAGAAAGCTATCTGCTGGGCAGGATTTCACAGAGCTGTGAAGCTTTTGCTGTGCACGTAGGCACCACCTAATCATTGGAATCCCTGAACTATGGAGAATACATTACACGGTTATCTTACCTGACTGTAATTTTCACTTTCTCCTGGTGGTGTTTTTGTTTTTCTTAAATTACTCTTAGTTTAGCCTCACAATGATTGAGTTTGTTGGGGTTGCTTGCTTAACTTGACATTGTATGGAAATTTGTATTTGTCTAAGCAGTATATCTAGCCTATAAACTTTCCAATAACTCGACTTGCACGTATCTTTTGTGTTGCGGTTCAGAATGAGTCATCCTCACCTGAAGTGCTGAAACCAACATATACCCAATCCCAAAGAATTTTCTTAGACACTGACCCTTCACTGTTATCAGTGAGCTATCTTTCCACCGGAAAGTGGGAAGAGCTTGGGTGGATGGGCTGGGAGATCTTTTGCTCTACTAACCACCCATGGCAAAAGAAGTAATGAAGCCCTTGACCTTACATTCTCTGGCTTGACTACTAATTTTCCTAGCTGAGTTTAACAGCAAAAAGTCCAGATCAGGGATGCTGGCAAATGCAGGTATTATGCTATTGAATGAAACAAGACCCAGATACATTGAACACCAACTGCATAAATAGCAATGGTGATTGTTGTTATGAACGTTAATGATTCTGACTTGTGTTAATGTCCCGGTGGAGGTTCTTCCTATTTCAGTCCAAGGATGCACTATTAAAAATATGTTTTCATTTCCCACAGAACAAAGTGGGCTTTGTACACTTGCTGGTGCCATTTGTGGCAGAGAAGGACTTTCTTGGATTGCTTCGGAATGATAAAGAGCGTGTCTCTCATCCAAGAACTGAAATGATACCTTCAGGTGAGTCCGGAGTCCAAATCCTCAAAGGAGGGATTTAGGAAAGCATTTGAGAGGATCAGGTTTAAACCAAACAATCCCTGAAGAAGAAATTCCATTCAAGTTCTTTCCTTAAAACAGGAAATTAAACAGAGTCATTATAAGGCAAACTCAAGAGAGCGGTAGCACCATCCCTCCCTACTGTTAGTTACATGAACTTAATTTTAGGTCATCTATGAATTGAAAACTTGATTTAAATTTGATCCTGGTAACCATAGCTCATTTCAAGTACAACAATCAGCATTCTAGGCAAAATGCTTTGTTTTCAAAACATGTAATATACCTGAAATATTACTCCTTGCATAATTATCAAGATTTAAGTCTCCTGGAGTATTATTTTAAGTAGTTCATTAAATTCATGGGCCTATTTCCAAAACTTGGAGCAGTTGAGAGGGTCAGATTATAGAACATGAATTCTTTCAAGACACTGGTTGAGTTAATGTATTTTATTTAAATTACTTGAGGCAAGCCAGAAAGCTGAAATGGTGAAGCAGGCATCGGTTGGCATACTTTCCAGATGTTTTTATTTTTAAGTTTAATTAAGTGAGTATCAGCAGAATAGCCAATGCAAGACCGAAACCCCACCCAGTAAATAAGTTGCAATTGCTTTCAACCAAGCCTTCTCTGCACAACTGAACTGCATATTGTTCTTTAGGAACACAAGAAGAAAGACTTCATACACATCCTCTTCAGTGCTTAGCAGGGCAGGATGTTGGTGAACACTCTTCTTGAAGCATTTAATGGTGAATGCTTAAAATTAATCTGATTGTATTGGGATTCTTTTTTCTATGAGCCAAAATGAGGGATTTGGGGAAAACCATTCAACTCAATCGGTCTTCATTTGCTTTATTCTAACAGAGCAGAGAGTTAAAGAAGTCCACAAGGTGGGAGCATATTGGGAGACATAAAAGTGCCTGGCATATTTAAGGAAAAGCAAGGGGGTCAGTGTAAAGGAGTACAGAGGGGGTGGGGAGGCTGTAGAAGTTGAGGTTGGCGTAACAGGGCTGGACTGCATCAAGCTTTGCAGCCCAGTGGAAACACTTTGGGTTTTTTTGCGGCAGAATAGTGACAAGATCTGGAGGTGGAAGTAGAATCAACATCCCTGGAACCCCAGATCCCCAAATGGAAATCCGGGACTGTTGAGGAGAAGGGAGGGGAGAAGATGCTGGGGAGACAGCCAACAATGTGTACAGCACACTCAGTTTTCCCACAGTGAATGATAGAAAGAAAATAAAACAAATCATGCTTTTGAAACCAGGAATACTCACACATGTGTAATAACATACACATACACAGAGAGGGAGAGAGAGAGAGAGAGAGAGAAAAATTTTACATCCCAAATACCTTTGTAGCCATGACAAAGTGAAAAAAGTACAGAAACAAAAGAATTAAAAGTCACTGAAGTGCTTTGATCAAAACGATTTTTTTAAGATTAGGGTCACTTTGAGGAGTTCAGACTCCTCAAGAGTACATCTTCTTAGTTCCATCTGTCCAACGTTTCAGGAAACAGTCTGTTTTGGCAGTTAACTTTGTCTATAATTCTTACATAAAATATGTTAAACATCTGTCCCTGATCAATTTAAATATCAGTGCCTTCATTGTGTCTAATGCTGGCTCATCAAAATATAACTTACAATAGAAGATTTTTTTTTCCCAGCCAGTCTTAACAACTGCTTCTTTGCAGCATAATTGTTCTCTCAGGACTAAAAAGGAATCTTCTAAGTAAGACAGTTATTCAGTTCCTTTGTAGATAGGTATCATTAATATGGGGACCACATGGGATAAATTTGACCCCTTATTTAAATATATGTCCACTCTTCTTTGTAGCTCATAGCTCAGGGCTAATTCTTTTCGTCCACCACGGCAATCCTGAACCCATGCTCCATAAAAGAATGAACTTCCATCAGTACTAACGCACTGACCAATGTGGAATTTCCAGCCAGCCGTGATTCTCGTACTCCCCAAGGCAACCCCTTAGGAAAGGTTCTCTCTACGCATGACACCATAAATACTGCCCATTATTGAGACTCTACTGTGTGCCAGGTACTGAGCTGAGCTCTTCACATATAATAGTCCAGCTTCACCCCTTATAGCTGTGTGACCTTGGGTAATGTACTTAATCTTTCTGAGCCTCAGTTTCCTCATCCTCGGTAAAAATGGGGAGAACTTCACAGGGTTGTTGTAAGGATTCAATAAGTTAACACACATAAAGTACTTAGAACAGTACCTGACACATCATACGCACTAAATGTGTAGGCTTTGAATTATCTAATTTAATAATTCTCACAACAAAATTATAAGCTAGTAGCATCATGTTTCCCATCTTATTGGTTGAAGGTAAGAAGAGACAAATGAAAATAGCAATGATCATGAATAATACAAATAACTGGGCTCTGCAGGTTATATACATTATCACTAATGTTTACCACACCCTTATTCCCATTGGAAAACCAGCCTCAAGGAGGTTAAGATCACATGGCTGGATTGATGGAGCCAGAATTCAAAGCAAAGTCGTCTGATAGAAATATCTGTGCTCTTTCTGTTACACTAGGCTACCTCCTTCCTTCAGGAGTTTGGTCTACATGGTAGAAATCACTTCTCATTTAAATTTTCACGAAAATTGGCCAGTGGGTTTTGAACAGCTTGTGTTCTTGAGTTGACCAAATCAGTAAGCTTGACTTCTTAAGATCATGATTTTTTAATTTCTTTACTTAAACGGTATCTTTTTTCTCAAATGCTATGCTTTTTTCTATTTCTTCTCTTGGTTAAGAAGTTAAAGTGATTTTAATAGTGGTCTTTAGAAGTGTTTCTTGATATTAAAGTCTATCTCAGGCAATGACTTGGCCGGCGGAAGGTGGGTGTGTACTCACGTGGGTTGAACACAGGCAGGCCCTGCAACACCAGAGCCAATGTTGTCTTACTTAAGCAACAAGTTTCAAAGCAAAGGAATATTAATGCAGGCATGGGTTAGAACCATGTTTCTTACAGTGAGGTTCAGGCATGATTCTGCATCAAATCCTCTTGGCTGGTAATTAGAAAAGGCGCAGATTGCTGGGCGGGACTGACTGAAGCCAGAGATTCGGAGGTCAGAGCCAGCCATCTACATGGTGAGAAGTTCACCTTGGGATCCACAGGCACAGTATAGCTTGGAACTTCTGCTTTACCTATATGACTTTTTTTGGTCCTCATCATCTTTAGAAGAAGCACCCAGACACAGAATGGAGATCTTTAGACATGAGCAATCAGACAACAAGAAATCTCTTACCACCAGTCAAAGAAGGGTTGAGAGCCGAGGATGGGAAATTATACTCAGGAGGGACCAGGTCTCCGTCATGCTTTAATCCTCTGAAGCTCGGTTTATGTAAGAAATCCAAGCCTGTAAGCTCAATGGCCCAGAGACCCCAAGATGCAGGTCTTTTCCACCTTCGCATCCCACCCACTTAGTCACAAGGTGGACAGGTTACAGTAGAGGAGAAAGTCTGGACCTCCTTTCGGCCTGCCTGTCGCTGTTCATACAACTTTAGGACACCATAAACTGCAGGCGACATTTGTATATCCTGTTCCTGATTAGAGCCAAGCTGCACAGTGAGACGGTAGGGATGGCAGAGGAAATACAAATCATACTAATGGCCTAAAAATTGAGGACTTAGGAGGGGTTCTCTTTGGCTAAGCACTTTATGTGCAGCATCTCATTTTATCTTCAGAACCTAAGAGGTATGTCCTCTTTTATCCCCATTGTGTAGATGAGGAAACAGAGGCACAGAGAGGTTGAGTGATTTAACCAGAGAATTCAGACAGTGCGATGGAAGCACGATACTGTATCCTAACTGTTCTGCTCGGCAGCCTCAGAGCTGTGGCCCCACGTAGTCACAGGATTCCATATGGTAGTAGCCAATCAATTAATTCAGTCAGATACACATAGATGGATAACAACAGAAGAGGGAGTATGATATGGGCCACATGCCTTTGATGTTGGAATATGGCTATGACTGGGTCTCAGTTGAAACGGATCAGCAGCAAGTGCAAAGAGATCACAATCTGGTGGAGACTGATTATGTTTCAGTTGATAGGGATTCTAGGCTTTTTGTTCTGGGAGTGGGTCAAACCCAGCAAAGCCACAGCCATCTTGCTCAGGGTCTGTGCTGTTAAAAGCAGCTGACATTTGTTGGGTAGTCACCATGCGCCAAGCACTGAGTGGGAACTTCCCAGACGTTTCCTCATTTAGCAATCAGAACAATCCCAGTACAGTGGGATTGTCACTTCTGTGACCCCATTTTCCAGATGAGACAAGTGAGGTATACAGTGGATTCAGGCTTCAAAGTGACATCTGAGTGACCCCAGAACCTGAAATACCTGGCTATATTAGTCAGGGTTTTCCAGAGAAACAGAACCACTAGGATGTATATAAATACATAGGAGGAGATTTATTATAGGAATTGGCTCATGCAGTTGTGGAGGCTGAGAAGTCCCACCATCTGCGTCTACAACAGAGAATCAGGGAAGCTGGTGGTGTAATTCAGCCCGAGTTCAAAGGCCCACGAACCAGGGAAGCCAGTGGTGTAAGTTCCTGTCTTAGTCTGAATGCCCAAGAACTAGGAGCACCAATGTCCAAGGGCAGAAGATGGATGTCCCAGCTCAAGCAAAACGAGAGCCAGTTTGACCTTCCTCTGCCTTTTTGTTCTATTCAGGCCTTCGGCGGATTGGGTGATGCCCTGCCTGAAGTGGTGAGGGCCATCTTTACCGCATTTACAGATTCAGACGCTAATCTCTTCCTGAGACACGCTCACAGACACACCCAGAAATAATGTTTTACCAGCTATCCAGGCATCCTTCAGCCCAGTCAAGTTGACAATTAAAAGTAACCATGAACCTAGCTGCAGGGCAAGAATAAAGATGTAGACATCGAGAATGGACTTGAGGACACGGGGTGGGAGGGGGAAGCTGGGGCGAAGTGAGAGTAGCGTCGACATATAAACACTACCGAATGTAAAATAGATAGCTGGTGGGAAGTAGCAGCACAGCACAGGGAGATCAGCTCGGTGCTTTGCAACGACCTAGAGGGGTGGGATAGGGAGGATGGGAGGGAGGCTCAAGAGGGAGGGGATATGGGGACATATGTATGCATATGGCTGATTCACTTTGGTGTACAACAGAAACTAACACAGTATTGTGAAGCAATTATACTCCAATAAAGATCCATTAAAAAAAAATAAAAGTAACCATCACACCTGCCTTTCCAGCATGGAGTAGTTGAGGTAGAGATCAGTGGGAAGAAGCAGGAGACTGGAATTCCACCTCTTACTTTGCTGTTTCCACACTTGGCAATTCTGTGATAGTTTTTTGTCCCCATCTGGACTTCAGTCTCTCCCATTCTGAGCTAGAGATATTGCCCTAATTTTCTTACAAACCACCAATCACTCTTTCAAAGACCTGGAACTTATCATGATAAAAAACAAGTCTCCCTTTTCTTTTTTTTTTTTCCTGAGAAACACAATTTTATAGGCATTCTCTTGTCCTAGCAGCCACATATGCAAAATTTTAAGGACCTCAATTGTAGTAGTCCTGTAGAAATGCATTACATGGTGATATCCAACTTTGTCTTGTAACTAGAATAAAATTCCCATGTTCTACCAAGAAACCTTCTCCCCACTCCTGGGGTGAGAACTGCTCCACTTAATAATATTTTTAATTTTATCCCTCCTGACACTAAAATTTGACCAGCCTATGACTGTGTTTCTCAATGAAAGATCAAAGGCGATTGGGGGGAATAGCTTCTGTAATTTATACATCATGTTCCATGTATCTATTGCTGTTCAGTACAAGCAAAATCTGGGCTGGTAAGGACACTCAGAAGATAGAACATGCATTGTAAGATGCTTAAAATATGCTGAGAAACAAGTGCACCCATGGTAATTAATAAAGCATATCGTTGACTAAAACAGGTAATTAACCATGATTATGGAAATATAAACAGAACCTAATTAGCAGAACTTTTCATTACTAGCTCTTGGTTGCAGGCAGTAAACATCTGGCATATTACTATCATGCCCCTGTGCATAATTGCTTAGTTGATTTTGGCCTGACTGACTGGGTAGTAGTCAAGATGTCCAAACAGTCGAGGGCAGTCACAATGCTGAAGTTTTTGTATTCATTACCATTTCCACTGAGCCAAAGACAACATGAGTATGAATTGGAAGTGTTCTATGTTATCAAACCAAGCTTCTTATAAGAATTGCCTTCATCTGATTTCTGTGTTCCAGCAGTTTCCATAATTCCATAGAAACAACCCTTCATCCCACACTTTCCATTACTACAGGATGGAAAAGAGGCTGAGTTCCTCAGCTGCAGTCTGGCTTCCACACCCATCAGTCCACCAGATCAGTCACTCGGGATAGTGTTTCCAATGACCACCATGTTGCCAAAGCCGGTAGATACATTTTCCTCCTTATCCTTCTTGACTTCTTTAGTCATTGTTACCCTGTTTACCACCCCCTCTATTCTGTGATGCCCGTCTCTCCTGGTTTGCCTTCTGTCCTTGTGGTTACACGTTCAGCATTTCCTTTGCCCACCTTCCTTCTTCTGCCCACTTGAAACCGGACTTCATTAGCGATCAGCCACACTTCCCCCCCCCATAAATAATCACTACGAAATCTCATACCAGTAACAATTATAATGAAGCTGTGGCTTCCTTTACATTCTTACTGGCAATGCCTTTGCCCCAGCTCTTGTCACTTGCCTCCTGCATTATTTCAATGCCTTCCTAATTTTTCTCCCTCCTCCCAATTTGACATCACCCCTTCAATTTGTTCTGTACCAGTATTTCTAAATTGCACATTTGATCCCATTTGTTCTTTGTTCTCTGTCCTCTAGGCTTCTCTTTACAAAGTTATCTTGAGTATAGGCAGTTAGGGTCCTTATACCTCCTTGGGGCTAAGTGACTTCAGAGGCCGGGGCAATAGAGGTGAGCAGAGACTGCTGTCACAAACATAGGCTTGCTTCTTGGGGAAAAGCCATGAAGGAAGGATGACTCTCCCAGGATCTCCCAAGAGCAGGAGTTTTGCCCTGAACTATGGTTGCCAGAATGCATTCTGATCATTAATAAACTGTTTTCTTTTCAAGTTTCATTCTGGCTTAAGGACAGTATATGGACAAGCATTACAAGTAGAGAGAATCAGTAACCCCCTGACTCAGGGATATTCAGGAAGTCTCTGGTCCATATTTTCATTTCCCCACCAGCCTGTCATAGTGCCTGCTTCATTAAAATTTGATGAATATGACATAAAACCCAAGGTAGCAGAAATCTAGGTAGGAATTTAATTCTCTCTCACATAAACAACATCCAAAGGTAAGCTGCCCAGGACTGCTGGGATGCTCTCTGGTCCTCAGACACAGGCTTCTTCCAGCTTCCTGCTCCATCACCATCAACTCACTACTTCCACCTCCTGACCTCATGATGCAACCTGACTGCTTGAGCCCCAGCCTTCGTGTCTGTGTTCCAGCCAATAGGAAAGGACATAAAAGTTCAGACTACCTTCCATTAAGGACACTTGCAAGAAGTTGCAGAGACCACTGTCTTTGGATACCATTGGTCAAAGCTCAGTGTCATGGCCACCATAGCTACCAGAGAGACTGGCAGATGTAATCTTTCTTTAGGGCAGTCATGGTCTCAGCTAATGAATAGGTATTCCATTATTAAGGAAAGGACAAATTCACTTATGGGAAAACTATCAACTTTTGCTGCAGCATCTGAAAGCCCTTTGTTGGAGATGCAGACCTTTAGTTCTGAAAGATTTTCAGCAACAGACCCAACTCTCTTTTAGGTACCATCTTGATTCCTCAGCAGGCATTGGTTTATCATTTCCCTTCCAATATGAAATCAAGATCAAGGGGATGTTAAGACCAGAGCAAAGGTTACCACTAGGAGACAGAGGGGTTCAAAAACCAGAAGGAATAAGACATCAAATTGATACCATTCACTTAACACTGGCTTGTCCAAAAAGTGCCTTCGGTTTTTAAATAAAAATAAAAGACACGTTTTTCATGTTCACCAAGAACTTTATTGAACAACGTATTCACCATTTTGTTCCACTACCTTCTGCCGTTTTTCAGGCAACTTCATAACTCCATCTTCCCAAAACTTTTTATCTTTTTGAGCAAAGAATGTTCCAGGTGCCTTTTACAGTCTTCCAGGGAATTGAAAATTTTTCCATGAAGAGAATTTTCTAAAGACTGAAATAAATGGAAATCAGAAGGTGCAATGTCTGATGAATATGGCAGATGAATCAGAACTTCCCAGCCAAGCTGTAACAGTTTTTGCCTGGTCATCAAAGAAACATGCGGTCTTACGTTATCCTGATGGAAGATTATGAGTTTTCTGTTGACTAATTCTTGATACTTTTCGTCGAGTTCTGCTTTCAGTTGGTCTAACTGGGATCAGTACTTGTTGGAATTAATCATTTGGTTTTCCAGAAGGAGCTCATAATAGAGGACTCCCTTCCAATCCCACCATATACATAACATCACCTTTGGATGAAGAGCGGCTTTTGGTGTGGTTGGTGGTGGTTCATTTCACTTGCCCCACGATCTCTTCCGTTCTACATTATTGTGCAGTATCCACTTTTCATTACCCGTCACAATTTGTTTTAAAAACGGAACGTTTTCGTTACGTTTAAGTAGAGAATCACATGCAGAAATATGGTCAAGAAGGTTTTTTTCGCGTAACTTATGTGGGAACCCAAACATCAAAGCGATTCACGTAACCAAGCTGGTGCAAATGATTTTCAGCTCTTGATTTGGATATTTTGAGTTATGTTGGTTATCTCCCACATGGTATAACGTTGATTGTTCTCAATGAATGTCTCGATTTGATCGCTCTCACCTTCAACTGGTCTGCCTGACAGTGGAGCATCATCCAGCGAGAAATCTCCGGCAGGAAACTTTGCAAACCACTTTGACATGTTTGGTCAGTCACAGCACCTTCTCCATACATTGCACATATCTTTTTTTGCATTTCAGTTGCATTTTTACCTTTTTTGAAATAATAAAGCATAATAGGCCAAAAATGTTGCTTTTTTTCTTCCATCTTCAATATTAAAATGGCTACACAAAAATTCACCAATTTTGATAAGTCTTTTTTTAAATGCATGCTGATATGACAGCTGTCACATACAATCTAACAAAATTGTTTCAAATGAAGTTAAAGACAACTGAGTTACTAGAGCCATCTTCTGGAAATAACTGAATGAACCTTTTGACCCACCCAGCAATTTCAGGGAGGAAAGCAGTAAAACAGAGAAGTTAGGACCAATCTTGGTCAGCTACGTGGACTTGGAATCAGTTTTCCTCATATGTAAAAGAGGAAGAATTGGGTCATAAAATAATGAGCATGTTTTAAAGCCCCAGGTCCCCTGCCTTGATGGGTAGTAGACATTACTCGATGTTTCTATGACTAGCTACAAATATTAGGTTGAACAAAAGCCACTAGGTTCAAAATGTAGATCCAATGTTCCCTGTTAGCCCAGTTGATGACAATTTGCCTATTGTTTGCTTCACGAAGGCAGAAGCAGGACCAGTTTCGTTCCCCATTGGATCCTTGATGCCTGACACAGCTGCTGGCGCATAATAGGTATTCAGAAAACCTTTCTTTTTTTAAATTTTATTAAAGTATAGTTGACTTATAATGTATTAATTTCTCCTGTACAGCAAAGTGATTCAGTTATACATATATACACATGGTTCTTTTTTATATATTCTTTTCCATTATGGTTTATCATAGGGTACTGAGTATAGTTCTCTGCGCTATACAGTAGGACCTTGTTGTTTATCCATTCCATTCATAATAGCTTACATCTGCTAATCTCAACCTCCCGCTCCATCCCTCCCCCAACCCCTCCCCCTTGTCAACCACAAGTCTGTTCTCTATATCCATGAGTCTATTCCTGTTTTGTAGATAGGTTCATTTGTGTCATATTTTAGATGCCACATATAAGTGATATAATATGGTATCTGTCTTTCTCTTTGTGACTTACTTCACTTAGTGTGATAATCTCTAGTTGCATCCATTTTGCTACAAATGGTATTATTTCGTTCTTTTTTATGGCTGAGTAGTATTCCATTGTGTATATAGACCACATCTTCTTTATCCACTCATCTGTAGATAGACATTTAGGTTGTTTCCATATCTTGGCTATTGTGAATAGTGGTGCTATGAACATAGGGGAGTATTTATCTTTTGGAATTATAGTTTTGTGTGGATATATGCCCAGAAGTGGGATTGCTGGATCATACGTTGGCTCTATTTTTAGTTTTCTGAGGAACCTCCATGCTGTTTTCCATAGTGGCTGTACCAACTTACATTCCCACCAGCAGTGTAGGAGGGTTCCCTTTTCTCCACATCCTCTCCAGCATTTGTTATTTGTAGCATTTTTAATGATGGCCATTCTCACCAGTGTGAGGTGGTACCTCATTGTAGTTTTGATTTGCATTTCTCTAATAATTAGTGATGTTGCGCATCTTTTCATGTGCCTCTTGGCCATTTGTATTTCTTCTTTGGAGAATGTCTATTTGGGTCTCCTGCCCATTTTTCGATTGGATTGTTTGTTTTTTTGTTGTTGAGTTGTATGAGCTATTTATATATTTTGGAAATTAAGCCCTTGTCTGTTGCATCGTTTGCAAATATTTTCTCCCATTCTGTAGGTTTTCTTTCTGGTTTTTTTGATGGTTTCCTTTGCTATGCAAAAGCTTGTAAGTTTGATTAGGTCCCATTTGTTTATTTTTATTTCAATTACCTTGGGAGACTGACCTAAGAAAACATTGGTACAATTTATGTCAGAGAATGTTTTGACTATGATCTCCTCTAGGTGTCATGTCTTATGTTTAAGTCTTCTAGCCATTTTGAGTTTATTTTTGTGTATGGCGAGAGGGTGTGTTCTAACTTCATTGATTTATGTGTGGCTGTCCAGCTTTCCCAACACCACTCGCTGAAGAGACTGTCTTTTCCACATTGTATATTCTTGCCTCCTTTGTTAAAGATTAATTGACCATAGGTGCATGGGTTTATTTCTGGGTTCCGTGTTCTGTTCCATTGATCCATATGTCTGTTTTTGTGCCAGTACCATGCTGTTTTGACTACTGTAGCTTTGTAGTATTGTCTGAAGTCTGGGAGGGTTATGCCTCCTGCTTTGCTCTTTTTCTTCAGGATTGCTTTGGTAATTCCAGGTCTTTTATGGTTCTACATAAATTTTAGGATTATTTGTTCTAGTCCTGTGAAAAATATCATGGATAATTTGATAGGGATCACATTAAATCTGTAGATTGCTTTGGGTAGTATAACCATTTTAACAATATTAGTTCTCAGGAAAACTTTCTTGAACTAAATGAGTGAATGACCCAAAGGGATTCGATAAATTTTGCAGAAAACGATTAAGGACATCATTGTAGAGAGTGTGTGAAAGTCCTCAGTCAAGTTTGGGGGAAAGTAGTGAAATGAGGAGAGTTTTGGGGGGTGGGGTGTGGCAGTGGGAGGAAGAGCTGATTAGCATATGTGATGCTGGCAAATATTTGGCAAAATGGTGATTATTTTTTAAACAACCTTGGGAGTTGGACATTTTTTGTTGTTTTTGAATTGGGGGATTTTAAGTTCTTATTTGGTGCTTTATAAATTATGATGGGATAAAAATGTAAACTGGAAATGATTGAATTACATGGACTCTTACGACACACATGAAGAATTGAAAGACCCGTGAGCTCTTGGCAACTTCCTCCAAGACAGATTGTTTTTCCCTTGAATTAAACAGATCTAAATGTTTGTAAAATTCTCGAGAAAATATGGTGACCACATGAATAAAGTCAGTAACAGCTTTCTTTTTATAGGTTGTAGCACTCTGTTAACGAGGTATTTATAGTATCAGTACCATCATTCCAGATTCGTCACAGAACATTTAATATCCACCTGGACATTGCATCATGTAACCATTGGAATGTGTAAATATTTCTCACCAGCATTACCGATAGCTCATACTGGACCGATACCATGTAATTCTCTTTTGTTTTTCTTCATTTTATAAGAAAGTCATATATATTTGTCATCAGATGTACTTTTTTTCTCCCTCATGTACACCTCATCCCAACTTTATATTAGCCTACTGTGCCTTAGTAATCATTATAACAAAGAGAGAATCTCAATTAACGTTTCAGGTATGCAAGGAATAGAATTTTATTTTTTTAGATATTGCCTTAATTACTATTTCAAATCTCCTTTCCACAAGGATGGAAGAAACTTACTCTCTACCAGTTTAGGGTCTTCCCTCTTTCCCCAGGGTTGCTGCTAAATTCTAAGGATGAGAATTATACAGTGCCAAGGCCATGAGAGGAAGTTCGTCTCCTCCGCACTTTCCTCCTGTCCATGTAGCAGATGCTCTGGGTGCCTCCTCCATAACTTCCAGGCTTCTCTAGGAAGAACGGTTCCAGTTAGTGAAGGGCAATCCTCCTGAAAAGGATGCAAGTGTGAACTTTCAACAGCTTGATGAGAGCAGTAGCCAGAGAAGAGAACTTGTGCAAAGCACCTAGGGGCCCCACAGGCTAACAGTCTGTTAAGGTCACTACTGTGTCGGCCCCTGTTCCTACCTGTAAAGCTTCCTCTGATGTGTAGCTCTCTTGTGTCTGTACCACTTCGAGGTGCGGGGGAATTCTTCTGGACTGTGGTGAACCTAATGGGGTTACCAAGACCCAGTTTGCTGGGACGAACATATGGTCATCTCTTTTCTAGAATCTTGCTTCCGTAACAGAACTCTGTCTGGCAAAGCTGGGGACCCTTGCCTCTTGGTCCCGAAACCCTATCTGGGGAAAGTGTCCTCCCCTCTCCAGGGGGCAGGCTAGAGAGTTAGAGGTCATCCAGGTCAAAGAAATGAACCTGCATCTTAGCTTTCATGGGATGCCTTTGACCTTTCTCACGCAGGCCAGGAATTCTTTCTAATTTTAGGAGCAAAAAAAACTTGCTCTACCTGAATACATTTTCTTCTGAATTTATTCGCTATACCATGAGGCTTTTCTATTCCTTCATTGTCTTGGCCAGTGCTGTTCAATAGAAATATAATTTGAGTTACATATGTAATTTTCTAGTAGCTATATTTTTTAAAGGAAATGGGTAGAATTAATATTAAGAGTATATTTTACTTAACCCAATAAAATATTATCATTTCAACATGTAATCAGTTTTAAAAATTAGTCATGAAGTATTTTACATCCCTTTTTTCGTACTAAGTCTTTGAAATACAATGTGTAGTATGTACTTACAGCACACAGCCTGGCCACTTAAGACACTCAGTAGCCACTTAAGGCCAATGGCTGCCATATTGGTCAACACAAGTTTATGCCATGAGTCTTCCTTGCTATTCCTTCATTGTCTGACTTTTGGAATGCAAATTCCAGAACCACCACCTTTTTATCTGCTTTTCTGCTAATCCATTTATTCCCTGAGGCAGTGAACCCAGAATAGACAACTTCCCAAATGGGAAACATGGTTATGGGATAAAAGGAAACACTTGGAGATGGATGTGGGAACAAAGATTAGTAATTCATAGATGTTACCCTGCCATTGTTTATTGATAAATTATGTATGATTTATTTATAATAAACATAGCATTTATTATTTATTATATTTTATTGTTACATTAATTTAATACATATCACTATATATTAACTAATAAACGTTGTTTATTATAAATGATGTCCTACTATTGTATATTGAGTGCCTACTGTGTGCACTTCATAAACCTTATTTCTAGTACTTTCAACAACCCTACACAGAAGGTATATTCAAACTTATGAACTGAAGACACAGGCTTATAGATGTTAAGTAACTTGCTCATGGTCAGGGTTGACAGAGCCAGGATTTCAAACCCAAATCACTCTGGGGGCCCCCCGAATCCTTTGCCCCTTCCACTGAGCCGTACCAACTTCTTTCTCTTCTTGCTTGAACTAGTATTGTTTGTTTCTCCCCGTACATCATGGCTTTATCAGAGCATGTGGGAAAGACTGCCTTTTGCTCCTTCATAACTTGGGTTGAATTAGCTCTCAGAGTCAACCGACGGAGGAGGCCAGCGAGGCCACGGAGCAGCTCTTGGAGGGCCTGGTCCAACTAGTGATTGACCTGGCCTTTGCTGCCATCTCAGAGTGGGGCCAGTGCCACTTCTCATGTCAAGAGAACCTTTATTTCTGATAAATAATGGTGGTTGGGAATGAAAAATTCATGCCCAGCCTTTGGCAGTGAGCTACAGGTTCACTCCCTCAAACTGGCTGCCTGCAGTTCACAGGGACAATTGGATGTGAGCACTGGGTTCTCAGCCTTCACTTGGGACACAATAGAGACCTGACTTGGGGTTTTAATCCTGGCTTAATCTTTTCTATAATAATTTTCATTCTGTATCTGAAGACAGCTCTTTCTTTCTATTCTGCTCTGTGCTACACAGATCTAATTTTCTTATTTCCTTTCGTAGAGAGTGCAGTCCATCAATTTCAAAGGGCTGCTTGAATTACGTACCTCAGTTTTGTTTGACTCTTAGGTTGGTTTCCAGCATTTGGATTTGATTTTCTCCTTCTTATCAACAATCCTGGGTTAGATGACTTTTTCACTTACCTACCACTATATAAATGATTATTTATACATCTGTCTTACTCATTTTTAACAACTTAAGGGAAGAGATCTTGTCTTATCAACTTTGTTTTCCTCTTTTCAATACATTCATATAACATATACTTGTCAAGTACCTCCCAGGGACAGCCCACAGAAGATACAAAGAAGGACACAATTTGGTCCTTACTCCAAGGAGCTTAGAGTAGTGTTTCTAAAAATAGAATGGTAATCAATTTTATAGGAAAAAGAGATTCCTTGGGCAAATAAATTTGAAAAACACTGTGTTACACTAACCCCACCTCCACCCCTGGACGCTGCAGAACTTCTCAGAGCCTTTAATATGCCAGAGTGTACCATGAATCCCCACAACGGAGGAGATTGATTCATATGTAGTGTTTCCTGAAATGTTGTGACCATAGAGCTATTTTATGTGGTGTAATCTCATGGGACAAGTATTTTGTGAAACATGCTTTAGGGGATGGTGGCTTAGGGGCTAGGAGAGGGGAGAGACATGGAAAAGTAGTTGAAAAAATGTCAGCTAACAATTATGGAGTTCTTACTCTGGACCAAGATCAATGCAGATGCTGAGATCCTGAGGGAGGCAAAGAAGATATCCTGAGGAGTGGGCTCTTAAGCTGCCGATTGAAAGATTGGACAAAGAGTTATATAGAAATCTTTAAGGGTATTTGTTGAGAGAAATGAGTAAAAAAGATATATCTACCTTCAACTTGATATATACTATAATTAGAAATTTTAGTGAGTTTTTTGTTGTTGTTGTTTATATGTTAAAGATCCAATTTGTAAATAACTCAATGGAATTGTGGTAGGCTGAATAATGGCCCCCAAGATGTCCGTGTCCTAATCCCCAGAACATATGTTATCTTATGTGGCAAAAGGGACTTTGCAGGTGTGGTTAAGTTAAGGATCTTGGGATGGGGAGATTGGCCTGGATTATCTAGGTCAGCCCAGTGTAACCAGTGTAAAAGGGAGGCAGGAGATCAGAGAGACAAAAGACAATGTGACCATAAAAGCAAGGAAAGATTTTAATGAGGCTGTACCACTGGCTTTGAAGATGGGGGAAGGAGGACGGACACCAAGGGTGCAGGCAGTCTCAAGCTGCAGAGGACAAGGAAGTAAATTCTCCTCTGGAGCCTCCAGAAGGAACACAGTCCTGGAGACCTCTTTTAGACTTCTGACCTCCAACACAGGAAGATAATAAATTTGTGTTGTTTTTTCGCCACCACGTTCGTAGTGTTTTGCTACAGCAGTTGCGTAGCAATAGCAGACTAAGGCAGGAATATATTTTTTCTTTGTTTTTAGAGCCACACTCTTAAAAATAATTGGCACCTCCAAACATAGCTTTTGTTTGTGTGAGTTAGAGCTACTGATATTTGCCATATTAGAAATTCGAACTAAGATTGTGTGAAATAATGATTCCTGTACTTAACATAGCAATAATAAGCTTAGGTCATGTTAACCAAAAATGCACACTTTTATGAAAAATAACTATATTTTCCAAGAAAAATTAGAACAGTGGAATTATTTTATATTTCTGCAATTTTTTAAAATGACCAGCTTAAAGGAAGACAGGTGGGTTCTCCTAACTGCTTCTGCATTCAGTCTATGATAGTATCACATTTCGTATAGCCTCTGGAAAACTCCACTGTACACTCATGAGAGAATAAGAATGAAAGGGCAAATATATCTTAGTGTCATCAGGAAAACACTTTTGACCTCACAGACCCCCATCAAGACTCTTCAGGGGTCTCCAGACCATGCCGTGAGGATCCCTGATACAGAAGAGTTCTGTGATTCGGGCTCCCTGTGCTAGGTGGGCAGTCTGACTTAATCCTCACAACAGCTGTATATGGTAGATACTAATATTAACCCGTTTTACAGGTGAGGATGCTGAGATTTGGAAAAGGTCAATAACTTGTCTCAAGCTCCATAGTGGTAGAGCCAGAATTCAAACCCAGGTTGCCTGACTCCACAGCCTGCGATGTTCCCCACACCTCTTCCCTGTCCCCAACTATCCTGACCTGTTGTCAGTGGGTATCCTTAACCCACATGCATAGGGTTCCCTCCTTTCTGCCTTTTCCTCTTCCAGATTAGACCACATGCCAAGCACTTCGGCCCTCCCATCACATTTTAATCTGGTTATCCACTTTTAAACTATTAACAAATTGTAGGATCATAAAGCTGGAAGGCAATTAAAAATCCTCCCCCCTCATTGTACCTATGGAGAGACTGTGGCCCAGAGGATAAAGGTCACTTGCACGTGATCGCATAACACAGGTAGTGACTGGCAGAGCCAGAATCAGAACTCAACTGTCCTGACTGTTGAATAGTGATTCTTCCGTGATACTGTGTTACCCTGGATCCCATAATTCAAACAAGGATTTTTAAATATAATAGAAAAATAGCAACTGTCCTCACATAGCATTTCTACTTCGACAGTTGCCTGTCAATGTCTCTTAAAGAATGGTTGAAATTGTGAAGCTCTTGAGGTCAAGAAATGAAGGATACATCTTTGATCTCTTGCAGGGGTGATGTCCAACTCCACTACAAAAGTGACCTCAGCCCCGAAACCCACTTAACAAATATTTATGGGATGAATAAGTAAATGAATCACGCCATCTCCTCATGCCACCTCTGCCTGTTTTTGTAAAGTCCCTTCTGCAGAAACATGGATGATTTTCACCTCCACTGATCAAGGCCAGCTAGGCGTTTCTCACAGGCAAAGAGAGCCCCTGGGATGCCAGGTGGGAAAGCAGCTTCCTGATTTGCCTTTTGTTTCCCTTTCAAGTTCCTGCTCAAGACCAAGTCCTCTACCCTCCCTGCCAGAAAAGAGGGAGGGGAACTTTTTTTTTTTAATAAGAAGAAGGAAAAGAATAAGAAGATAAAGTGCCTTTGTAATAACTCTGCTTTATCTACGGCTTCCTCTGGAAGCCACCCATCCCTTCCCTTTAGATTGTAATAACTGTACCCTTTTTTAGTTTTTCTTATCAAGGGGGAAATAAGAAAAGAATTGCCTTTTCAAAGCCTTCAGAAGTCATCAGACTGCATCTCTGAAAGGGGGGAAATGTGCAGACATTCAGGGAGTCAGGCCCAAGGAAGGTTTCCTCCTAGTTACGGCACACCTGCTCCCCAAGAAGGCTCTGAGTCCTGTGTCTGGGGACGGGGGGTTACCGATTCAGCTGTTTGCTTTGGGAAAATAGCTTACACTGTAAATACTCCAAGGTATTGTGCCTGGTGTACAAAAACCTTGGTTCCAGAGCAAATACATAAATCTGACCCTGACGGGGGGGAGTTTAGTGGGCCACATGTTCAAAAATGTTCAGTGTTTTCTTTATAAAAGTAGATTGCCTTGGCCTGTGGACTTAGGGGATCCTATTTGCTTTTATCATTTCAAATCCACAAGCTCTCAGAAGAATTGAAAGCAAGCAGGTTACACCAGGTGCTTTGAGGACAATGAGAAACGGCTGCCGGACCTAAAAACCATTAGTCATTTGGGGAATTTCTTCCTCTTTTTCAAACGAGACATGGTGGAATTAGATGCTCAGAGCAGTTATTACTATTTAGCTGGACCAGGTGGTTTCTTGGTCAGTATCTGTAATGGACCAAGTTCAGTGGGTGTTGTCAAAAATCTGGTTTGTTTCATGAAAAAGGAGATAGCCAAGCAGATGCCAGAGTTCTCCCCAACCCCTCCGCCAAAAAAAAAAATCAGTGAAGTTGTTGAATTCTAATAAAACCTCTCTCACCAGCTTTTCCACACTTGTAGCCACAGTCTTCATTGGAGATGCAGGTGAAAATAAGGCTTCTCGGTCCCAAGAAATAGTCCAAAGCAAAATTAGTGCTGAAATCAGTCAACCCTAAACCAAGGACCCAACAAATTACTCAAAGCATTTGCTATTCTGACAGTTCGGTTCATTATAGCCACCTCCCTTTGTTACTTTAATTTCTTCCCCCTCCAAAAAGAATGGTGGAAATTTATGGCTAGGAGAAATAACTGATTACTGCTGGCAAGTTAACTGAAGGGGCCAATTGTTCCAGACGGCAAGAATCACAAGGCTCGGGAGCCATTCACCAGGAAAGACTGATGTGCCAAAGGGCAGAGCAGTGGTCCCTCCATTGTGTGATGAAGAGTTTCATGTTTGGTTCCAAATTCCTAAAGGCAGCCTGGTGTGCAGCAGGCTGAGGCATGGGGAGAGCATGAGGAAGCAGGGTATACGCTTCACACGCAAGATCAGGGTCAGCTTCCAGGAGACAAAGGTTTCCTGTTCAACTTTTGTCAGAGTGGTCGAGACCTTTTGCGCAATTGTCAAGACAGGACAAGCCAAATGGCTGTTTTGCCATTTTCACATGAAATCTGAATGACCCCAGGCCTCATTAGACTTTAGGAATGAGGTCACAGAGACCCCTGGGCCACCCACACACATGCCCCAAAGTGTTTCTAGGGAGCCCAGGGGGGGCTCCCATGTGCTTAAGCCAACTTTAACTGGATGCTGCTGCTACAGGCAACGGCTGTGCATTGCCAGAATGTTTCGGCCATCTCCTAACAGACAGTAGAATCTGAGCCACCACTGTCTCACGGTTCCAGACGCTATCATCGATGTATATGAGGCCAAGGCAGAGATGGGTTCCACGCGGAAGTGGGAGAACGTTCTGTCTCACATTTTGCCATGTCGCCCTGAGCAATACCATATGCGACCACGTTCCCAGACCCCGCTTGAAAACAACTGCAACTTTTCCATGTAGTACTCCTCGAGGCTTAGAATCCTCGTGGGACTCGGGAACAGACCCTGCCTTGCTCTGATTGTCCCGCTCCTGCTCACCAAACTTCCTTCTTAGTGAATTCTTTTTCTGACAGAGTCTATCCATTCATCAAATGATACACCAGGAAGACCCTGACCTCTAAGTCAATAAAACCCAACCAGACCTTGAACCTCAATGAAGACCAATGCATTACAGACGGTAGATCCAAGCAAGAGCTCAACTAAAAGGGGTCCAATTTGTATGGGTGGCCCTCTCCCTGACCTTCTCCGTTATCACTGAACCAGTCATTTGACGCATTTATTGTGGCTGTTACTAAGAATGAGAAAGTCATAGAATAAGAAAACGTTTTAACTAGGAGGGAGCCACGAGATGATCTGGTCCAGCCAACTGCGGGAAGGAGAAACCTCAAACCTCATGTCTTCTGCGTGGTCTTAGTAACAATAACAACTCTAATCACTAACAGGCATCGATTGTTTTAGAATTTATGACGCATTTTACATACATTATTCCATTTAAGTAATAAACTGAACCCAATCCTCTGGACCCCAAGTTGTTAAATAGCAGTGAAATGAAACTTTCTGTTTCTAAGTAGGGAAGCTTTAAAAAAAATCTTATTAAAAATAGCTCCAAAAGCAATTTGAACATCAAAGAGCTTTTTATGAAACAGCATTTTGAAGAGTTAAGTGTAAATGAATCAGAAACATATGGATTAAATTTTCTTTAAAATAAACAAGGGTTTAAAAATTAAGAGGCAAAGTAGTTTGAAAACACATCTGACTTAATCCGAAGTGTCTGACCACAGAAAGGGACTAGGGCTTTGTAAACCAAGGAAGTGAAAAATGGTAATCTTGTTACTGGAGTTCTTGTCCTAGATTCTAGCCAGAGAAAAACTCTATAAACCTTAACTCCTAAATGAGTGGAGACCTATACATTATTTTGAAATTTCCCTTTAAGTTATGAAATTATTGTATTAATACCAGATCACTACAATCATGACTTAAGCTCTCCACAGATTGATAATGCCATAGAGCTTCTGTTTTTCTTACGTGATTTTAACTCTTCTGTGGGATTGCTTTTAGGAACAGTGTGCTCAGTTTTCAAAGATGTTTTCCAGGTTTATTTCTCTCTCTCTCTCTCTCTCTCTCTCTCTCTCTCTGCAAATATTTATTTTGAGACATCTCGTTATTTTTTTATCTCGTTATTTTTCTCTCTCTCTCTCTCTCTCTCTCTCTCAACGTGCAAATATTTATTTTGAGACATCTCGTTATTTTTTTCCTTCCAAGATTAACAGGCAGTCCAGAGAGTATGAAATTTTTCTTTCCAATTTATTCATCAAAATTTTTGGTTGTTGACTGAGTCAGATATTTTAAGATATGCAACTTTAAAAATCTACCTGGTTTGGGGAGCCATAGTTGTTTTCCAATGATATAAGAATCCTGGGTTCAAGCCAGTAACCAAAGCTGACAACGTTTTGGTTTGCACAGACGATTTCCTCTTGTCCTGAGAAATTTTTGCCTAACAGTCCTTTATTTACCTTTAGTGGACATTGTAGCCTGGCATGTTTTGCAAATATTCCTTATCTTAAGAGATCAATTTTCCTCTCTCCAGCAGCAAACCTCAGGTTTCAGCTGCAAAGATTCTTTTCCCCTCCTCTGGTGATGAGATCCTCAAAGCAGTTGCTCCTTTTGGGCAGGCCCTAGCTGCCACTAAATAAGTACTGCTTGGCAGAGTCACAGACCGTACTTAACAGATTTCTAGGAAAAGTTTTAGGCAATGTCTGGGTGTCTTCAGTAAAATTGGGTTGAGACAGGGAGTTTCACAGTACCAATTATCCTCTGTCCATCCGTGTCATCCATCCTTAATTGGGTTCCAGAAACCAGAGCAGCCTGAGGCAAATTGTCAAAATTTGTCTTCGGCATTCTTTCAGCTTCTCATATATTATTATTGCCCACACACAGACTTGGGGCTTTCTTGGGTTAGACTGGAAAACCTTATACTTGAAGTCACACGGACATGGGTTCAAGAACCATATTTACGAATCTGTGGTGGATTCAGTAAAATTTTGCTCTGTAAAACATGGCATTTTAAAATTTTCCAAGTCATTCCTCTTTATTTTGAGTGTACTGGCTTTAAGATGTTCTGTCATCTTGGATTCGCTTGGATGTTCCCTATTTTGGGTGCTATACATTTGAATGTCACCTTCGTTGCGTTCAGAAGGCGCTGTGTCCTTGTCTTAGGACTTGACCTTCATCTGTACAGACATGCCGAGCCTTTCTCCCCACGCCTCCATCTTTGCCCGCATGCTTCGTCTCCCCCTCACTGGTCTTAATCCCTGCTATCAAAAAGCCTACCCATCCTTCAGGCCCACCTTTCCCAGAATCTCTTCCATGAAGTGCTTGCTCAGAAGTGATGTCTTCCTCCCTTCAATTCCTGTGCCCCAGCTGTCCCCTCCCCACGTGGTGTCACTGATTGTCAAGACTTGGTCTACATCCATCCGATCTCCTCTCCTCATCCTGCTCTGTCCAGTATAAGAGCCACCAGCCATGTGCAGCATCTTCATTTTAAGTAATTAAACTTAATACAATTTAAAATTCAGTTCCTTGGTTATAGTGGCCACATTTCAAGTGCTCAAGACCCACACGTGACTAAGAGCTATCCCATCTGACAGTGCAGTTAGGGAACATTTCCATCACTCCAGAAAGTTCTATTCAGCCACACCATTCTAGACTCTATAAGAAGTAGGGCAGCCTCTTTCTGCTCTGTGCTGCAAATGCTCCCCCATGATCTACTACACATGCCACAGTGCCTGGCACATGAGATTCTATCCACAGCTGTCAACCTCCTGTCTTCCACGGGGCCAATTCCAGACGTTTTACAGAGCAGTGACAGTAAAAGCTTATCCTTTTAAGTTTCCCGTACTATTCTGAGCGCTTGATAAGGTAGGTGTTGGTAGTTTCATTTTACAACTGAAAGAATTAAGTGAAGGGATCTGCTCAGGTCATGGGGGCAGTAGGTGATGAAGCCAGGATTTGAACCCTGGTCTTTCTGACTCTAGCGCCTTTGTGATTAACCACCATGCTCTAGAACAGGATTTCTCAACCTCAGCAGTATTGACAGTACTGACTATTTGGGGTCAGATAATTCTTTGCTGTGGCGCTGTCCTGAGCATTGTAGGATGTTTAGCAGTATCTCTGGCCTCTACCCGTTAGAAGCCAGTAGTATTACCCACCTACCACCCACCCCCATTGTGACAGCCGTAAATATCTCCAGCCACTGCCAAACGTCCCCCTGGGGGCAACTTCATCCCCCATTCAGACCCAGTTAATGTTGGTCATACGGGTGAAGAGATACCTCTCAAAATACTGACTTCTTGCTTTCAGGAAGTGAGAAGCAAGTTGACACCTCTTCTCTAGGGAAACCAAAAAAATCATTATTTTAATCTCCTGTGTAATCCACCAGGCCAACTCCCCATCTGGGAAATGTTCTGCGCTGCTTCCTTTCATGTTCAGGAGAGATAGAGCCTTGGGTCGCTGACAGCCCAGATGCTCTGCGGCGCCCCATGACTCCCGGTAACACCCACGGACCCTGTTCCACAAGGCTGGCCAGCCAGCTTTTCCTTGAGACCACCTGGTTTAGGCAAACAGCACCTCTGTGGGAGGGGGGCGGAGTGGGGTTGAAGAGACGTGGGAAGAGAGAAGAAAGATCTAATATCTGGCAGACCTCACATGAGAGAAAACTGTTCTGAGTTTTTGAGAGGATGCAGGACGTAGCCGATGGCTCTAAAACCAGAAGAAGAGAAAACAAGCTGCCTGGGAATGAGATTTCAGTCTTTATAAGAAATCACAAGATGAATAAGGCAAATAAGATGTTTTAAAAAGCCACAGGATCTTCTTCCTAAGACCGCTCTGTCCCTGCTGCAGATTCAGCCCCGTCACACACCCGACTTTCCCGGCCTCTCCTTTGTTTGGTTGTGTCCTAAGTATGGTGGCTGCAAACACCCAGTAAGAAAGGCATTTGTTTTTCGGAGGTTCTGTCTAAGGCAGCAGGTCCCTACTAGTCCTGTGAGAAATGCCAGAGATAAGAAGTGGGTCCTACAAGCTGGAGAAATGCTGACTTCTCTTTTCGCCTTTCTGGGGTTCCCAACGTACACTAGCATATAGAGGCTCTGAGAAGGTCTGCAGCAAAGAAATGTAGATCGCAAGCAAAGAAACCTTCTCTGGCTAACTCGAGCAAAAGGGGATCATACCTACCCTACAAGCCCTTAGGAAGAAGCGAGATAGGAGAGATAGCAGGTATGAAAGCATTTTTAAACGTTGAGGGTAGAAGTACAAATATCCGGTAGAACTCAATAAGGCTGCTTTCTACAAGGAAGCAGGAAAACTGAATTATGGAACCATTTAGTTCACAACAAACTTCCCAGGCTCAAAATTTTAAAGAAAAGATTTTTCTCCAGGAGCATGTAAAGCTTTATTCTTTCAAAAATAATCTGTTTGGGCTTCCCTGGTGGCGCAGTGGTTGCGCGTCCGCCTGCCGATGCAGGGGAACCGGGTTCGCGCC
>NC_041231.1:27735193-27767647 GCF_002837175.3 Physeter macrocephalus
CCGGTCTGGGAAGATCCCACGTGCCGCGGAGCGGCTGGGCCCGTGAGCCGTGGCCGCTGAGCCTGCGCGTCCGGAGCCTGTGCTCCGCAGCGGCAGAGGCCACAACAGTGAGAGGCCCGCGTACCGCAAAAAAAAAAAATAAATAAAAAATAATAAAATGCATTTATTGTGATGAGTTGACGCATGGTCATTTTTCAATTATGTTAATTTAGTTAAATTACTAATAATGATAATGTGAATAAAACTTCATTTGTGTTTCCTAAAAAAAAAAGAACTAAAGTAGCTTAGTGCCAAGCCTCATTAGAAGTGCTTTTTTGACAACCATTATTAACATTTGATAGACATCACTCCAGACATCTTCCTAGGTGCTTATACTGATAAAAGAATGGATGGGGACCTCCCTGGTGGTCCAGTGGTAAAGAATCCGCCTTACACAAACAAAGAAACGACCAGACATGAAGTATCCCCTGACAGAATAACAACACACCACCTATAAAGTATTCTTGCCACAAAATCAAATCGGAATCTGTTCAAGTCTCTGGCTCCAACTATCAATTTGCAAGAAGTATAGAGGGCAGAAGAATACGGTGAAGACACCATGGGGATATAACCAGCAAAATCCAGACTGTGAAAAGCCCTACAAAATAAATGACCCAGTTTCTTCAAATAAATTCCAAGGAAATTAAAAAAACAGTCGGAAAGGGAAACCTATAGATTAAAAGAGATAAGTGATCTAACCATTGTACTTCATTGACCTTACTTAGATCTGAATTTTTAGAAAGTGTAAAATAAATAATTTTTGTAAAACAAACCAATTAACAAACATTTGGGGAAATGTGAACGTTGACTGGATGTCTGATGATATTAAAGAATAACAGAGGGGCTTCCCTGGTGGCACAGTGGTTGAGAATCTGCCTGCCAGTGCAGGGGACACAGGTTCGAGCCCTGGTCTGGGAAGATCCCACATGCCGCGGAGCGACTGGGCCCGTGAGCCACAACTACTGAGCCTGCGCGTCTGGAGCCTATGCTCTGCAACAACAGAGGCCACGACAGTGAGAGGCCCGCGCACCGTGATGAAGAGTGGCCCCCGCTTGCCACAACTAGAGAAAGCCCTTGCACAGAAACGAAGACCCAACACGGCCATAAATAAATTAATTAATTAATTTAAAAAAAAAGAATAGTGGAGTTTTTTTAAAAAATAAAAAAGAATCCGTCTTACAATGCAGGGGATGGGGGTTCGATCCTTGGTCACAGAGCTAAGATCCCACGTGCCGCGGGGCAACTAAGCCCACACACCACAACTACCGAGCTCGCGCACCTCAACCAGAGAGCCTGCGTGACGCAAACTACAGAGCCCATGCGCTCTGGAACCCGCGTGCCACAACGACAGAGCCCAAGTGCCCTGGAGCCTGCGTGCCACGCTAGAGAGAGAAAACCCACAGACCACAACTAGAGAGAAGCCCGCGCCCCGCAATGGAAGATCCCGCATGCCTCAACGAGGACGCGACACAGCCAAAAATAAATAAATAAATAAATAAATAAATAATCTTTAAAAAAAAGAATGGATGAATGGATGGATAGATGGACACTGTATCAGTCACCTATGGCTGCATAACAAATAACCACACAATAGCAGTGGTATTCAAAAATTAGCATTTATTTCTCATTCAGCCTTCTTTGGGTTGGCTGGGGAAGTTCTTCAACATCCTGCAGGTCTTTCTGTTGACATTGCTTCTTATGTTTCGTTTTGGTGCCCGGACTAGAGGGACTGTGTCTACAGGGTATGTTTGTCTCATGGTAATTGCAGAAGTACAAAAGAGTCATGCCAAACCGTGCAGACACGTTTCAAGCCTTTGCCTGTATTAGTCTACAAACCTCCCATTGGGCAAAGCAAGTCCTATGGCCAAATCCAAAATCAAGGATCAGGCAAGCACACTTTACTTTCCCTGAGGCCAAGGCAAACGTATGGACACATAACTCTCTTTATAGGGGAGTGAATAATCAGGACCAGTAATGCAATCTATCACATATGGATGGATGGAGAGACAGTCTGATCATCTGGTAGAATTATACAAAAATATAACTATTCAATTCTATTTTTAAAGGAAAGCACTAGGGCTTCCCTGGTGGCTCAGTGGTTGAGAATCTGCCTGCCAATGCAGGGGACACGGGTTCGAGCCCTGGTCTGGGAAGATCCCACATGCCGTGGAGCAAGTAGGCCCATGAGCCACAACTACTGAGCCTGCGCTCTAGAGCCCACGAGCCACAACTACTGAGCCCGCGTGTCTGGAGCCTGTGCTCCGCAACAAGAGAGGCCGCGATAGTGAGAGGCCCACGCACTGCGATGAAGAATGGCCCCTGCTTGCCGCAACTAGAGAAAGCCCTCGCACAGAAACAAAGACCCAACACAGCCAACAATAAATAAACAAACAAATAAATAAATAATAAATTTAAATGAAAGCATTATATTAAATGTTACTTGAACTTAACAGAAGAAAAAGAAACTAAACTAAAGGAATTGCTTCATGTCAAGTAAATGTTTTTCTACCATAGGGTATATTTGGGGTTTTTTTAATCTCTTAAATTGTTAATAGGTAAGATTATTTTCAAAAAGAAGTGCTTTTTCAAGAACATTGATGCTATAGACCAAATGTTCATGTCCCCCTTAAAATTCATATTTTGAAACCTAATCCCTAATGTGATAGTGTTAGGAGGTAAGGCCTTTAGGAGATGATTAGGTCATGAGGGTGGAGCCTTCGTGAATGGAGTTAGTGTCCTCTTAAAAGATACCCCAGAGAGATCCCTCACCCCTTCCTCCATGTGAGAACATTGAGAAGGAGGCCATCTGTGAACCAGAAAGCAAGTCCTCTGTGAGGACTTGTGAGAAATAAATTTCTGTTGTTTATAAGCCACCCAATCTATAGTATTCTGTTAGAGCAGCCTGAACAGACTTTATATATTGATATTTTGTATATCAACTTGGATGAGGAAAATAAACATTTTTAAAAATTTTCAGTAACCTCTAACTGATACTTAACATTTTCTTCAATTATGAATGTAGGCAACAAACCATACAGTAGAATTGGTTAGTACCTGTGACTTTATAACCTGTAGAAATGGTTGATTTTTTAAATGACATTACAGTTATAGATGTCTTAAAATATTATTTTCACTTATCACAACTTCAAAGTTATGGTAGTTATTATTCCCCTTAATAGCTCTTTCTATTGGTAAGTAAAGCAGTATATATATACATATGTATATGTATTTAAATGTAATATTTTGATAACTGGATTTGGATAATACTGTATTTAGAAAGCCTAAGTAATTTACCCAAGGTCAAGGGACTTCTGAGGAGCACAGCAGGTATAGGAAACCAGGTAATCTGACTCCAGAGTGTGTGCCCTTCACCCTACACCTTGTGGCTGCCTTTCTGAGGTTCTATGAGAGCTCCTCTCTGCCAGATTCCAGTGGTGCCATGGTCTTCCCATAAGTAACTGCAGCTGCTCACCCACATGTCACAAGCAGCCAGGTGTCCTCAGATAAATCCCTTATTGGCTCCCCCTGTACCATCCTGCTTGTTCTGGCCTTTGCTTCCTCTCAGGGTTCATCTCCTCCCCCTCCCCCTCCCCCTTAATACTCCCCCCTCCCCCTCCCCCTCCCCCTCTCCCTCTCTCTCTCTCTCTCTCTCTCCTTTCTCCACCTCACAGCCTTTGAACTTCCTCTTTCCTCTCAGGAGTGCTCGTCCTCCCTTCACTTCCTTTTCATTCTATGATCTCAGTTTTCCCATCACCGCCTCTCAGAGGGCTTCCATGATTAACTCATCAAGGTAGGCTCTCTCTGTATTTTTTAATGTATATTGTATATTAATCCTTTTCTCGGCTCTGGGTGTTGCAAATATCATCTCCCAATTTGGGGCTTATCTTTTCACCTTCTTCAGAGAATCATTCAGTGAGCGAAATTCTTAATTTTAATGAGTCAAAGTGATCAACCTTTTCCTTGATAGTTGGTGCTTTCTGTTTCTTGTTTAAGAAATCATTTCCTACCTCCAAAGTCATGGAGATATACTTTTGTATTTCTTCCTGAACATTTTGAAGTTTTACATTTCACATTTAAGCCCTTGATGCATCTGAAATGGACTTCTGTGAAAGTTGTGAAGTAGGGATTCAGTTTCTTTTTTTCTTCCATGTGGATAACTAGGTGTCCTAACATCAATCATTGAATTGTCTGATTTTCCTCTCCTGGTTCTATGTGGACCTTTTGTTTCTGAGTTCTGTGAGCCAATCCCTGGACCCATACCACACTGTCTTATTTAATATAGTCTTAATATATGTTATGGCAAGTCTCATTTATTAACTTTTTCTATGGAGTGTCTTACCAATTCTTCCTTTTCTATGTGAATTTCTAAGTAGCCTGTCAAGTTCCACCAAAAAAAGAAAAAAGCATCATATGTAAAATTTGGCCATGTACTGGGGCATAAAGCAAGTATCAACAAATTTAAAGCAACTGGTATCATACAATGTCAGTACTTTCTTTATGCCCCAGTACATGGCCAGATTTTATATATGTTGCATGTATGCAAAAAAATAAAAAGTTTGTTCACTTGTTAAGAATAGTATTCTGGGGCTTCCCTGGTGGCGCAGTGGTTGAGAGTCCGCCTGCCGATGCCGGGGACACGGGTTCGTGCCCCGGTCCGGGAAGATCCCACATGCCGCGGAGCGGCTGGGCCCGTGAGCCATGGCCACTGAGCCTGCGCGTCCGGAGCCTGTGCTCCACAACGGGAGAGGTCACAGCAGTGAGAGGCCCGCGTACCACAAAAAAAAAAAAAAAAAAAAAAAAAAAAGAAGTATTCTGTATGTGTCCACTAGGTTATTCTTGCTAATTATTTTGTTTAAATCTTCTATATTCTTATTTTTATTTCCTTTATTATTTTTTATTTCCTATCTATCTTTATCAATTATTGATAAAGAAGCTTTTACTAGCTATCATAAAGGACTTGTTCATTTTTCTTTGTGGTCCTAAAACTTGCTTCAGGTATTTTGAAGTTATATTATTGGAAATATAAGTTTAGAATTGTTCTATCTTCCTAATGGATTGCAACTTTTATCAAAATGTAGTGACCCTCTTTACCTCTAGAAGCATTGTTTCTAGAAATACAGGTACCCATATTTCTTTACATTAGTACACACCTGTTATAGTCTGTTCATCCTTTTATTTTCAATCATTCTGTATTGCTAGATTTTTTGAAATGATATCTAATAACCTTCAATTTCTATTGAAATGTTTAGTTTATTTTCACTTATTTGATTGTGATTAATGCTGTAACACTGAATTTACTTCTATAATCTTATTTTAAGCTCTCTGTTGACTGCATTCCATTTCAGACTGGACAAGACTTTCCTAATTCTATTTCTTCCTCCTGACTAGTTGAGGAATTATATATGTAGTCTTGTTTCTCTTTATATACATGATGACTTTGTTTCCTAATGTTTGTATTGGTTTTGATTGTGAATGTCATTTCTTGATTTTCTTTGAGACCTGGGTTTGTCATCCGATTGCGTTTCCACACCGAGTATTTGAGATTTTTTTCTTCTCCCAGCCACCTAGAACTACCTAAAATTACTTTTCTGGTTTGAGGTTGTTTGTTGATATCATGGATTCCAACCCCAAACCTGCAAACGCCCTTACCACAGGCTTATGGTAAAGAATTCTAAAGGGATTCTGTGATCTTTTTTCTTCACCCAAAGTCAAGGTAGAGGCAGGTACTGTACCCCCAGTGTTTCTCTCATGGCCAGGGTTTGGTTTGATTTTTCATTTCACTCACAAGACTGTTGCCCTTTTGTCTCCTGGCCTTAATGTAGAGCCCCACGAATCCAACCTCTGCTCCGTCCTTTGCTCCTTCTCTTATCCCCTACATGTGACTCATTCAAACCCAGGATTTCAGTGACCAGAGATAACAGTTTACTCGTAAGGCAAATGGCAACTCCAGAGCTACCCCTCCCCTTGATGATTCTTGTTTTCTGGTCACTTCTGGCCTCCACACAGTTCCTTACTCTGCTGCACAGAAAGCCATGCATTTCTTAAAATGTCTTGAGTATTTTACTGAGCATTAAAATCATTGTACTTTACTGAGAGGGGTTTCTGCGAACATCTAGTCTACCAAGAGGCTAGAAAGAGAAATCCCTTTCTACTCTCCTCTTTCTCAGTCCCTTCTTTATTTCCTTGGTAACACACAATGTATCCTTATTCATTTACTTGTTTATTTTCTGTCTTCCTTACTAGAGTATACCATCCATGAAGGTAGCAACCCTATCCTTTTCTCTACCCTTTTATCTTCAGCACCTCGCTGGTATCACTAGGCTCTCACTACATTTCTATTAAATTTATGTATGAATGAATGAACGAACGAATGAAAGTTCAACCAGCTCAGTGACTAGTACATAGTGATAAAGAGAAGGCAGGTCCTCGGGGAAGGTATTTACTCCTCACCTTATATTTGAGGGGAAGGAGTAGAGGGCTCCACACAGCTAATGCATTTAGTAGCAACTGGAGGAAACAGAGTCCAGGTAATGCATAGAATTGCCAAATGGTAGGAACCTGTGGTCCTGCTCTCAAGGTGTCAGACTACCTCAGATTTCACAGTGGAGTGAGGGAAAAGGGTTTTACTGGCAAAGGTTATCTAAAAATACACACTGCCTTTATGCAGTCTACATATTATGAGTTTGATGATCATGTTGTGAAGCTTTTTCAGTTTCTTTTGTCTCATAGACGTTTTCTAAAGCCTTGGTGCACTGATTTAGGTTAGTGAAGGGCTAGATGCCCCAAGGAAATCATGTGCGATGTGAGAACAAAGTACTCTCAATACTGTTTACCCTCTGACCACCCTGTTCCCAATTTCTGCTCCAACAGGTTTTATTTATCTTAAGATTAAAGCAGATCACCAGTGGACATGTAGTTATTGCTTCACAGTGAAATGCAAACACGTAAGCCAGAGGCATCAGGGGATTCTGTCACCTTTGAAAAATGATTCATTTTTTTGTGGGCTTTGTTTTTCCTTCATGGGAAACCTGATAATATTTCAGAGAATTCAATCCTTCCCTAAGCGAAAATAACCTGTTGAAAGTAAGTTTAAACCAAATCTAAGGTAGAAGAGCAAAGTTTGTTTTTTTTTTTTAAGTTCCTTGAATTTGGAAAGATGACTGGTCATAGTATTGCAATTTTTAAAAAAAGAAATCATAATTGGAATTCACTGAGTCAAATTTACCCTGAAATTGCATTATGTTAGAGAAATCTAAGACTTGTAAATGCACTTATTAACACATCTGCTGTAGACTCTGTACTGTCATTAATCCATCATAGGGCTCCTCCACTGGGCCTCAGAATCCTCCTCAACACAGATCAACAGGAGAAACCTAAATGCCATTTCTGGTTCTCAGTGAATAAAGACATCACCACCATTTGCCATTTTGCCGGGCAAGCTAATGCTAAACTCATCCCTGTAGTGTAGGTTCTGTATTTTATATTGGTTGCCTTATACTTGGCGGTTCAGGGCTTCATCTCAGAAGTTTGGTAATGCTTTCTGTGTTTCTTTTTCACAGATAATCTATTTTTCATTTATTCTGCCTCTGTCCTGCCATAACTGATTTCCTGCACTCTCTTTATAATAGTTCAAAGACAAAAATAATATCCTTTACAAGAATAAGGAAATGCCTAACAGCAGAGAAACATGCAGTCAGATAAAAGAAATTGCCTTATTTTCCATAAAATGAACTTAGTGGCTCTGGTCCCTGTTGAACATGCTGGAAGGTGAGAAGCTGTATACAGTGGCTGTGAAAGTTGCGATAGCAACCAGAAAGTGATTTTTCCTCAGTGAAGAGATTTTTCCATCAGATTTCACTTGACCTTGAGCACTGTGTTAGCCATGAATAATTAATGGTACTTATTACAGTAAGGTTCCATTTAACTGACATTATCAGGGAATTAGATGCCTTAAATGAGTGAATTGTCAAGATACTAAGACTTGCTCCCTTTACGGGCTAAAAAAATCTTTATCATAACGATTTCAGTGCATATTTTTCTCAAACGTGTGGCAATATTTTGTGACTTAATGACGTTCAAGGAAACATAAACATTTATTTATTCAATACATAGTTATTGAAGCCTTATATGTACCAGGTACTGTGCCAGGTGCACAATAAACAGGAAAGACAGAGTGTCTGTCCTTATAAAGCCTCTGTTCTGGTGAAGAAGAGAGAAAAACAGGGAATCGCACTGAAGTGCCAGGATAAGAGAAATAAAGACTGTTGTGAACTTTTTCGAATTAGGTGGCAAAATAGTTGAATTCAGAGTTGGCTGGGTTCTCCAGAACAGTTTGTCTTGCCACTCTGATTGCTGTGTCTTGAGTTCTTGTGATTGATCTTGGTAATGTTTGTACTTCCTCCCTGAAATTCAGCTAGTTTCTTGCTGCTTGCTACTGTGCCTACTATCTTTCCGTTCCTACTGCTTGCTACCGCCCCTACTATCTTTCTGTTCCTCAATAATGTACATAAAGTGATTAAAGGAAGGATGGCACATACACGGTATATTGGTTATCTATTGCTGCATAATAAATTACCCTGAAACTTACCAGCTTGGAAGAACACACATTTATTATCGTACAGTTTCCATGGGTTAGGAATCCAGCTCACTTAGCTGGATCCTCTTCTTCAGGGTGTCTAACTTGGCTGCCAATCCAAGTGTCAGCCAAAGCTGAGGTCTCATCTGAAGGCAGGATTCTTTTCCTCAAGGACTGTTGGACTGAGACCTTCAGTTCTCTGCTGGCTGTTGTCTGGAGGCCACCCCCAGTTCCTCATTACATGGGCCTTTCCAAGAAGGCAGCTGGCTTGCTTCATCAAAGCCAGCAAGAGAGCATCTTCCAGCAAAATGGAGGTCACAGTTTTCTGTAAGCTAATCACAGAGGTGACATTCCATCATTTTTGCTGTATTCTGTTGGTTCCAAGCAAGTCACTAGATCCCACACACTCTCAAGGAGAAGGATACCAGGAGGGGGGATCAATAGGGACTCCCACAGAGGCTGCTTACCGCACATACCAAACATAACATCGTATTGCTTTCAGAGGCCATAGCATTGCTTTCAGAGGCCATAGCAAACATCATTAATCAATCATGGCGCCCTCTCCCACTGAGCCCAGAAAAAGTTTCAAAATCCTACCTAGTGGACGACTCCAAGAGGCCTATTACCAATCAGTTGGTGAGATAAAGCCAACTTGCCTTCTCTTATTTAAACAGTAACATTCCAAGTCATTGCAGCGGAGAAAGTATTGAGGTCAAGAATCCAGACAGAAACAGAGACTGTAGTTAGAAAGAGAACTACGACATGGCACAACAATAACCATCATTTGCCAGGTCAATGAGAAGGAAGCAAAGCTGTCAACAGAAATCAACTGATAAAGTCTTAGAGGCAAATACTTCATGGTAAGGACCAAGAATCAAGAAAAGCACATCACCTCGTGCAAGAGCCCCTGTGAGATCAGATCATCTTATGGTTGGACACCCACTAGAAGAATCCACTCCTGATCAGGACGGAGGTTATTCCCTTGGCTATACTGACCAAGAGGTATCATCATTTTCCTCAATAAAAATACCAGAGATGGACATCAGATGCTATGACCTATCCTTTGTCTCTGTCTCATGCCTGTAAGATTTGGGGGTGTCCTGGTAATGTCTATAGCAGTGTTTTTCAATCTTTCTTCACACACCCCCCTTTGCATAAATATAAAATCTCATTACCCATGTGTAAAGGAACTTCTCTACTCCCCCTCCTTTGAGACTCATCACATATCTCTGCATATTTTATTCCTACTACACAGTGAGGACCTCCTTATTTTTAATGAATCCTTTTGTGTGTGTCCACCCTGGCTTTGGACTCCTAAAGGCTTTATCTTTGTCTATGGGCTTTTTTTAAAAAAAAATGATGATCTCCAAACTGGGGGATTGCAGTCCCCCAAGAAAGTAAGACTTTTTAATGATTTATTTTAAAATAATTTCAGGGAATTCCCTGGCAGTCTAGCAATTAAGACTCCGTGCTTTCATTGCTGCGGGCGAGGGTTCGATCCCTGGTTGGGGAACTAAGATCCCACAGGCTGCTCAGTGCGGCCATAAAATAAAATAAAACAGGAATTCAAACTTTCAGAAAAACTTCAACAGTCGTACAATGAGTTCCTGCATACTCTTCACTCACGTTCCTCACGTTTTACTTACCCCTCCCTGAATATGTGTACTTATATTTTTCCAGAGCCATAAAAAAGTACCCTGCAGAGAGGACACCTGTTATCCCTTAATACACCAATGTCTCTTCCCTAAAACTAAGGGCCCTCTCCTACATAGTCGTAGTACAGCCATGAAACAATAATGCTTTCTAATCTACAGACCTCTTTGCATTTCACCCATTAACCCAATAATGTCCTTTACAGGTCCAGATCCAATCGTGGTCATGTGGTGCATTTAGCTTTCAAATCTTTTTAGTGTCCTCCCATTTGGGACAGTTCCTCAGTACTCCCTCACCTTTTGTGTCTGGACATTTTTGAAGAGTACAGGCCAATTACTCTGTAGAACATCCCTCCATTTGGGTTTGTCTAAATGTTTCCCCAAGATGAGGTTCAGGGTATGCTTTTCAGGTAGAAATGTCAGAGAAATGATGCTGTGCTTTTCTCAGGGCATTCTATCTGTAGGGACCCACTATTTGTCCATATATAGTGTTGGCCACTTTCTCTAATTTATAGTATTTTGTATTTAGTGATAATTTACGTTTTGTGGGGAAATACTTTGTCCTGTTCCGCACCAGTTCTAGCCTCCATCGATGATTCTTGCTGGAATCTGTTATTTCTTGGATACTTGCCACAAGGATTTTTAAGGGCAACTTTGCATGAATAGTTTTAAAGGAATAATTTCCAGATTGTCAGCTCCTTTCTAGATGCATCTAAAACTGCTCTGAGAACAGAGAAAACATGTGTCCTTGTGGCAAGTCCCCCTTGTCAGGATTCTGTGTGAATAAGGGCCATCTTGCTCAGAATACTTGTACCATATCAGGCCCACTAGACTGGGAGTAAAGCACAACAGAGTCAGGGAAAAGAAGAAAGCCATTCCTAAATTGCAGGATCCTTGTTAAAATGCAGATTCTTGGCCTTTGACAACAAGATCATCTGATTCGGCGAGCGAGGGGTAAGGCGCAACCTCCACCAGGTAACTTTGTTGTGTTTTGGCTTTGCACCAAACCTTGAGGATCGTTGCCTTAGAGCCTGGTCCTTGATCCTCATCTGGGCTTCTCAGATCCATTCTTTTGTTTCTATCCAGGTGCTCCATACTCCAAAGAGTTCAAATGGATCAGTAAATCAGCCAAGGGTAAGTGAGCTGTTAATGTACAAATTTTTATTTTGGTAGTATATTCCAGCCTGATCATTTACATGCAATGACTTTTGTATATTATACTTAAAATATTACCTCTAATTGGAAGTATAATCAAGCACATAGATGATATCAATAATTGTTTTAAATTTGATTGAATTTTTAAGCTCCAAAAGACATACGTGAATAGGGAAAATAAATTTATAGAAAAGAGATATAAATGGGAAACATATTTTAATTGATATTCTCTAATGAAATATAAAAGTATGATGTGTTAACACTGTAATAAGTTTGGTGAAAATCCATGACAAGGGTGTGGTAAAATAGATATGAATGGGGTTAAGACTGTGGATCTGTATCATTCCCACACAATTAATATGGCTGTACCTGTCCACAATATTTTAAAATTCTAGACTGTTTTAGCCAATAATGCCACACCTATAAACCTACTTAAAGGAAATGCAAAGTTACTAAACTTGTTCATTGTAGAATTATATATTAGTTGTCGGCTGACAGTAGCAGTAAACAAATACAACTGATACAAGTGATTGGGGTAAATTAACTGGAATAGTATAGTTTTTTTAAATGTTGTCAAAACACATTTAATTTGTCTTGTTTTTTATAGAGGCATAATTGAGGTACAAAACACATTTAATGTTAAAGAGATAATGTTCAGGATGGAAAGCTAAATGGATCCCGTGTGTGTGTGTGTGTGTGTGTGTGTGTGTGTGATGGAAAGCTAAATGGATCCCGTGTGTGTGTATGTGTGTGTGTGTGTGTGTGTGTGTGTGTGTGTGTGTGAGAGAGAGAGAGAGAGAGAGAGAGAGAGAGAGACACAGACCGACAGAGACTGCGAGAGAGAGAGAGAGAGAGAGAGAGAAAGGAGAAAGGGAGGGAGGGAAGGAATCTAAAACACAAATACAGTAAGTAAGAAAAAAATAGACAACCATGATAGTGAGATTAAGGGTAATTTTTATTTTCTTGTTTACAGTTTCTTTAGCTTTTAAATTCTTTGCAATGCATGCATCAGTTTAATGATCCCAAACAGCATTGCTTTAAAAACCATACTGAATGAGTATTCAAACTTCTGAACTGCTGGTTTTGAGGAAAAACAGATTTTACAGTCCACTGGCAGGGTATTTGTGGTGTCCATTCCCCTGTTCCCCCAGCCTGTGGACAGCAGCTTGACTGAGAGCTAGACCTACAGGCTGATGTATCTCTCGCTCTCGCTCGCTCTTTTTCTCTCTCTCACGCACACACACGATCAGAGGATATTCTAGTGTGTCCCTCGAGAGCCTACTTCCTTTCCTTTATCCTGAATAATTTAAATGAAGCTGAAGGAAGCTGTTCTTTTCCACGAGCTGATATTAAAAGGTCAAGAGAACCATGCAATGAGTTACTTTCATCTGTTAGTGTTATCATGATTAAACGTCCTCTCTTACATTATTCATTCATTCAACAAATAGTTTTGAGTGCCTATTAAACACTCAGGTAGTCACTTTGATGGAGACGAACATGTATTCATTTATTCATCTGTTTAGTCAGTCAATAAGTAGTATTTCCTATAGTCCTTACCCAGTGTGTGACAGCCACTGTTGGAGACACTGCAGATACAGTGGGAAACTAGTTAGATACGGAGCCTACCCTAAGGAGCTCATGGTCCACTAGGAGAGAGAGAAAATTTAATAGATTAAAATAATTACAGTTTGCAGTACTCCCACGTAAGAATGCCCAGCGTTGCAACAGAAGCTAACAGTGGTACTACCTAGATCAGGTAGTCCAGGAAGGCCTCTCTGAGCAGAGAACTTGGGTGTGACTAGGAGAACAATAAGAAATCATTCAGGGGTGAGCTGAGTTCCAGGCAGGGTGGGAGAGCACATTCCAACCTGAGACAGGAAAGGATGTGCGGAGCTCTGGGGGTAGAGAAGGTCTCCATGGGATTGTCCTTAGCAGCTCTGAGGAGGAGTGGGCAGCCTGTTGCCAGGGTCATGAGTTTGGCTGGATCCAACACAGAGTTCGGTGTCCCAGTTTGGGTCTTAATGAACAGAAGAGTCTATAGACATAAATAAGTTATAACTCAGAGGTCAACAAGCTTTTCCTGTAAAGGGCTAGATAGTAAATACCTTTGGCTTTGCAGGCCTTTGGGGTCTCTGTTGGGACTACTCAACTCTGCCATTATAAAGGAAAGTAGCCAGAGGTAATAAGTAAAAGAATGGGCATCCTTATTTACAGAAACAGGCATGGGCCAGATTTGGCCCACAAGCTGTAGTTTGCCAACCCTGGATATAAAAGGAAAAGTTATAAAAATCCTCAGTCATGCTATAGGACGTCAGAGAAAGAGAAGATGACTTCCTGTGGTGAGATCTGAGCTGGGCCTCGAAAGATAAGGAGAATTCAAAAATGAGATAGTGGGGGAAAAGAAAATGTAAGCAGAGAGAACGATAGGGGCCACAGCCCAGAGGCAGGAAAGTCCAGAGCCCACAGGGAAGGAGTTACTAGTTCAGTCTGCCTGAGGAGTGGTGAGGAAGTATAGCTCTTTTATTCCTCAGGTATTTTGAGGAACCATGAAGTAGCAGGCACTGCAGTAGACAGTGGGGGACAGGGATAAAGAATGAATAAGGAATGATCCTAGGAACTCAGATACTTAGAGGGGTTGACAGATACATAAGCAAGTCATCCCACAGTTAACTCAGTTTGAGAAAGTCAGGGAAGGCTTCTCAACAAGGATGAGTCAAGAAATTAAGGTTTTTTTTCCTTCATTGTAATTGTTTTATTTGGTGCTTGAATAGGTCAATATATTCATATGCTAGAAAATTACAGAGGTACCAAAGGATATACTATGAAAATTCTCTCTCTCAACCTCTATCCCTCAAGCCTACTGAATACCCACCCCACCTCACCCCCAGGACAACCAATGTTACTGGTTTCTTCTGGATCCTTCCAAAGACCATCTATGCAGATCCAAACAAATGAGTGTGTTTGGGGTTCTTTGTTTTTCCTCTTGATTACACAGATCATCAGAGCTGAATCTTTAAGTATAAACTTTCCAGAGAGGAGAAAGGCAGTGGAGGTTAAGAGAAAGCATGTGCTTTCTCTGGGGGGAGGAGAGAAGGCGACAGGAGATGGCACAATGCATGGGTTGGCTGCAGAGGACAATCCATTCTGTGTTGCTGAGCACTAAGTGTGAGGCAGAAAGGTAGGGGAGCCAGATCATGGCAAGCCTTGATTGCCATGTTGTGGGGCACACATTTAATCTGGTTGGTAGCAGGACTCCAACAAAGAATTTTAAGTGCAAGAGTGACATATGCTAATTCGTATTTTAGGAAGATCATTCTAGCAGCTGGTAGAAAACAGATACACAGGGGAGCCTTGAACACCCCCTGGAAAAGTAGACCTTCTTTCCTTCAATCAGTGAAAGTCAATGAAGGTTTTTAAATAGGGGAAGAGCAATATCAGAGGTATGCTTCAGGCAGATTAGTCTATTGACACAGTGTTAGATGAATCCAAACTAAGAGAAAAACCAACTAAGTGACAATCTAACTCATCACCAACCCTCAGCAGAAATGTACATTCATTTACTTTTTAACTTTAAGAAAGAAATCTGTCTTAGTAATCTACTGCTGAATAACAAACTACCCTAAAACACAGTGGCTTCAGAGAACCCATGTTTATTATCCCACAGTTAGCGTGGGTCAGGAATCTGGGCATGCCTTAACTGAGTCTTCTGCTTCCGGGTGGCTCAGAGCTAGAATCAAAATGTCAGGCAGGACTGGGGTTTCATCTGAAGGCTCAACTGGTGAAGCATTTACTTCCACACTCACGTCCATGGTTGTCGGCAGGATTCAGTTCCTGGAGGGTTGTTGGGCCTCAGTTCCTTGACATGCAGGTCTCTCCCTGTGGCAGCTTGTTTCATGAAAATGAACAAGGTGAGAGGGCAGTAGAGAGAGGCTGCTGGCAAGACAGACGCTAGACACATTTGTAACCTAATTGCAGAAGTCATGTCCCGTCATCTTTGTCGTTGGTTAGAAGCAAGTCACTAGCTCCACTTCCACACTCAGGGGCAGGGGGTTACGCAAAGGCATGAATACAAAGAGGTGGGATCGTGGGACGCTGATTTCGAAGCTGCTTACCAGGGGAGCGTAACGAGGATTGTTCCAGCAAGTATTGCAAACTAGGACGAGGTCTGGAGGAATAAAGCCAGTATTGTTCCTCATCCATGATCTAGTCAGGAAATCATCTTGCTCTCCCCTGGCCTGCTGATTACCACCCTCATTACCATCACTGCCGTACCGCTGTCAAGTTTGTCCACTTCTCCTGATGACAAAATGCCGCCCCTCTTGAAGTCAGAGCATCTGGGAGTATTTATATGCAAGCTGTGTTGGGCTGACTCTCCCTGCTGGAGTCGACTTGTTGTGAAAAGTTTCTTCCCAGCTGCTGCTGCAGATATTTATGACGTCCATTGACTAAAGGAAACACCTTTAAAAGTGAAGACAAATTCTTCACTCATCCCTTACTCTTTCCAACAGAACAGACTGGTTGGCTTGGTAAAGACTTGCTTCCACTCCTAGCAGGGCTTTATAAAACCGGTGTGCTAGAGGGGGACCTACAGCAAGCAACTCAGAGAATGCCTGGAGGAACTCAGAGCTCAGAATCCAGGCTGCGTAAATTGCCGTTCCAAACCGAAGAGAAATTAGTCACATAGAAATCACAACAGCTACCATTGTGTGTGCCAGGGATGGGGTAAGAACCTGACCTTCCCGATCTTGTTTTAGTTCACTAACGGAGCAAGGTTAATGCTGTTATCTCCATTTGACAGAGGAGGAAACTGAGACCCAGACATCAAAAAGCTTGCTCACACAGCTAGGAAGTATAGTACTGCGATTCAAACAGTGTTAGTCTGGTTTCGAGCCCTCTTAAATTAGGAACCAGCAATGATTTATCTTTATGAACAGTCATGTTTTGTCTTGAATTACAGAGAGGCCTCATCAGCTAAGGATAGTCTGGGGAGGAGAAGGGGGGTGGGGGGCAGGCATCATCTAGAATAAATCAACTTGGAAATCAAAATGCCATTGTAAAGAGTTAGGGGGGGAGTTATTAAAAGAGTCTTTAAAAAATAAAAGTAAAAATAAAGAGGAAAAGTTTATTTGGAAAAGAAAAGTTAGGTAAGGAGTCAGCACATTTTTTCTGTAAAGGGCCAGATAGTATTTTTGGCTTTGTGGGCAATGAGATCTCTTCTGTGGCTACTCAAGGCTTCAACTGTAGTGTATAAGCAGCCATGGACAATAAGTAAACCAATGGCATTGCTGTGCTCCAATATTTATTTACAAAATCAGGTGGTGAGCCAGATTTGGTCCCCAAGCTATAGTTTGCGGATCCTCGACTGGGGTCGTAATTGTAAGGTATAGTGATTCTTACAAAAAGCACGAATCATGTGAGGGTTTTTTTGACATCATGTTTCTGACAAAATATATGCTAACATAATACAGTAGCTTCCCTTCCTGTTTGACTTTAGCAGTTTTATCAAAAAGAGAGTTCACTGTGCAAAAATATTTGGGAGCTTCTTCATTTCCTCAGGGCCTCTCACAATCCTTTGATAGCCAAATAGTTATCTTTTGAAAACATTAAAACATCATCCTTTTGGATTTTTTCTTCTTCAGGTGTACATTTGTCTAACTCTGCTAGATCCTTCTTTCTACATGACTCAAATAGTTTTCTCACATTTTTTCATCAACTTTGTGAAATCTTGTGCTATTTGTAAGATTTGCTGTTCACTTTCCAGTAGATTTTCGTTGTGTTTGCTTGTTTGTTAGGTGGGCACCCGATGGACAGTTAGGGGAACCAACTAAGACTATGACCTAGTGAGCAAAATAGATGCTAAGCAAGGAAGGATTTGAGTAGAAACTAATTCTGAAACAGTGGTGTCATTGGTGGATATTTTCCATGTTATCATGATCTCAGCTTCCGTTCACAACTTGCTACCTGCAGGTTCTCAAATAATGAATACTCAGGTAATGAAGATCTTCCCCATACGATTTATCCACTTTCTTATGCATACATTATTCTCTTGCATTCAGTTTTCTATTACAGACATATATCGTTTTATTGCATTTTGCTTTATTTCATTTCACAGTGATTGCACTTCTTACAAACTGAAGGTTTGTGGCAACCCTGCAACAAGCAAGTCCACCGGCTCCATTTTTTCCAACAGCATCTGCTCACTTCGGGTCTTGGTTTCACATTTTGGTGACCCTTGCAATATTTCAAACATTTTTTTTATTATTGTATTTGTTCTGGTGATCTGCGATCAGTGATCTTTGATGTTATCACTATGACTCACTGAAGGCTCAGAGGATGGTTAGCATTTTTTAGCAACAAAGTATTTTTAAATTAGGGTATGTAATTTGTTGTTTTAGACATAATGCATACTTAGTAGACTACGGTATAGTGTAAATACAGCTTTTATATGCACTGGGAAACCACAAAATCTGTGTGACTTGCTTTATCGTGATACTCATTTTAATGTGGTGGTCTGGCACCAAATCCACAATATCTCTGAGGTATACCTATGTACCTATCATTTTTTGAGCATCTACTCTATAAAAAGTCTCTTTACTTGTACAAATATCCTTCTCTATCTAAACTCTCACTATCTAAGCTCAATAACCAAATAAGCTGAGATAAATTTTCCAATAAAATCCTTGCTACCTAAAACTCAGGAGCCAAATAGCTTCTAGTGGCAGGGCAGAAATGAAGATGCAGACGTAGAGAACGGACTTGAGGACACATGAGGGGAAGGGGAAGCTGGGACGAAGTGAGAGAGTAGCATTAACATATATATACACTACCAAATGTGAAATGGATGGCTAGTGGGAAGCTGCTGCATGGCACAGGGAGATCAGCTCGGTGCCTTGTGAGGACCTAGAGGGGTGGGATAGGGCGGGTGCGAGGGAGGGAGCGTGGGGATATATGTATACGCATAGCTGATTCACTTTGTTGTACAGCAGAAACTAAGACACCATTGTAAAGCAATTATACTCCAATAAAGATATAAAAGTAAAATAGAATAAAATAGATTTTTAACAGCAAAAAAGCATTATATCCCCTGCTATACAAATTGAATATTTTTAGTCTCATAATCCAGTTAATCTTTGACTGGGAAGGAGTATTTTCTGTTTTTTACTCTTTCTTCTAGCAACTTTGAAAAGTCTTTTACTATCCCTACCTTCCAGATGGATATTCTGAGACCCTAAGACAGCACGTTAACTTGCCCAAGGTCTCCTAGCCAATCAGCAGTGAAGTGAAATTCAAAGTCAGGTCCCACTGGCTCTGAAGCCCATGCTCTTTTCTCCACATGCCTTTTAAATATGGAATCCATGTTACTGAAAGGCCCATCTCTCTGTCTATCACATGGTCAAAGATACAGATTCCTAAGGCCTTTGAATCACACTTTAACTAATAAGGCTGATTTTCCATCATAAGTAGCAATGCTGCCATTTTTAAAAATCCTGCAGTGCACATCTAATTGTTAAAAGTAATGCAGTTACAGCACAGTTCCCCTGTTTATTATCGAAGTGGTTCTCACACTGTGGTCCCAGAGCAGCAAGATCAGCGTCACCGGGAAATGTGTTAGACATGCAGATCTCAAGGCCCACCGCTGACAAACAGGATCAGAAACTCTGGGCCCATCATTCTGTCCTTGCACAAATCCTTCAGGTGATTCTAACGCACAGAGTTGAGAACCAGTGAATTATAGGATGCGTGACAGTGGTCTCTGCTGATTCTTGCAATAAGAACCAGATCATATGAGTGCCAGAAGTCCCGGTGACTTTTAGACTGTCGTAAAGCTCGGATTAACGCTCCTGTTTCCCTTTTCATCATCCATTCGTTCATCTGACACATACTTACTGCGCCCCTACCCTGCATGAGATAATAAGCTGGGAACAAGGTGGGGAAGAAAACGCACATGGCCCTCGTCTCCCTTGGGTTTATAACCAGATGTGGGAGACAGACTGAATTCCCTACAGCGTAACGGTGCCGGGAGAGGTCAACACAGTGTGCTGGGGGCAAGGGTTCACTAATCCAACCCCGCAAGTCAAGGAAAATTTCCAGAACAAATGACTCAAGAGGATAGGAGTGCAGAACTTTCTGAGGCCTAGTGCTGTGGGAGGTTGTTCTCTCTCTCCCTCAGGTCCACAGCCTGCTTGAAGCAGCTTCAGATGGAGTAAGGGAGGGCTTGGGGAGCACTCAACCTGTTGCTTCCAACTTGTTGCAACATTTATCTCCGACACGCATTAAAAACATATGGAAGGTCAAAGCTCCATGTGTTCACTTGGTAGGGGAGCAGAAAATTGGAAAAGCAAATATGCATACCTCCCCGACCCCAACTGTTGGACTCTTATTGCCAGTTTACGTAATTTCCTGTGCTTATTTCAAAATAGTCAGGAGGGCAGGAGGCATTGTGAACACCATAACTAGGTCATTTAGACTAGCAGCTGCTGGCACATTCCCCTCTTTCTTGATTAAAAAAAAAAAAAAAATTCCAGTGGAATTTGAGGGGAAAACATCTTTGGGGAAAAGAATGAATAGTCTCTTCTCAAGAGAAATCAGTTTAGATTCAACACACCATTCACAAAACAGATTCCCACTTATTCATTCAGCAAAAGTGCTTTGTGTGACTTCTAGGCACTGACAGTGGAGGTGGGTGCTGGTGACATGACAGGTACAAGGAGGCACCCGACTCCGAGGAGCTTAGAGGACAGACATGGAACAGGACATTAAAAAGGTCACATTTCATAAGAATGTACCAGTACAACTGAAGATGGTTAAAATGGTGAAATAATTTCTATGCCGATTGGTGAATGGTATAAGTTTCTTTCTGTAATCCAGAGATGTCCAGGGCCTGAACAGGACCTGGAGTGGTGTTGCAGTGCCCACCTGCTACTCTGGGATGGCCTTTGTCTCTGGGGATGGGGAGCAGGTAACAAGACAAGGGACTTGGGAGGCGCCACTGTTGTCAGAGGTTCTCCTGACCACATGGGAAGCTCTGGCATCCACAAACATGCTCCACCTGAACGTGCAGGTAGCGTTCCTCACCAAAACAAGACAGGCCAGGTACCTCACCACTAGTGATGTAACGGGGAAGTTGTTGGAAAACGTCAATGCGGATTCCTCTGTCAAATCATAGCCCAGAAGGGACACATTTAGCTAGTGGCGTCCACATCAAAGATCACACCACACCAACTATTTTTAAAATTCAGGTGACATACTGTGTGAGTTTATTTTATATTTTTTCCTCTGATAGCATTCTTCTCTTTTATTGGAGTACAGCTGATTTACAGTGTTGTGTTAGTTTCTGCTGTACAGCAGAGTCAGTTATGCATATACATATATCCACTCTTTCTTTTCCCATATAGGTCATTACAGAGAATTGAAGAGAGTTCCCTGTACTATACAGTAGGTTCTTATTAGTTATCCATTTTATATGTAGTAGTGTGTGTATGTCAATACCAATTGTGTGATTTTAAAATAAATTACATACTATTTGATTCCACTGACGCTACATTCTCGAAATGACAAAATTACAGAGATGGAAAACAAATTCGTGCTTGCAAGAATTGGAGACAGGGTGGGAGTGGTGAAGAAATCAACTGACTCTTACTATAAAAGGGAGAACACAGGAGATCTTTGTGGTGCTGGAACAGTCCTGTGCCTTGATTGTGGTGGTAGTTAAGTCAATCTACACATGTGATATAATTGCATAAAGCTACACACACATACACACATACTCTCCACCCACAAACTGTCTGCTCGCGGGACAGAATTCCAGGGCAGTGGGTTTTGGGAATTGGTTGCTTAAATAAATTTGAGTCTCTGGATTATTTTTTTCTTTCAAAGAAATTTCCAAAGTTCATAGACTGGTGAAATCTGAAAAAGTTCTGTGGATTGCACCAATACGAGTGCCCCGGCTTTGATTTTGTACTGGAGTTTGGTAACATGTTACCATGGGAGGGAACTCTAAGAAGGGGACACAGGGCCTCTGTGTATTATTTTTGCAACTTCCTGTGAATCTATAATTATTTCAAAATAGTTTTTAAGAAGTAACTTCGAAATTACTGGAGAAATTTATACTGCAACATATCACTCAGTAAGTACATTTGTTCAATGTGTAGTTTAATTGATGGAGAGAAATACAGTGTGCTATCAAGTGAATTGTGTCCCCCTCAAAATTCACATGTTGAAGCCCTAAGGGTATCTGGAGATGTGGCCTTTGGGAGGGAATTAGGTTTGTATGAAGTCATGAGGGTGGATCCCCCATGAAGAGATTAGTGCCCTTATTAGAAGAAACCAGAGAGCTCGCTCTTGCTTTCTCCATCACGTGAGGACACAGCGAGAAGGTGCTTGTCTGCAAGCCAGGAAAAGGGTTCTCACCAGAACCCAACCATGCTGGCACCCTGATCTTGGACTTCTAGCCTCCAGAACTGTGAGAAAATTAATTTCTGTTGCTTACGCTACCCAATATGCTATTTTTTTATAGCATCCCTAGCTAACTAAGACAAAGGGAGATGCCTATTCATTTCTTGTATCCATTTGTTCATTGATTCATTACCCAGCAGTGATTACGTATTCTGATTGTCTCCTCTGGTCCTTGGGACATAAAACAAGGGGTCCAATATGGTCATGGTACCCACAGAGAGCTTCCCTGGGTAGAGCAGGACTCTGAGGGAAAGTGCATCAGGAAGGATGGATCCAGGCCCTGAAGTGGGACAAGGCACAAGGAACAAAAGGAATCCCCCCTGGATGGAGCAGAGAGCAGAGGGTTGAGGGAGATGAAAAGAGGCCGAGGAGGCGGACAGGGGTCAGATAGCACAGGGCGTTTGGGGTCTGTGACTCCAGTCATGGGGTCACGTGACTCCATGTCTTGATTTGCTTGGGACAGCCTCTGTATATATCCTTTGCCCTGGCATAATTTCTACTGCACTCACTTTTACTTTTAGAAATGTCTTTCTTTGGATGATAGCAGTCCCCTTCCACTTGAGTCATAGTTTGGATGGCACCATGTCCTGAGGATGATGGGCAATCCTTTGCAGGGTTTTTAGCCAGAGTGTTAGGGTCTCATTTTTATCTTAGAGCAAGCTTCCTAGCTTCAGGGACTAGAGATATTGCTGAAAGGAAAAACAAGATGACCTGAAGGTAAGTGCTTAGTTCTTTACAAAGGAAGAAAAAAAAAATGGGGGAGGGAAGAGGACGGCCAGGGGCTTCACAACCTAATAGAATCTTTTTTTCTTTTTTTAATAAATTTATTTATTTATTTATGGCTACGTTGGGTCTTCGTTGCCGTGCGTGGGCTTCTCATTGCGGTGGCTTCTGTTGTTGCGGAGCACGGGCTCTAGGCGTGCGGGCTTCAGTAGCTGTGGCTCGAAGGCTCTAAGGCACAGGCTCAGTAGTTGTGGTGCACGGGCTTAGTTGCTCCGCGGCATGTGGGATCTTCCCGGCCCAGGGCTCGAACCCGTGTTTCCTGCATTGGCAGGTGGATTCTTAACCACTGCGCCACCAGGGAAGCCGACCTAATAGAATCTTTGTGCTAAACTTCAATCCCATCACCTTAAGGTGGCAGTTAGGATGGCGGCACCCAGCCACCGCAGGGGTTTTATTGTTTACTTCCCACCCACCTCCACCTCCCCAGCCCTCCCAACCCCCATCTCCTAACCCCCTTCCTCTTCCAACCCTCTCACCTCCCATACTCACCCCTAGATAAAAATCCACCTGACAAAGGACAACCATAGAAGAGGGAGCAGGCAGCAAACAGGATTCACCGTGTGGGACCAGGTCCTTTCTTGCCTTCAGATGCCTTGCTCTGTCTTCAGACCCGGAACTAAGGAGCTGGCAGCATTGCACGCGGACACCCACACTGCAGAGTCAAAACAGCTCTGTCCATCTCTGCACCTGAATTTCCCTCTGCAACATGGCCAGAATCCAATCTTTAGGATGGCTGTCTCAATGCTTGAAATTATTATTTTGAGCAGAGATTTCCTGCAGGGTTAAAAAATCAGACTTTCACCCAATTTCTCCTGTGCTTTCTAACATTAAGTGAAGGGCCCCATCCTCTATCTCAAACAGTGCTTCGCTTCCTTTGTTTCAGAACTTTCTAAAGATCAGTGACATTTCTCGAAGAGATTCTTCTTTCACTCCTTTTCCTCTTACCTCCCTCCCCACGCCCATTACCTTTTTTACTTGCCAGCCGCGAGAGGTGTTATCTATTGGTGATTTTTTAACTTAGCTCCAAATTGCTCTCTATAACCATATCCACAAACCCTGTTCTTACAGTACAGGATTTGTTACAGTACAATATTCCTTATTACACCAAGCCCTGTTAAAAATGAAACATGACTAACTTTCCATCTTTAATTTAAAATTAAATCTTTTCTTTTAGTGTAAAATTGAAGTGGTCCCTGTCTCTTTAAGTCAGATCAATCATCCCAAATGTGGGCTGGAGTTTGTATTGGCACGATCCTGCAAAGAGAATTATTTCCCGACCTTGCCAGGGAAAGAAAGCTTTCTGGCTATTTGCTAGAGAAGGTAATTTTGATGTAAACTGACATTTCTCAGATGCCCATCTTGGAAAGATTCAATGTGAAACCCCAAATTTCTGGCAACTGAAACCTCTTCCCAACTGCCAGCCCTGGGCAGAGATAAAAGAATGTGGATGAGCAGCAGGCAGATGGGGTTCCAACAAGAAGCCTTTTCTCTGAGCCCAGGGAGATGAGGTGGGGAAGGGGTCAGGGAGGGGCAGTGAGGGGGGCAGCGCTTTGCAGTGAGAGAATCAACAAAAAAGACACTTTCTTGGCTTTTCATTAAGAGGGCCCATTTCCCCTGTTTTCCAGCCCATTTTGAGCACCATTCATTGAGAGGCTCCTTTCTTCTCCAGTCTTTCATCCCGGGATGCTGAGAGGTTTCCCGTGTCCTTCTCCCAGAGAGGATTCTCCCACACTCCAGCACAGCCGCCAGCAGCCGCCCTGCGCAGCTCACCACTTGCTGGGCTCTGCTGCTTTCTAGTCGGCTTCAAAAACTGTTTTGCGTTGTTGCTTCTTACACGCTTAAGACCAGACATTTAAACGTTTGCAAAGGTGATGTCAAAAAGTAGGGACAAATCAAGGGCTTTTTCCCCTTCTTTTTCTTGCTTCTTTTGCTCTTTGGGGGAGGATGCGGTAGGGTTGAGAAAGGGAAAACTTGGTTTCATTCATTCTTGATCTGTTTTATTTTCTTATATCTCTCACGTCTGAGAATTGGAGTTATCTTTTTTTTTCTTTAACACCGAACATCAACAGGAAAGCCATCGAACACTCTCCTTCGCCATCAGCTTTTTAAGATTTCTGATATGGACGTGGGCTTGACAGACAGGTCCAGGATGAGGAATGACAACAGAAACTCCTTCCCTACATCCAGTTGCTTAAATGCTAGTCCCAGCTCCACTGCCGCCGAGCTGTGTAACCTTGCGCAAGTTACTTAACCTCCCTGTTTACTCCTTCAGTAAAATTGGGATAATAATAGCACACATCTCATAGCATTGTTATGTGGATTAATTGGGGTATGGTCTACTACATGCTCAATAAATATTAACTTTTATGTTCATTATATAACTATACCTTTATTTTTCATATATATGTATACCTATGTGTGTGTGTGTATATATATATATATATATATATATATATATACACATATACAGCTTACATATTTCCTTCTGGGCAAAGACTGATTACCTTTCATTTTTCTAATAATTTTTCTAATAAACAGAAAGCTGGGTACCCTTGCATCCAAGGCCAGTTCACATCTTCATTTTAGTGTTTGCCCCTACCTGAGGCCCTTTGGCAGGAAAAGGCCCCAGACAGCAATACTCACGGGACAGAATTCCAGGGCAATGGGTTTTGGGAATTGGTCGCTTAAATAAATATGAGTCTCCGGATTCTTTTTATTTTTTCTTTCAAAGGAATTTCCAGGGTAAAATTGGCTAGAAGAAAAATCCCAAAGCCCCTGTACATACTTCTATCATTGCCCTGAAGAATGACTGGAGAGCCATGGGGGTGGGGGGGTGTCCGGTTCTACTGTCACGGGAGCCCTTGTCCCTTCCTCAGGATCCCAAAGTCATCCAAGGTCAGGTGGACCCCCAAGAGGCTTATGGTCCTCCGCACCCAAATCCAAACACCCCTCCTGGGGGAGGATGGATTGTCCCAATCCCTGCTCGTGGGTTTTCCAATGTCCCAATTTTATGCTTGTTGTTATGACTTATAAAAGCTTACTGGGTTTGTTTTGAAGACAAGGGAAAAAATAACACTACTCTATTTTAAATGCCTGCAACTATTTCAAATATGACCCAAGGCAGTAAAAATGCCATATTTCCCAAACCACAAACCCCACTCCTTGTTAAAATCCAATTGCCATCTGAGTGTGGGATGAAGAGTCAGGATGCCAAGCGCTGAGTATCACACATGTGATCTTGCTTTGGGGGAAATCCTGTGAAATACGGTTGTGTCCACGACTTTCGTTTCTGCGTTTCACAGCTGCAGTTCCTAAAACTGCTGAAAAACCACACTCCAGAGGTACGGCTTCTAGACCCCACTACAGCTTGATCTGAAGGAACAGGGCTTGGTGGAGAATGAAAAGGGAATGCAAATCAGTTCTGAGAGCTCTCCTTTGAGATATCAGAGATGGCAGAGCACAGGTCAGTGTAAAAGTGGCTCCCAGGGTTTTCCGGCTGTTTCCCTCTGGTGCTCAGAACACAAGGACAGTTTCTGGTTCATTTTAGGGTGAGCCATGCCAAACTCAGTGTCTGAGACCGAGCGCCTAGCAGACCTTTGTTGAATGAATGATCTATTTAAAGAATGAGGCCTAAAAGGGAAACAGAACTGGCATAACTTGCTTTATTTTTACTCTGTGTAAGTGAGTGGACTGTTTTATGTTAACTGCATAGTTTAAAATTTAAACACAATATTTGTGCCTACATAAATAGTTGGAAAAGGTAAAATGTCATAACACTGGGTGTTTGTTATTAAAGTTGGAGCTTGCCTTTGGATTATGACAACTTGATTTAAAACAAGGAGTGGATTGTTCCTTACTCTACGTACTCTAAATTTCAGTGTTTTGCAGCATCAAGTCTTTCTTTGGGATATAAACAGATGGTGACGAAGGGTAGGTGCCTTGTGGAGAAATTGCATCTGAGCACTGCTGTTTCTGGGTGATTGAAGGTAGGGCAGAGAAAAGCTGACCCCAGACCCAGGATAGAGCGACTCTGATGGCAAACCCATCCAACCTACGATGTCCCAGAGAAAAACCAGCCACTTCTCCCCAAGTTCCAGCAGTGCAAGATTTGAACGTGACTAGGCAGTTATCATAGAGAACAGAGAGGTGACATCTTTCCCCTTGGCTTTTTAAAAATTGAGGTATAATTGACATACAAGATTATGTTAGTTTTGGGTGTCCAATACAATGATTCAGTGTTTTTAGATATTGCAAAATGATGACCACAATAAGCCTAATTAACATCTGTCACCATACATAGTTACAGAATTGTTTTTTCTTACGATGAAGACTTTTAAGATCTTCTCTCTTAGCAACTTGCAGACATTCAATACGGTATCATTAACTATGTAGTTACCACGCAGTACGTCACATCCCTGACTTCTTACTTTCTGGCTGGGAGTTTGTACCTTTTGACTCCCCTTGACTTTTTAATTAAAAAGTCAAGGATATGTGTGCCGGAGGTGTATGACCTTTATCTCAATATAAGAGGATAGCTTTCTCTCTGAGCCTCAGCATCTGTACCAAAACACACACACACACACACACACACACACACAAACACACGGCCCCTCTAGTAATACCCCTGTGATTATCATAGAGCAATGAGGTTTGGGGGTGACACAGGTTGTCCTCCACTCTAGGGGGCCTGGAATTCTCAGAAAGCCCCCACTTTGTTTGTGGAGTCACATGCTACGTTATCATGGGCCTCTGGTTCACGAGCTGCCTCTGTGCTCGCTGCCTATCAAGCGACACGGCTGAGGTGTGCTATTTCCTTAACACTGAGAAAGTTCTGTCGAGTCAAAACAGAAAACCAAATAACCCAAAAGTTCAAAGGGAAGAGGCTTTCGGAAGAGTCAGACCAAGTTCAGATTCCAGCCCACCACGTGCGGCCTCTATGGATTTAGGCAAGTCACTTGCTCTTTTAAGCCTCCCTCTATTGCCTCATAAGTAAAAATAGAAATAAGAGGGCCTTCCCCATGGAGTTATGAGGCCTGGATGAGATCATCAGGTAAAGCCCTTGGCAAACTGCAAGGCGCACAGGAAAGGCTCAATGAAGTTTTACAACAAATCCATCGATGAGACGTATTCAACTAAAATTCAGGGTCTACCCCAGGACGGCAGCGGTGGAATTTTCTGCAAAAGCAGCATTGCAAAGGGAGGTGCCCAGCCTGCTTCCATCCAGGAGGAGGGGTTGATGACGTTCTGTCAACAATCAAACCCCGAGAAGAAAGTGCATAATGCAACCTGCCCAAGGCTTCCTCTCCCGGCTCAGCTGGTTCCCAATTAACACCTTATTATTAGCTTGCACACCTGGGGTGTGACTTTATCCTCTACCAGCCAGCCGTTAACCCTGTCCTGGACTTCTTCTGTCAGGTGCGCAAAGCTGAGTAAGAGTTTCCTCACTGGACGGATGAAACTGGGGAAAGGGCCAGATTCAAGAATTTTAGAACACTCAGCCTAGAATCCTTCACACTTCCTTTGACGTGGGCCTTTTGACAATCTGCTGAAGACCCCTTCTCAGAATAACGTTTTCAAATGCATAAAACAAGATACACTGGATTATGAAAGAAAAAAAATATTAAGACACTGTTTATTTTTAAAAAGTTGTGATAAAATAATGCGTGAGCTTCTTTAGTAACACACTGAATAAACATGATCTAGCAGCCAGTCTAGAAATCCATTATAATTCTGAAGGAGCAATGAGGGAAAATGCTATTTCAATACCCCGACCACAACTGTGATATGATCTGAAAATTCCTGTCATTTCTGCTGGTGGCAGAGTCACAAGAAGTACCACGTGGGTGTGGTTTGTTGCCTAAGTCATAAGGAGAGGAAATGTTCAATTTCAGTCAGAGGTGGTCAGAAATTAACACCCATTTTTTCCCGTCGAAGTTCATCCAGGTTAGGAACCCCTGACTGAGATGCTTCCAAACTTCCCTCTCTTTCAAGCCCTGGAACCAGGGCCAACCTTCCCACCAGGCATAGTAGACCCAATGCCTAAAGCCCAGGACTTCTTTAAGGGCTAGTAAAAATGTCGTAATTTTCATTTCTTTAGAGATCAATAGAAAAAAGAAGGTAATAAGAATGGATATATGATAATGAATCCATCCATCTTTACACAACTGCAGTCTTAAGGATGATTTTTACTGTAATTTTTAGCGAAGAGGGGGCCTGCAGAGGCCGAAGTGCCTAGGGCGCGTGGGAGTCATAATGCAGCCCTTCCCGGGAACTGGTGGTGTTTCCTCAGGACGCCCTGTCTTTGAAACTCGAAGTGGGAAACAAGCCATGCCAGGGAGATAAGTCATATTGTTGGTTTGGCAACCCCTCACCCACCTAATAGTGCCTGCTGGGAAGCTGTTTTCCCCCTGCAGGAGCCGTGTGGATCAAAGTCTCCAGGAAGGTTCATCTTTTTCCCACTTCCTAGTAGGGTCACCCAATTGTCCTCGTTTGCCTGGGAGTTCCCCAGTTAGCATTTGGAAGTCCTGTGTCCCAGGAAACCCTCCAGTCCTGCGCAAACCAGGATAGCTTGTCACCCTACTTCCAAGGTCAACAGTCCAGGAAACTTCTGTGGCATAAATGGGATTATCTGCCATGGGTTCCCTTTCCAGTCCCAGCTTCAGCGAGAGGAAAACGCAAACCCAAAAGACAATCAGCAGCACTGAGCTTTACCCACTGTCATACTCATGCCCCAAGTAACCTATCTCCCCATCCCCAAATAATCTGATTGCTTTAATACAAAAAATAATCAAAACGAGAAGGCCCGCAACCTCAACAAGAAGATAAGCCCTCCTGACATATTTTCCCTTAGCTGAAAGCTAGGCAGGTACCGGTAAATTGTGCTTTCATATGATACAGGATGACATCAGTACGGAAAAAGGAAAAAAATGTCCTCCGCCCCCAGCCTCAAACCCAGGCCTTCTTTGCAAAAGTAGCAAACATGAACACTTTCTTATGGATCCCTTCCCAGAAAGATTCGGAGTCAGTCTCACATCAAGTTTGCCTAATTCCAAAGTCCGTATTTCTAACCACTTAACAGCCCAGCTCCACCATCTACCGGCTCGTTGGCAGTGGGTCGCTTCTCGGTACTTTAGTTTCTGCCTCTGTATAGAACAGGGATAATGAGGAAACCTACCCAGAGGGATGGTCCGTGTGAAATGCTTAGGAAGGTACTGAGTGGTCCATCAAGATTGTTAATGATCACAGCGGTAACGGTAATACAGTCATCGTTGCTGTTGTGTGTCTCTCGGCCTTTCCCTCCCCTTACATCGGGTAGCCTGTGGCCCAGGAAAGTGGAATGGTCCAGAACAGGACAGTGTGTAGCCTTTCTGGCAGGTGGATGGTGGGGAGTCATAGGGATTTATGCTTCGTCCTTGAAAGCAGTGAACCCACCATCTCTCAGGGTGTCCTCGGAGAGCCTGTGTATCGAGGGGCACATGGTTTCTTCTAGACCCATGCTGTCCAGTATGGGAGGCAGTAGCCGCACGTGGCTATTTAAATTTAAGTTAATTTAAATTTCAGCGCCTCACCTGCACCAGCCACAACCCAAGTGCTCCATCGCTGTACGTGGCCAGTGTCTACCATGTTGGACAACACAGGTTCCAAACACGTCCACCGTTGTAGAACGTTCAGCTGGATGGTGCTGTTCTAGGGCCCTCCCTTGTCCTAGGACTTAGAAGTAGACACCGCTCTAGGGTGGGGTGGGGGGACACGCAAAAGCCTCGTCCCTCCTGTTGTATTGTTTCAACCTCTGTAGAGAGGGTTCTACCCCAAGTCCGTGAACAGACTTCATGAGATTTATGAATAGAGGAGTATATAATACACTGTTAGGCATATTTCCGTCCTTCTTGAAGCACAAGTAGACAGAATACATTCCTACTTTGCTTCTTGCTTCTTCCAAGCCACAGCAATCACTTCTACTAGCTCAGAGCCCACCTGCAACCTCCAGCCCCCAGAAGTGTCACGCATGTGGCCGTACGTGTGTTTATGCACATGTAGCTGCCTTTACACGTCCCCTGGCATTTGGTATGGACTCGCCCCTGGTCTGGTCTAAAACCGTGGGAGCCCCAGTCCCAGGCGCTGGTGCACAGGCCGGCTGTCTGGGGAAGGCTCTCGCTCCTCCTCTCTTATGCCTTCGCTCAGGAAATTCCATTGCTCATCTCTACCTCTCCTTCCTGCCTCCCTTCCCTCCTTTCTTCCCGAATTCAGTCTTTATTATGTCCCGGTACTGGACTTCCAGAATTAAAAAATAAAAAGGCTTGGTCTCTGCACTCAAGTAGTTTACAGACTAGGAGCAAAAAGCAAAAAAAAAAAAAAGACGATGGTAACAGTTTACATTTATTGGAAGATTTCTGTGTATCAGACTGTGCTAAATATGTTATAAATAGTTATATACATATACTAACCTCTTTAATCTTCATAGTAACCCGCTCAGATAGGTATTTTTATTATCCTCATTGTAGAGAAGAGGAAACTGAGGCGCAGAGAAGTTAAATAATGTACCTAAAGTCACAAAGCTAATAAATGGTAGAACCAGAATTTGTACAAAGGCAGCCTAGCTGGAAGCCTGTGCTTTAACTACAACACCCACTACCCCTTTAACGTAGACCAGTAGCTCCTATCTGTGACTGACTTTACAACCCCAAGAAATATCTTTGGATGTAACAATTTGGGAAGAGAAAGGTGCTACTGGCATTAAGTGAGTAGAGGCCAGAGATGTTGCTAAACATCCCGCAGTGCACAGGACAGCTGCACAGCAGAGGACGGTCCAGCCTGAAATGTCAGTAGTGCTGAGGTTGAGAAACCCTAACGTAGACTAATCATTGCATGCAAAGGATTTGATAACGGGCTGTATGTGTGCATCCTTCAACAAAGAATTCAGATATTGCGTTTCCCGTTGTTCTTATTATTTTCATTGGTTTCATTTTTATTAAAGAAGAGAATGAAAAGATTTTCAAGCATGTCTCGCAAACACGTGTAACCTGATCCCCCAAATCCAAGACCCCAAATGCTGTTACTTAAATACAAGACGTTGAGCAGTGAAAGAAGATGGATTACCTGCCGGTCAGCCCTCTCCACGCCCAGCGAGCCGCCCCCGCTGGGAGGCTGCAAACCCCAGGCCCCAGGTTGCCGCGCACATCCTCCTGATCCAGCACCTGCTGGGGCTCCTGAGCGCCCTTCTGTATCGCCTTCGGAAATAATTATCCACTCTGGCCCCATGCCAATTACATTCTCCCATGGCTGCTTGTTAGCGGAAGAGCGTGGGGAGGCGGGCTGGTTGGCATCCATCTCCTGTTCATCTCATCTGGGCTCTTCTGCGTCATCGGCAAATGGAGCTTTTTCTCAGGATGCCCACAGCTGCATTCCCAGCCCAGTCAGCCAAACATTCCCGGCCTCACCAGCAGGCTGACCGTCCCATTTATAAGGAAAAGGGAAAGAGACAGTTTCCGGAAAGGGCTTGTCTGAAGGTTATCCTCCCTGGCGCTGAGAAATCTCTTGTCTGGAGAGTTCTATTTGGCTGCTGGCTCCAGGCCAGGGAATGGCAGTCAAGGCTGGATCCACCCATCAGCTTGAAGAATGCAAGTGAGGAAGATGGTCCTAGAGATGATACTGACAAACATTTCTCTAAGTATATTCCATGGAGCACTCATTCGGGGAAATTTTTTTTTTTTTTTTTTGCGGTACGCGGGCCTCTCACTGCCGTGGCCTCTCCCGTTGCGGAGCACAGGCTCCGGACGCGCAGGCTCAGCGGCCATG
>NC_041231.1:27767696-27772984 GCF_002837175.3 Physeter macrocephalus
CAGGCTCCGGACGCGCAGGCCCAGCGGCCGTGGCTCACGGGCCCAGCCGCTCCGCGGCACATGGGATCTTCCCGGACCGGGGCACGAACCCGCGTCCCCTGCATCGGCGGGCGGCCTCTCAACCACTGCGCCACCAGGGAAGCCCTCGGGGAAATTTTAAAGATCTTAAGAGTAAAACTTTCTGTGAGCAGATGAGTTTGGGAATCCCTGAATTAAAGAGCGCTAGATGCCTAACTTTGCAGCAGGACTCTTCAGAGCTTTGAATATGTTAATGTGCATTTTGCATGTCTGACAGAGGAACATAGCATGCAGTGTTTTCTCATATTATTTGACCATATGTCTTAGTTTGAATTCTCCCAAAAGCAATGGCAAACACTTGAGTTCAGGTACAGTTTATTTCTGAGTTGATTCCAGTGATGAAAAGTGAAGGAGTGGGGAGCATGAAACAGGGAAAGAACAAGATGCATTTAGGAGCTGATTGCAATTTTGAGCAGTTGGAACTCAGTGTTGCTGGAGAACATCTGAGGAACCATATAAAATGTGCCTCCAGATCGTCCCACTAAAGATCAAGGCTACTTGGGCTCCCGTTCCCTATTGGCTGAAGGTTGTCCAAGGGGGGTTAGATGCCCTGCACTTCCTGGGTTGCACCTGCATACTGGCAGAGCAGCCCACCAGTTTTAGGGAAGGTTCTAAGGCAACAAAGCAAAGAGACACCAAGGGAAACACTTGATGTGGAACTCTGGCAACGTGCATGGAAATTTCCACACAGCTGCCCTGAGCTAAGGTGGGCCAAAGGGATGTGGTGTGGCACACAAGTCTTTATTTTCCTTCTAGAACAACTCAGATTGATACACATAGGAGGAAAGCTTGCTCTAACCTGACCCCTTTAAATGACAAGTGAGGGATAGAGATTGAGAAGTGTGACTTGTCCAATGTATGTCACAATATTCCAAGAGAGGCTTACTGTGTTTCTGACTCCTCATCTATAAAACTGGACTTTTTACAGCACCTTCCTCCACAGTGAATGCACGTATCATGTGCTTAGTACAGCGCCTGGCACATAGTAATGGCTCAATAAAATTTGCCCCAAATTGAGAATGATCATACATAGATGATGTACTGCCATCTTGCCATGCTCACACCATGTTTGTGGAAAGATGTGGTCCCTCAGTTCAGGAAGCTTACATTCTTAAAATGAACAAGGTCCTGAATCATTCCCTCAACAAATAGATTTAAATACCTGCACTGTGGTGGATGGTGCGGGTATAATGGTAAATAAAGTAGACGTGGTCCCCTCCTCCATGGAGCTGACAGCCTGGTAGAGAAGAGAGGAATTAAACAGATGATCCAGTAACTAATGAATTATTGGGTTGGCCAAAAAGTGTGTTTGGGTTTTTCTTAGACCTTCCGGAAAAAAAAACTAAGACAAACTTTTTGGCCAACCCAATACTTCAGATATGATGGTGGTTTTAAACGAATATTATCTATGCTGTAAGTTTACCTTCTGCACAACCTTTGGTCCACCTACACACATAAATGTCAACCCAGTTGCATCCCCAGGGGTTGCTAGGGTGACACCAACCAAGTTAAAAAATGAAGAACTGTGTCTCCATAACACCCACAATCCCAAGTCAGTTTGGTAAGAAAAAGAATTAAGCTTGTATCTGATATTATTGCCATCCCTCATCTTCCATCCTATACCCAAAGGAGAGTGGCTTGTCTTTTTCCCCTTTCTGGGACAATATCAGCAGGAAAAATAACAGAAGAGCCTGAGAAAAAAATGTTGGCTCTTTCATAAAAATATTTAACATTATCATTACAATAGCTACCATTTGTTAAACATCGACTCACATGCCACTTCTTGGGGTACTTTCTGTATTATTCGTTTAACATTCAACACTATTGTTTAAGTACCTACTATCTGCCAGGCTCTAAACAAAACAGACAAAAATCCCTACCCTCTTGGGGCTCACAGTGTAGTTGGGGGAGGAAGACAGTACACATAGCAAAGTAAGTAAATTAATGGTATGTTAGTGTATCAGGTAGCTTTTGCTGCATAACAAACCACCCCAAATCTCAATTGCTTAAATCTGTAACCATTTCTGTATTTCCTGATTCTGTGGATCAGTGATGTAGGTTGGTTGCTTCTCTCAGCTGGACCTGCTCACGGGTCTGGCTGGCTTACAGCTAAGGGTTCAGTCATCTGGGGTCCGCTGAAGCAAACTAGCTCATTCTGGCACATGTGTCTCTTCCATCCCGCCTGCAGACTAGCCCCAGCAAGTTCTCATGGCTAGGCAGACATGCAAAGGGGAACATTCCAATTCTGCAAAAGGAAAAATGAAAAGGCACGCACACTTCTCAAGTCTCAGCTTGCATCCTAGTTACTAATATACCATTGACCAAAGAAAGTCACATGACAGAGCCCGGACCCAGTGAAGAGGACCGCAAAGTGACAGGGCCCAAGATGCAGATTCAGGGAAGCCATTAGTTGGGACGATTACATAAATCACGTTGCCATAAGTGCTTCAGAAATAAAGGTATTAAGTGCTACAGAAACAAAGCAGGCTTAATGAGATAGAGAGTGCTGAGGCCTTGACATTTTAAATAGGAAGATCAACGTAGTTCCCCTTGGGAAGGTGACATTCGGGAAAGATTTGTTTCTTTGGGAATTACTATATACTAGCATCATTTCTAATTCTCACAATAAAAACACACATAAATTTCTACCCCCTCTTTACAAATGTAGAAATTAAACCTCAGTGTGGTTAAGTAACCCCAAGATTTCATAACTAGTAAGTGGTTATAACATGAAATAGGACCCAAACCGGCATATGCCCAAAAAAAGGTGGCTCAGGGACTGATTGGCTTACAAAATTGAAAAAGTCATCAATAGATACATCGATAGAAAAATACATGGATAGAAAGCGTGTCCTTCAGTTACACTTGGAGTCAGGCCTCGGATTCTGTCACTAGGACCTCATTTCTCTCTCTCTCTCTCGCTCTTGCTCTCTCTCTCTCTCTCTCTCTCTCTCTCTCTCTCTCTTCCTGAGCCAGCTTCCTCTGTTTGTTTCCATTCTTGGACAGTCTCCCCCTGGGTGGCAGGATGGCCACCAGCAGTTTCTTCCAATGTCAAGTCCAGGAAGAAACAATGAGTCTCTTTTCTGGCAGTTCCCACAAAAGTTTAGAGATTCACTCCAGTTGGACCAGTTTTGATCCCCAGCATCACTGACCATTCGCAGTGGCCAGCAGAAACTGATGTGAAACTGCCTTATGCCCCACCCAGGGGTATGTACCCCACCCGGGAGGCAGACTGTCATATTGATAACTAGGCAACATGATAGGTGTTTGACAAGTGTAAAATGGATGCATGAATAAGTAAACAGGGCTTCCCTGGTGGCGCAGTGGTTGAGAGTCCGCCCGCCGATGCAGGGGACACGGGTTCGTGCCCCGGTCCGGGGAAGATCCCACGTGCCGCGGAGCGGCTGGGCCCGTGAGCCATGGCCGCTGAGCCCGCGCGTCCGGAGCCTGGGCTCCGCAACGGGAGAGGCCACAGCAGTGAGAGGCCCGCGTACCGCAAAAAAAATAATAAATAAATAAATAATAAGTAAACAGACCTCAATGCGAGCTTAGTAACTTGACCTGCGTGCATGATGTATAGTCTACACAAGGCTATCTTCTTACCAAATAATGTCTAAAACCCCTCACTTCTTTACAATAAATGATAGTAACTTTCATAGTGCCTTGCTCTACCCCAATACACACCACCCACCTTTATGGATATCAAACAGCTGAACAAGAATTGTTGATTTAACTCTGCAGTGCACAGAAGTGGCTGATGGAGCACCTATGGCACAGAGAAGCCACTCACTTTACCTGGAGTCACACAGCAGGCCAGTCCTGGAGCCAGAAAACAGACAACTCTGATTTCTAAAGGCAACCAAGCCATGGCAAAAACTCAATGTGTTCTTCTCTGAAGGATAAAGCAAGTGAACTGTAGAAGAGCGTTCAGAAAAACCAAGGGTGAGATTCTCTAAAAGAAGTGCCAGTATGAAAAATTTTTCACGATCATCCTAACGAAAGGCCTCTCATATGGGTAATTTAAGTCCTCACCTGCTTTTCTGAATCTCATCACTGATGGTTTCGCAGAACGTGACCTTTGAAAATTTGCTTTGCGTTGCATTTAAATATCTATAATAAAATTTGATATCATGATGTGACCCAAAGGGACATATGTTATTCGGATTAATTCAGGTCAACAAGCATGCATTGAGCTCCTACATTGTGCCTGGAGCTGTGCTCGTCTGTGATAATACAGAGATACATAAAGCTCAAGTGATCTCTGAGACTCAGACATGTGCCGTGTCTAACCCTCAGCAGCATAGTCACAGCTGACGTTTATTGAACTCTATGTACTAGGCATTTTTCTAAGCACTTGACATACATTATCTCATATAATCCCCAGAACAACCCTGTACATAGGTATTATTATCCTCACGCTTCAGATTAGGAAACTGAGACACAGAGAGGTTAAGTAACTTCCCCAGGGTCACTCAGCTAGGAAGAAGCAGAGAGGTGAATCAAACCCAGGCAGTCTGACTCCAGAGCCTGTGCCTCCACCCCTCACCTACAACAGTGCTTCCTTCTAATTTGTGCAGACCCTGAAGATGGAAGAAGAATCACATTAACCAAGTGCTCTCAGCACTCATTTTCTAACTGCCATTTCTTGAAGACCTCCTCTGAGCTCGGCACCACCACGTTAGGATACTTACATGTATTAGCCCACTTAATCCGAAAAGCAACTCTATGAACTTGGTATCATTACCCCCATATTTCAGTTAGAGAAACCGAGGTTGAGACCAGTTAAGTAACAACTAAATGACTAAAAATTGGTGAGGTGATCAGAGGAAGGGAAGTTTGAGCAGGACCTCTCCCCACTCCCACCAAAACTGATTGGAGCTACCATTTATTGTACACTTACTATTTGCCAACCCTTTTGCTCAATGCTTTGTATAAATTATCTCCAGTACTCTTCTGAGGAAACTGAGTCCTGGTATTTTGCTGACTTGCCCGAAGTTCACACAGCTAGGAAGCATCAAGCCTAGAATTCAGTCCCATGTTTAGCAGACCCCAAAGCTCTGCTCTTAGCCACTGTGTGAGCATAACTTTTCCATATAAGAAGAGATGAGGGCTTCCCTGGTGGCCCAGTGGTTGAGAGTCCGCCTGCCGATGCAGGGGACGCGGGTTCGTGCCCCGGTCCGGGAAGATCCCACATGCCGCGGAGCGGCTGG